>NW_023270265.1:19223115-19436553 GCF_011800145.1 Mirounga leonina | reverse complement strand
TGGAATTGCTGAGGAGGGACTCACCACCATTGGCCAAAGCATGCAGAAGGTGGTAGGGAAAGGTGCAGGGGCTCCTTTATTATACCAGGGGCCATCAGGCATCCAACCCAGGGCCCGTCCCCTAGAAAGCCCCTAGACTCTGCAGAGAATGTTCCAATATGAAGAAAATTCCCTCAGCGGGGGGGGGGGGGGGGGGGGGGGGGGGGAGCATAGGCACCTATTGGGTCCTCAATCCCTGCAGCCATCTAGCTGATAACATTATCACTGAGCCCTAGGTCCGAATCCTGAGCCTTACCTTTTCTCAACTCCAGTCCATGCTCCTGGCTTCTGCTTGAACTGATATCTTAAACAAATGGTATGCATTTCTTTTCCTGACTTGGGTATATCCACCAGGCATGTCCTCAGAGGACCGAATGAAGCATGAACATTTAGTGAGCCATATTACCTTCCCAAATGAGGACAAGAGTTACTTGTAGGTTCCTACCAAATTACAATTTTAAAAAATTGCTCCAGTTCTTGATTCATAGTATTAGAGCAGGAAGGGTCAGCGAGCTCACCCAGAGCAAAGCATCTTTCTAAACTACAAGTTCTTTTTTTTTTTTAGAAGTTTATTTATTTATTTTTTAAAAAGATTTTATTTATTTGCGCGCACGCGAGAGAGTGCATGCAGGGGTGGGTCGGGGGAGCAGGGGAAGAGGGACAAGCAGACTCCATGCTGAGTTTGGAACCCCACTCGGGGCTCCATCCCGTGATGCCAAGATCACGACCTGAGCCGAAACCAAGAGTTGGAGGCTTAACTGACTGAGCCACCCAGGTGCCCCTAAATGACAAGGGTTCTAAAGGTACTTCTCTTTCAAAAGCATTCTGTGCTCGGTATAGCTTTCCAGATGATCTAGACACCGTGGTACCAGGCCTTCATGGCGTGACTCCTTTATGCTGCAGTGGCCTCATCTCTTCTCACTCCTCCCCATGTTTCCTACCATACCGCGCTGCTCCACATTCTCCTGGCATGCCTGGGGCTGTCTTCCTGCCTTTCTTGCTAACCCTTAGCCAGATTTATCTTCCTGGGATACCTACTCAACTCTTAGGACTCCCTTGGGCATCACTTCCTCTAGGAAGCCTTTCCTCCTCCCTCAACATTGGATCAGATACCTCCTCTGTGACTCCCTGGGCTGCCGCACCTCCACGCTGGAGCACAGGGGCTGTCTCCTTGTGCACCTCTTTCACACACCTGGCCTCCTAGAGGGCAGGTTTCACCATTTCATTTCTGTAGCTTCCCAGGGCTTCATAAATGTCTGTTTGTTTTTGAGAGAGAGAAAAAGAGAAAGAGAGAGAGGGAGAGAGCATGAGTGCAAGTGAGGAGGGACAGAGGGAGAAGGAGAGAGAGATTCTTAAGCAGGCTCCATGCTCAGTGCAGAGCCTGATGCAGGGTTTGATCTCATGACCCCGAGATAATGACCTGAGCTGAAACCAAGAGTCAGATGCTCAACTGACTGAGCCACCAGGCACCCCATTAATAAATGGTTTTAAATGAATAAATGAATGAAATATAATTATTTCCTATAGTCCTATTGAAAATCTCTGTAGCTACATTCATATTTATCACTTCCTGTGTATCAATTTTGGGGTCAGGGAAAAAAATATAGTCCTTATGTCTATAAAAGGCCTTGGAATACTGAGAAGCTATCTTGTAGGACTTATTTTTTTCTGTGATATATTTTCCTTATATCAGATAATTACTGATTTTCCTTTCTCTGATGCACACTGGAAAGAGTATCTTACGACTACAATTTTTTAGAATGTCTACTAGGGTATATTTCCCTAGTTTTTGGACTGGGATTTGAATCAATAGTAGTATCAAAAACCCTTGTAATTAGGTAAATATAACATTTATAATTAATCTCAACCACATGTAACAGATATCATCAACACAACACTGGCTTAAACAGAGAGATTTATTTCTCCCTCATCTAAAAGAAGTCTGGAAGTTGGTTGGAATCTACATTATAGCAGTGAGAACTTAGGTATAAATTAATAAAATGTAAACCTTCCAGATACCTGTAAATTAAAAGTAATATTATCAAAGGGTTTTTTAAAGATCTAATGTGACAAACCCTGGCCTGGCACAAAGTAAATATTCAATAGATATTAGAAAAAAATCACATCTATTATATTATTACTGCTAGTTGTTTCCTCTATCAGTTCCTTTTTTAGGTTTGCTACTTTCTAGTAGAACTGATAAACTTCCAGAGATTTGTAGAATTTTCCAGACATAGCTGGAAGGCATGCCTGTGCCCCTATTTACTGTAAACATTTGTTTTAAGCATTCTTTTTTTTTTTTTTAAGATTTTATTTATTTATTTGACAGAGAGAGACAGCGCGAGAGAGAACACAAGCAGGGTAAGTGGGAGAGAGAGAAGCAGGCTCCCTGCCAAGCAGGGAGCCCGATGCGGGGCTTGATCCCAGGACCCTGGGATCATGACCTGAGCTGAAGGCAGATGCTTAATGACTGAGCCACCCAGGTGCCCCTGTTTTAAGCATTCTGAGATGAACCCTGACACAGCAATATTATATCCTCCTGTCCTCAAGGAGTCCTGTAGAGGCCATGCTTCTTGGGGAGAAATAAGAGTTACAGGAGTCGGAATGGGGCCCTACCACCTTGGGGCCGTGCTCTCACAGCTTACATAAATAGCTACCATTGGTATCCAGGGTGGTAGGTTACATGATTCTGGAAAAAGCAATCCCTTATTCCCTTTGATTGGAATTTAGTAATTAAAATAAGATGGCCCAGTGTACAATAATTCATCTGGATAATGTTTTTAGACAAAGTATTCAAAGGCAGATTCACTTACTTTGTCTTATTCTGGGCTCTCCAGAAAGAAGGGCCTGAGATAAAGGACGTACATGATATTTCTTTACTAGGGATCGTGAGCCCAGGGAGCAGGATGGAGAGACAAAGAAAGTGAGGCAGGAAGGGAGGAAGATGGAATGTTACAGGGTATAGCAGGGTAGGTTACTGAGTTGGTTGCTGCTAATTGTTTGATCCCAAGGGACCATTATGACTGTCCTCCAAGAGCCAAATAAATTCTGTATCCAAATAGTCCACTGGAGAGAACAGGAAGAATACATTCACTGACTCCTGCCTCCCCCACACTTCCGTGTTGCACATACATGGTGGGGTTTCATGGCACACAGATCTCTGGGTCAAAGGGAAGCCCCAAGGCAAGAAGAAGGAAGTATGGAGTGCAGGGGAGGCATGTCTTTTGTGCGTGTGTGAAATTACTCAGAGGCCACTGTTGTGTTGGTCTGTGCAGTGGCTGGAACAAGAGACCAGTGAGGCTGACAGAACGTGGAAGGGCACTAGGAAGTATCTGACAATCATTCATTCAACAAAAAGTTACCACAGACCTGCTAGATTCCAGGTAAAGAGATAATCGAGATGGTAGTTTGACAGTGACCAAGACAACACAACCTTTACCCTCAGGAAACTCATGTGGGTTGTTGAGAGCTTAAAAGGAGTTAAGTACTTAACATAAGGTCTATTAAAGAACTGCTCAACTGTTGTCAGCTGCTGTTAGTTTTATTTTGTGGCACTGCTGAAAATGGGTATACATCTGGGCTAGTTCCCAGAGATCTCTGTTGGTGACGTGCTCACAAGCCAAGACACCAAATGATTCTGCCTTTTTAAAAAAGATTTTATTTATTTACTTCAGAGAGAGAGAGAGAGAACACAGAGGGAGAGTGAGAGGGAGAAGCAACTCCCTCCTGAGCAGAGAGCCCGATGCAGGACTAGATCTCAGGACCCTGGGATCATGACCTGAGCCGAAGGCAGATGCTTAACCAACTGAGCCACCCAGGCGCCCTGCCTTTTTTTTTTTTTTTTAAAGATCTATTTATTTGAGAGAGAGCGCAGAGAGACAGTGAGAGAGAGAATCTCAAGCAGATTGCCCACTGAGCCAGAAGCCCCACTTGGGGCTTGATTTCAAGACCCTGAGATCATGACCTGAGCCAAAATCGAGAGTTGGATGCTTAACCGACTGTGCTACCCAGGTGCCCCTGATTCCATCATTTTTTAAGGGAATAAAGTACATGTATTATTTATTATGCTGAATAATTCTGACTGCTAATGAGCAATCTGTAGAGAGCATGGTGAGGCCATGGAAATACCTTGCTCCTCAATAAGATTTTTCTTTTTATCTTTAACGTTTATTTAGGATTTGTACCCAAACCAATCTATATCATAATGGTTACAAACTTTCCAACTCCACTACTCCTTGTAGTGCATTACGTTTACAACTTCATCTGATGGGGGGTGGGGGCCTAGAAATCCTCTACTCAAAATAATAAAACAATCTGGAAACTGCTATGAAAACACAAGACCAGTGAAAAACATCCCATCTTTTCCAAGACTTCCAGGACTATAAATTTAGGAGGTACACAAAAAATTAAAAATGAGTCATGCAAAAGAAAATCATGCTTTTTGGCTTTAATCCTACTTTGAGTTCAGAACATTAACCATATTTGCATGTGATGAATATGGTCTAAATACAACAGCTGAAGAGTTATATACACATTTTAAATTCAACAGATTATGTATTTGATGGGGAAGCAGTCTTAAATCTTTTTAAGCAGCAGAAATATACAAAAAACTTACAAGTGGAAATAATACTGGCCAAGTGGCCTGTGCTTTTAGCCAGGAGCTAAACCATAGATGTCTCAGGTTACTAAGAAAAAACACAAAACAACATTTTCCAAATTAAGAATTATGTGTTTTGGGGAGGGCAAGAGAGAGAATAACAGCTTATTCTTTGGCTTACAATACTCAACAGTTCGGAGTCATTACACTTACAACCAGAAGGGAGCAACTCCTAAGGTAGTTTGTGTTCTGAAGAGGAAAAGGAGCATGGAAACAAACTTTGGCTACTTCTTTACTCAAATCCTTCACAATGCTCAGCTGAAGACGTTCTCACTTACATGCTATTATGGTAATTTCTATTCAGGAGAGTAGACATTTGGTAGTTACAAAGTTTTCATTTAATAAACGACATAATTAACATTTTGTTAATAAATGGTGTTTATACTGGAATTAATGATAACTTGTGAAATGTTTTTCCATTTTTAAACATAAGCGTCTCCATGGGGTGCCTGGGTGGCTCAGTTGGTTAAGCATCAGACTCTTGATCCCAGCTCAGGTCTTGATCTCAGGGTTGTGCGTTCAAGCCCCGTGTTGGGCTCCATGCTGGGCATAGAGCCTACTTAAAAAATAAAACAAACAAAGAAAAAAACCCGTAAGAGTCTCTATATCCTAACCCACATATCCCACACCAAAGCAGGCACCTTTGGGGGTCTGTGGGCAATCAATCCACCAGTCTACAACCCACCGTTCTACCAGCCCTGTAAGCAGGAAACATGGAGTATGTGGAGGTGACTGAAGTTTGCCTGTCAGTGTGGCTGACTGTAGTAACCTTTCTACCCTCACTTACAAGCACAAATGTGCTCTTTCCCCTAGTATTCTAATCTCATTGGAGGCTTTTTATTAATACATTGTTCCTCCGAACACATGGGCATACCATATTGGGAAATTGCAGGAAGGGAGCAAGAAGCATGTACTCATCTTCCCTTGTTTTTCTGGAATCCAGGCTGTTCTAACATAAAACTGTAGGTGAATCCAACCATCCATGTCCACAGGGAGACCTCGCCTATGGACCACACACCACCGGACACTGTAAGTGTCTTGTGGTGATTCCACTGCCTCCATCTTCCTGGCCCTGGCTGCAATTCTGGTCCAGGAGGCCAATACAGCCTCTGGGCCAAAGTTGTTACCACAATGGTATGAACTTCCTCAAGAAGAGTGGTAACTCTTCAGGTCAGACACCCCCTCCTCAGGGTCAGGAGCTACCTCCAGAGGATCAGTCCCCTCAGATCACATCTTTATCTTGGACTTTTCCAGAGATGTTTTCCCCTTGTCCACTTTTGATTTTCTTTACGACCTTGTCTGCATGTTGGCCTTCTTGGCTGTGACAGGAATATTCTTCTGATTTGGGTATTCAGAGTCACTTATGTGCTTCTAGTTTCTGTCTCTGGTGCTCAGCTTTAACTGATAGCACCAGGCCCACACAGTGCCTCGGCAAAGCAGGTTGAATGGTGGTAGTTTACAGGGTAGTGGAGACATGAGTGTCTTCTTCTGGTTTTAGGCAGTTGTTGTGTTGTGTGTCCTCCTGTGGACAGGAAACTTTGTACTCCTCCACTGATCTTTCTTGTTCGGTCCCTTTCATTGAAGTTCTTGATAAAGCTGATGTGCTTGACTCACTCGAGCCTGCTGTTCCTCTCATTTCCACCAACACGCATTTGAATTTGAGAGTTATATATTCTTCCCCTGATTCTCTGTGGCGTTCCACTCTTTACCTTTTGTGTTCTGCATAGTCTGAAAAGAGTTGATGCAAAGAAAATTCTTCTGACTTCTGGCTCAAGATTGCTCTTTTAGAAGTTTCCTCCCACTTCCTGCCACCCAAAGGCACTCTCGATTCCATCATTCTAAAATGACGTATATTCACTATTAGAAATGCAATAAGTCAGATGTCTCACCCTAGATAAAATAATTTTCAAATCCTTAGAGTGCTAAAATGAGGACAAAAAGAACAGCTGGACAGGTGCAACAGCCCTCAAAAGGGAGTTGAACTGTAGGGAACTGGCTTTAAGTGATGTGGCCTCACTCCCCTAGAATACCTTACAGAGTGATAGGAACACAGCTGGCCATCACATTTTCCCTGAATGATTGAACCTGGCTAGGATAAGGATGTAAATTCGAGTTTGAATTCAGAGCTTCTGCTGACTTTGTAGAACTGGAGTTGTGCCCTATTCTCCCTCCCTCTGTGTAGCCTAGACTTCACCCAAGGGGATCCACCCTGCAAAGAACATGGTTTATGGAGCCATCCAGACAAGAGTTCAAATTCTGGTTCCCATTTTCTAGCAATGTGATCTTAGACAAGTCACTTAACTTCTTTTAAATTTCCTGATTTATATATGGGGGTTGTTGTGAGCTTTATTAAAGGAGGTAAATACTTAACATAAGGCCTGTTAAAGTAAGTGCTCAATAATTAGTAGCTATTATTATTTGTTTTGTTTTGTGCTAAAAATGCACACTACATCTGTTAATGTTTCTTTCCAAGGGATCTCCACCCTGTTTATAAGCCAGGGATGAATGGGTTGGTTATAATGAGTTAAGTTCAGCTTACACAATTGGAAAACCATTGGCGTAACCATGGTACAAATTAATTTCTCTCTCATTTTAAAGTCAGATCATAGGCTCTGCTCCACAAAATCCCCAGGATCTGGGTTCCTAGTCTATTGTGTCATCTCCATTTTCAAGATCACCTCATGGTACAAGATGATGGCTGTTTTCATTCCAGCCAATAGGAAGGAAATTGAAATGATAAAAGGGTGATGCCAACTGATTCTTTCCCCACCGCCATCCCATTTATTAAAGAAACGGTAAGAAAAGATACAAGCAGGAAAAACATAAACCATCCTTTCACATCAGGCTGAACGAAGCACAGTGATAGCTCCCCATTATCCCCTCACCCCCCACCCCAATTCCCATCCACATCAGTTTAAATTTTGAGGTTCTTTGATTGGGAGTACTAGTGGAGAGGGAGTTAGACGAGCTGTGGAGCCTTGATTCTGGCCTCCTCAAAGTCCCAGGAGAAGGAAGCTGCAGGCCCAGTCAATCAAGCAGAAATTGTATTTGGTGGGTCTTGAAGTGGTTGCCCACCTCCCTGTTCTGTGTTCAAGCCCCCAGGGAAAGGTATGGCAGTAGAGAATGACCAGGTCCAAGCTGCCCAGGTCAGAGCTGCTGAAGCACAGTCTGTTCACCAATGCAACATTTCTAGAGAGCAGTGAGCTGATTCTCCAGTGGTGAGCAGGGGACTACATATGAACTGGGACCTGCAGGCCAATGTATCCTTGAGGAAAAGTCCACATGAACAATTCAAGAAACTAGTAAGAAACAAGGGGCAGAAAGCTGTGGGATAAAAGCACAGCACGCTTCTGGAGGGCTGGAGATCCTTTCTCTCAAGGTCAGGATCATTCCCACCTGCCGTTATCCATCTCCCACATATAACATTTCACCTTCAGTCGAGAAAGCAGAGGAAAAAGATGGCTCATCTGAACTTGAGCCCCAGCTATGTACTTCAGACTGTAGCTCCGCATCTACCCTTACTTATAACACAACTCCTGCCCAGAACCATGGTGCCTGAAAACCAAAGTGTCCTGGAGAAAAAACGGTGTTTAAGGGGGTAACATTCCATTTGGGTACATTGCAGCCATTGGACCCCCTGGTCTGGGGAAAGCAGCTGGGTTTGTGCCAGGGAGGCTCCCCCTCTAGGAAACGGGACCAAAGTTCTTGCTTACAGGGCCATTCATCCTTGGAAAGGAAGCTGGGTTTAGACCCAGGGTCCCAGATGGCCTTGCAAAAGGAGCTGGGTTGATACCCACAGGGCCTGCTGGAGAAGAGCCCAGGGGCCCAGGAGCTGACCTGGGGAAAGTAACTGACCAGGGCCTAATGGGCCAGTAGACCTTGGGAAGGCAGCGGGACTTGGACCCTACAAGCCACTGGCCCTTGGGAAGTTAGTTGGGTTGGGGCCTGGTGGCCCAGAGGTTCTTGGGAAAATTGCTGGACTTGAGCCCTGGATGCCAGCAGACCTCTGGAAGGTAGATGGATTTGAAGCCAATGTGCCAGAGGACTGAGAGAAGGCAGCTGGATTCAGGCCCCCTGAACCTGTCCCCCTTGGAAAGGGATTAGCATTTACCCCCATGGGCCCAGCTGACCTTGAAAAATGAGCTGAATTAGGACTTATGGGGCCAGGAGCCCTGGACATGGATGGATTTGGCCCTCAAAGGCCAATTCCCCAAGAGCCAGGACCCGAGTTTGGGCCTATGGGGCCAGGTACTCTTGCCATAGAGGATGGCTTGTGCCCATGTTTCCAGAAGCCTGTGAGAAAGCAGCTGAATTTGCTCCTAAAAGACCTTCTGCTCTTAGAATGGGGGCAAGATCTAGGCCTTGAGGTCCAGCCATTCTGAAGACCAGATCCTGTGCCCAGGAGGCCACCCACTCTGGTGTCCACATTAGGACCTGGGCCCAGGCCACCGGCCCTTGGGTTGGGTCCAAGGACTGGGCCCAGGCCACCTGCTCTTGGGCTGGGCCCAAGGCCTGGGCCTGGAAACATACCTGACCTCGGGGTAGGGTTTGTACCAACGAAGCCTGACCTCAGATTGGGACTTGGTCCTGGTCCCAGGCCAATGGGCCTAGGATTAGGAGGACCATTCCCAGAAGTCAACAGGACACTTGCTCTCAGGTTGGGCCCAAACTCAGGGCCCATAGGGCCGCCACTTCTGGGGTCAGGACCCATTCCCAGGAGACCACCTGACCTTGGGTTGGACATAGGACTCAGCCCTGGAAGACCCCCTAACCTTGGGTTAGACAGAGGCCCTGGACCTGGAAGAACCCCTGCCCTAGGGTTTAGAGATGGATGTGGGCCTGGGCCCAAAAGGCCACCGGGCCTTGGGAAAGAAACTGCACCTGCGCCAGTGGGGTTCATTCCTCTTGGAAAAGAAGCCATGCCTGGGTCACGAGCACCAGCAGGGAAAGGTGCTGGATTTGAAGCCAATGAGCCTGATGAAGTTGGAAAAGGTGATGGGTTCCTTGGAAATGGGGCCAGATTTCCACCAAGAGAACCAGTTGCCATGAGGAAGGGATCAGAATTCATGCCCAGTGGGTGGCCTGTGTTCAAAACAGGACCCCCCTGTGGTCCCAGGGAACCGTTGAGCCGTCCTCGAGGTGGCAACTGAGCACGAGTCTAAGGAGTTGGCTGCTCTCTAGGGAAAATCCGGGGTTCTTTCATACTTTCTTGGGAACGTTGGTGATAATGGGCTTGGGGCGAGTTTTGAAAAGGATCTTGTTTTTGATGAGTGCTATCACCATGTACCGGGTGCCAGTCTTGCAGCCAAGCTCATCACAGTCCTGCTCCCCAGGAGTGTGTTTGACAAGAATGGCAAAAGGTTCTCCAAATGGATGATTTTTCCATACAGGATATGATGCCCCACGATCAGCACAGGGATTCCCTCAGTGGTGTGATGTAGGTCTCCCAGGAGGTTTCCAACTAATCCAGTGCTGTAGCGAGCCTCGATCTCCCCGTGTAGCTCCATCAGCACCCATTCTGCCAGGCCTCCAGCCTCAGCACTGGAAATAACAATTTGCACCATGAGCTTTCCCTGTCTTTAAAAAGCAACTGAAAGTAAGCTGCAATGGTGGCCGCCGATTGCGGTGCTGTGCAGCCAATGGGCGACAACCGAACCTGATGCCAACTGATTCTTAAAGTGAGTTCCCGGAAGAATCTACGTTAATTTATGTTTACATTTCATTGACCAAAAAGTAGTTTCATGGCTTCAAATAGCTGCAAGGGAAAATGTAGCATTTACTCTGGGTAGCCACGTGTCCAGCTAAAATTGCCATTACTATGGAAGGGGAGAAGCCAAATGATAATTTGAAGCCAATTATCATTCTGTGGCACAGAGAGCCACTCTCAGGAGCAGCCAGAGTGGGAAGAATCTTCGGACTCTGATGGCTTTTGATGGCACAGGGGAAAATAATTAATGAAGTGGTTGGTGCTGATAAATTGGATTTGCCTTTGATCTTATCAAGAAAATATGATCTGGAAGTGCTCTGTCCAATGAGTTAGCCACTAGCCATATGTGACTCTCGAGCATCTGAAATGTGGTTCATCCAGCTGGAGATGTGCTATAATATATACACTGGATTTTGAAGACTTAGTATAGGAATGTAAAAAAACCTCAATTTTTTTTATAGTGCCTACATGTTGAAATAATATTTTGCATGTACTGGATTAAATAAAATATTATTGAAATTAATTTCACCAACTTAGTTTTACTTCTTAAATTTAACAGTACGTATGTGGCTTGCATTATTTTTCCACTGTCCCAAATCTAAAAGAGCCTGTCTCCTCAGGCAGGAGATTCTATATGATACAGAGAGGGATCACATGATTAAATAAATGACTAAACGAATGATAAATTTTCTAACATGGGACTCAGAGAGCAAGATTCTGGTACCATATCTGGAACTGTTGTCCAAAGGAGGTGGTTCTGTGTTCTTTGACCTTGACAGGCTTGTCCCCACAAGGGACAGATGATAATGTCACCAGTCCCTAAGAGCAGCCAAGTGACCTTCACCTCATGCTCTGGCTCTACTTCAGTGACCCACTCTACAATTCCATTTTCAGGTTACCTCTAGCTTTTCTATGAATATTTCCACACAGTGAGAAACTATTAAGCCAAGTGATCTGCTTAGATGAAATGACATTTCTGAACTTCAACTTAAAAGACTGGAATGCTAATAATGAGAAAATGTATTTGCTGTCAGAGTCTTTGCATTTTTTCCCATCTTCCTGTCAAAGATCCTTAATTATCTAGGACATTGGTGCTTCAAGTATGGCCTGTGGACCAGCAGCATCAGTATGACCTGGGAACTTGTTAGAAATGTAAATTCTCTGGCCTCACCCCGGACCTAATGAATCAGAAACTGGGGGTACGGCCCAGCACTTGGTGTTTTAACAAGCCTTCCAAATGATTACTGCTGTTAGCTCAAGTTTGATACCCATTAAAGTGATAGTTTTCTTAAAAAATAGATCATCTCCCTAAGATGTACCTAGTAGTTTTTTTTTTTTTTAAGGCTTATCCTGTTTAATGTAATATGTCATTAAAGGGAAATTATGCAGGAATTATTACCTTTTGGTTATAAATAAATGTGATGTCACATTTCTTGCTGGCTTCTGAGTACAATTTGGTAAGAAAAAGAGAGCTTTGAGAAATATCTGAAAAATATAAGGTATTGGAGGCTATTTTTGGGTATGAGTTTCCTTAGCCTACCTCTTCTTCTTCTTCTTTTTTTAAAAAAGATTTTATTTATTTGACAGAGAGAGTGCGCGGGTACAAGCAGAGGGAATGGCAGGCAGAGGGAGAGGGTGAAGCAGGCTCCCTGCTGAGCAAGGAGCCCAATGGGGAGCTCAATACCAGGACCCTGGGTGCATGACCTGAGCTGAAGGCAGATGCTTAACCGACTGAGCCACCCAGGCACCCCTCTAAGTGACATTCTTTATTTTCTCAGACAGCTGTTCTCACTTCCCCACTTTTAATCTTGTGAACAGTTTTATCCTGTAAAGTCTTTCCCCACTCCTAGTCCCTTAATAAGTCTGTGCTTGACTCTGCAGATACCCGAACCCAGTTCTTCCAAGGTACAGAGTCTACAATTCCACTCTTGAAATATGATGCATGGGCGCCTGGGTGGCTCAGTTGGTTAAGCGACTGCCTTCGGCTCAGGTCATGATCCCGGAGTCCCGGGATCGAGTCCCACATCGGGCTCCTTGCTCGGCAGGGAGTCTGCTTCTCCCTCTAACCCTACCCCCTCTTGCGCTCTCTCTCTCATTCTCTCTCTCTCAAATAAATAAATAAAATCTTAAAAAAAAAAAGAAATATGATGCATGATTACAGTTGCAGCTAGCAGCAGTAGGAAGAATGTAGGGCACCATCCATCACTAAACTTGGGAACCTGCAAAAATGCCAGGCACACAGACGGTGGGCCAACCTCTTTGCTTGCTGACCAGTACCCCCTCAACTCCATCCAGGGGACTGGCATTTGCCCCAGAAACTCTTGAGTACTCTCGCCTTTCTTGAACTGCTGATGGAGTCATACCTCAGACTCCGGCACTCCTGTCAGCAGATCATACCTTTTGGGGTAGGGATTAGGTGGGGTAGGGGTGGGAATATTACTGGATCTGAAAACTGATGCCTGGCCCTTACCAGCTCTTGCACAGGCAGGCATCAACAATGTGTACGGAGTTTTATAGTTTCCAAGACACTTTCAGATTTCATCATTTATGAAGCAATTTCACCTCTCTCAGAGGGGAGCAAGGAGTTACCATCATCAGTTTTATAGATGAGATAACAGTTCTGGAAGGTTGCCATCTTTTCCCGGGTACCTCAAACAAGAAAAGGCAAAGCTGAGTTTATAGCAAGGCTTTATGTAAACTTGACCTTTGATTTACCATCTCTTCCTTGCTGAATGGTTAAAATCTCACACTAAAAACCCCCAAGGGGCATCTTAATGGCTTTGTTCGGTGAAGATTTGATACAATGAATGCATTTATGGAAAACACGTTTGTATTCAGATTACAAGTGGCCACCACATCCATTACTTTATCTAGTTTCTATAACAACCTTACCTAGATGCTTTTGTTATTCTTGGTTTACAGCTGACAAAAAACAGGCTGGAGTAGGATGGGTAGCTTGCTCTACTCAAAACAGAACCTCTGCCCACCACGTTCAGCTAACTCCTCTCTGCTATAAATTCTAAACTGCAAAGAAAGGAGATGAATGTAGTAAGGCAGGTATCTCAAACTATTTGTTTTATTTTTTACCTTTTTAAAAAGATTTTTAGTTATTTGAGAGAGAGAGAGAGCACAAGCAGGGGCAGGGGTCAGAGGAAGAGGGAGAAGCAGACTCCCTGCTCAGCAGGGAGTCCAATGCGGGGCTAGTTTGCAGGACCCTGGGATCATGACTTGAGCAGAAGGCAGACGCTTAACCAAGTGAGCCACCCAGACACCCCAAACTATTTCTGTTTTAGAAATAACAGATGCGGGCGCCTGGGTGGCTCAGTCGTTAAGCATCTGCCTTCGGCTCAGGTCATGATCCCAGAGTCCTGGGATTGAGCCCCGCATCGGGCTCCCTCCTCAGTGGGAAGCCTGCTTCTCCCTCTCCCTCTCCCCCTGCTTGTGTTCCCTCTCTCGCTGTGTCTCTCTCTGTCAAATAAATAAATAAAATCTTTAAAAAAAAAAAAAAAGAAAAGAAAACAAATAACAGATGCTTGGAAGACTCCCACCTGTTTTCATGAACTCTGTGAAGTTCTAGGGGTGGGAGCAAATGCCCCAGGTGATGCTTCTGATTGGCTGAGACTGGGAAACACTGCATCAGGGGAAGAGATATGCAGAGTGCTACAATTTGTTTCCTTTAAAGGCCTTGATTTTTTCATAGGAGGTGTTTCTTTCTGATTGGTGTTTTGGGTGGGCCTTTGGGAAGGAGGTCATTGAGGGGACTTCACCGCTAGATCTTTTACTTCCTTCTTTATGCACAATTTTCTTTTCTTTTTTTTTAAGGTTTTATTTATTTAGGGGTGCCAGGGTCCTGGGGTCGAGCCCCGCATTGGGCTCACTGCTCTGGGGGAAGCCTGCTTCTCCCTCTCCCACTCCCCCTGCTTGTGTTCTCTCTCTCACTGTGTCTCTCTGTCAAATAAATAAATAAATAAAATCTTAAAAAAAGAAAAAGACCCTTGGGATCATGACCCAAGCCGAAGGCAGACGCTTAACGACTGAGCCACCCAGGCGCCCCTTTATGCACAATTTCTATCCATCTAAGGTTTGGCTTCCCTGGATAGCAACCGCGACTGTAACTAAATTTCATCTGGTGAAATACTGACCTGGTTCAGATAATTTTAGAATCAAGTTTCATCCTCTAACGGATAGCTATCTCTTCCATCTTGCAATTCTGTGTAGTTCTGAGTTACAATTCTTCTGAAAATAGACATCAGTTGTTAAATTGATTCTTAAATATTCCCTGTCAAGGATTTCCACTGTCGAAAGACTCTAGAACCTTCAACCAGCATCAGCATCATCTGGGAGCTTGTTAGAAATGCCAAGCTCAGATTCTGCCTCAGGTGTACTGAATCAGAACCTGCATTCAGCAAGATGTCCCAGCGATTCATTTGTACATTAACTTTTGAGAAGCCCTGGTTTAGGACACCTTTCCTTTCAGTAATAGTTACAATGTATTAGGTACCCACTATCTCTCAGGGGAGGTATTTTACACTTTTAAAATCTGGTCCTCACATTGACCCTAGAGAGAAAGAATTATTATCCTCATCCTATGAAGGAGGAAACTGGTTCTGAGAGATTTAACCACTTGCCCAGTTAGTAGGTAATGAATGAGACGGAATTAAAGCAGGTCTACTCTTTCTTAGAACACTTGGCTTAAACTTTTTTCTTCCTTCCCTTCCTTAAGCTCTCCAGTCAACTGAGTTCCCCCCCCAACAATCTCACATTTAATGCAATTGATGAACCAATATTGATATATTATTAGTAACTAAAATCCACAGTTTGCATTACAGTCCACTCTTTGTGTTGTACATTCTATAGGTTTTGCCAAATGATAATGTAATTCACTGCCCTAAAAGTCCCGTGTTACAATTATTCATCCCTCCCCCTCCTCTCCCAACCCTTGGCAACTGCTATCTTTTTATTCTCTTTATAGTTTGGTCTTTCTTTTATAATAAAAAAATGATTCTTGTACCTGGGAAACAAGTAAATAACCAAAGGATGTGGCTGGCATTTTGCCCATCTAATTCTTCATTGTTGGGTGCCTGGGTGGCTCAGTTGCTTGAGCATCTGCCTTTGGCTCAGATCATGATCCCAGGGTCCTGGGATCAAGTCCTGCATCAGGCTCCCTGTTCAGCGGAGAACTTGCTTCTCCCTCTCCCTGCCTCTCTCTCTCTCTCTGTCAAATAAATAAATAAATAAATATCTTTAAAAAAAATAATTCTTCATTGTGTCTCCCAAATCCAGAATAGTGATAATAATGGGAATAACTAGGGGAAACCTCTTTACATTTTGATTTAAATCCTTCCATATATGTGATTATATATGTACGTATGGTTACATATATACTTATATGTACGGTCTCCTGTGTTTGAAAGGATGATTCATTTATGTGAAGATTTATTAAATGTTTAATATGCTCCAGACATCCTGCAAGGCACTTCATAGATCTTCTTTTAATCTTTATCACACAAAAGATTGAGAAATTACGGATAAGCTCAAGGTGGTTCTTAACTTGCTGTAGGGATTTATAATCTAATAACAATGATATTTAATAATGGATATTTGTTGTTTGCAAAACAGTTTTTTTCACATGAGCGATCTTACCTTCAAAATAATCTTTTGAATTATTATTGGCTTTATTTTGCTGTGAGTTTAAGAGACTTGTCTTGGAAGCAGATCTAGTTTTTTTCCTGCCAAATCCTGCACTACTGCAGTGCTGATTCACACTAAGTTCATGGCAAACCAGACCTCTTCCCCTACTTGTCTCAGTGTTTAACCATGTCATCTTAGTTCTCAACTTGTGCATTTGTTGCAGTTCAGTAATACATTTTTCTTTCAATATATATTCAGAAATATTTACTAAGCAGCTACAATTCTGCTGGGAGCTTTATGTACATGGATGAATAAAAATATTTGGTCTTTGCTCTTGTGGGGCCTACAATCTGTTCAATTGATACCTGTGTTGATTAACTAGGATGCAGTGGAGAAGATTTCTTGAATTCTGTTTCACCATTAAGCTAGCAGATGCACTTTGGCATCATTTGCAAATTTAGGAACCACATTTTATGTTCTGCTCAAGTCTTTGGCAAAGAGTTGTCAAGCCCTTTATTTTCTTTCTTGATGGATTTAAAAAGGAGAGCTAAAGATGGAGCACTCTCTTTGGGTAAGGTTGTTTGGCAAGATATGTAGCTAACATTTCCTCATCTTCCCTAAGGATATCATGAAAGATTTCATCAGATGATTTACAGAACCTAAACGTCACTCTGTATCAGTATTCCCTGATTTCTAATGATTAAGTGCAGGGACTCTGGAGCTTGGATGCCTTGGGTTCAAATCCTGGAGCTACTACTTATTAGCTGTGTGATCTTGGGCATGTTACTTGATCTCTCTGTACCTTAGTTTCCTACGTTTGTAAGTACATTCATAAGTTCAAAGCATATTAATAAATCATAAATTGATAAATTTCAGTAAATCTGAAAGTCTAAACAATATGAATGATTTTTCTGGTAAGATATAAATGAGTAAAATTGGTACAAGAAGAGACAGAAAGCCAAAAATGATAGAAGAAATGAAAAAAGTTATTAAATTCTTCCTTAAGGAAAAAACCCCTACTGAAATTGGTTTGCAACTGAATCTAATCTTCAAGGAAGAGTTAATTCAATATCTTTAATCTGTTAACCAAATTACCTCATACTCTAGAAAGGTCTGGAAAGTTCCTCAATATCATGAAACAAGCATAACTTTAATACTAAAATCTGATAAATATAGCACCAAATGCTTCTGTAGTCCAACTTATGCATATATATGAAAGGTTTCTAGATAAAACTTAAGCACACCCATTTGAAAAATAAGAACAAAGTTGGGGGCTCACAGTACCTGATTTTAGATTTACCACCTACCAAGAAAGTGTGGTAAAAGCAAAGTCTTATAGAAGAATGGAATAGAATAGAGACTCCAGAAATAGACCCAAACACGTTTATGATCAATTGAATTTTGAAACAAGTGCAAAGGAAATTCAATGGAGAAAGGACAGCCTTTTAAACAAATAGGGCTGAAGCAACTGGAAGCCTATATGTGAAAGCAAAAACAAAAAGAATAACGACAGTAACAACAACAATAAAACCTGACCCTTACATCTTTAAAGATACTAAATTGAAATGCATTATAGACATAAATGTAAGAGCTAAAACTATACAACCTCTAGAAGAAAGCATAGAAAAAGAGAGGAAAATCTTTGTAATCTTGGGTTAAGCAAAGATTTCATAAATAGGACATAAAAAAATGAACCATAAAAGAAAAAATTAAAATAAAATGCATTGAAAAATTAAAATGTGTTTTGTCAAAATAGAAAATTTCTGCCCTTTGAAAGACAACATTAAAGTAAATGATAGGGGGGCACCTGGATGGCTCAGTCATTAAGTGTCTGCCTTCGGCTCAGGTCATGATCCCAGAGTCCTGGGATCGAGCCCTGCATCGGGCTCCCTGCTCCACGGGAAGCCTGCTTCTCCCTCTCCCACTCCCCTTGCTTGTGTTCCCTCTCTCGCTGTGTCTCTCTCTGTCAAATAAATAAATAAAATCTTTAAAAAAAAAAAAAAGTAAATGATAGGTAAGGCATACGCTGGGAGAAAAAATATTTGCAACATATATATCTAATAATGGACCTGTATCCAGAATATGTAAATAACTCTTACAGTTCAATAAAAAGTCAAACAGCCCATTGACAATACCAAATGCTGGCAAAAATGTAGAGCAACTGGAACTCTCATATCTTTCTGTGAGGAATGCAAAATAGTGCAGCAACTTTGGGGAAGAGTTTGGCAGTTTTAGAGTGTTAAACATATATTTGTCATATGACCCAGCAATCTCACACATATGCATTTACTCAAGGGAATGAAAGTATTTGTTTACACAAAGGCATACTTAAATTTTTATAGCAGATATATTCACAGTAGTCAAAAACCGGAAACAAAAAATCTGAAAGTCCATTGACTGGTGAATGGATAAACAAATTGTGGTACACCTATAGGATGGAATACTATTCCACAGTAACAAAGGAACAAACTACTGATGCATGCAGCAAGATGGACGGATTTCAAAAACATTATGTAGAGTGATAAAAACATTCACAAAAGCCTAATACTGTATGACTTTATTTATAACATAACATTCTGGAAAAGATGAGACTAGAAGGACAGAAATCAGACCAGTGGTTCCCAGGGATTTGGGGTGGGAGAAACTGACTGCAAAAGAGCTTAAAGAAATACTCTGGTGTGATGGAAATGTTTCTATCTTGATTGTGGTAGATGTTACATGACTGAAAATAGTTGTCAAATTCATCAAATTGTGTACTTCAGGAGGATGAATTTTACTATCTCTAAATTATACCTCAATAAACTGGACTCACAAAATGTAGTAAGTTTAGTAATGGTGTTGAAAGAATAATAGACCCTAACTAAGTTTTAGGAATGCCAGAAAGGTTTGCCATTAGGAAATCCAACAATATAATTCCCTACAGCAACAAATTAAGGAAAAAATATGAAGTCATCAGTAAATGACAAGAAAGGTTTTGATACAATCAGCAGTCATTTCTAATTAAAACTTTAATTAAAATATTGAATGTACAAAAGAAACTCTTACAAAAATATATCAGGAAACACATATAAGAATATTCATAACAGAAAGCTGGAAACAACCCAAATGTCCATCAACAGGAGAATGAATACATAACTTATGGTTTATTCACATAATGTACTATTATATGGCATTCAAAAGAATGACTCACAGCTACACATAAGAATACGGATGAATCATCAATAGGACACGGGGGGGAAAATGTAGGTCCCCAAAGGTTACGGAAGAGTAGCATGATAGGTGGGAGCTAAGACAGTGGCATAGAAGAAGGACCCTAGGCTAGCCTCTCTCCTCCCTCCAACACAACTAGATAACTATCAGATCATTCTGAATACCCAAGACCTGAGGACTGACAGAACAAACTGCACAACTAGAGGGAGAGAAGAGCCACATCGAGCAAGGTAGGAAGTGTGGAGACGTGGTTTGGGGGTGAAATGGATCACGGCTGCTATGGAGGGAGCCTTGGTCGTGGAGAAAGGTGAGAGACAGAGAAAGAGAGAGAGGAGGCCCCCTGAGCTCTGCCAGTACTGCCCTTTTTGGGCAAGTATGCCTCAGTCCCAGTGCAATGGGATCCTTCCCCAGAAACCCAGCAGAAACCCATACATGCACAACATCTCCCAACCAGAGAGTTCTTCAAGGCTTCAGTTCTAGTGGAAGCAGCATCAGGTCTTATTTAACAGGCAGACCAGAGCAGACCTAGTTAAAACTCGCCACACTCTGGCCAAGGTCTAAGCACTACCCACTGCAGGCAAGGAGAGTCTCTGGAGATGACTGGCCTGAAGGACAGAACAGCCAAAACACAGCAGCAGAGTGCATGCAGCACACACCACAGATACTCCTTAAAGTGCCAGGTCCTGGACACTATATGACCTCTTCATTAAGTCATTACTCTCAGGAGCAGGAAACATAACAGGCTTTTCCAACACACAGAAAGAGACAGACACCTAGACAAAATGCCAAGATGGAGGAATTCATCCCAAATGAAATAACAAGAAAAGGTAATGGCCAGAGATTTAACCAAAACAGATATAAGTAACATGCCTGAAGAATTTAAAGCAACAACCATAAGGATACTCACTGGGCTTATGAAAAGTATGGAAGACTTTAGAGAGGCCCTTACCACAGAGGAAAAATGAGTTAAAAAATAGAAATGAAAAATACAATAACTGATTTTAAAATAGAGTGGATGTCCACATCCTTGCCAATATTTGTTGTTTCCTGACTTGTTAATTTTAGCCATTCTGACTGGTGAGATGGTATCTCATTGTGGTTTTGATTTGTATTTCCCTGATGCCAAGCGATGTGGAGCATTTTTTCATGTGTCTGTTAGCGATTTGTATGTCTTCTCTGGAGAAATGTCTGTTCATGTCTTCTGCCCATTTCTTGACTGGATTTTTTGCTTTATTGGGTGTTGAGTTTGATAAGTTTTTTATAGATCTTGGATACTAGCCTTTATCTGATATGTCATTCGCAAATATCTTCTTCCATTCCATAGATTGCCTTTTAGTTTTGTTGACTATTTCCTTTGTTGTACAAAAGCTTTTTATCCTGATGAAGTCCCAATAGTTCATTTTTGCTTTTGTTTCCCCTCCCTTTGGAGACATGTCTAGCAAGAAGTTGCTGTGGCTGAGGTCAAAGAGGTTGCTGCCTGTGTTCTCCTCTAGGATTTTGATGGATTCCTGCCTCACATTTAGGTCTTTCATCCATTTTGAGTTTATCTTTGTGTATGGTGTAAGAAAATGGTCTAGTTTCATTCTTCTACATGTGGCTGTCCAATTTATCGATGGATGGATGAATGGATAAAAAAGATGTGGTGTATATATACAATGAAATATTACTCAACCATCAGAAAGGATGAAATCTTACCATGTACATCGATGTGGATGGAACTGGAGGGTATTATGCTGAGCAAAATAAGTCAATCAGAGAAAGACAATTATCATATGGTTTTACTCATATGAGGAATATAAGAAACAGCACAGAAGATCATAGGGGAAGGGAGGGAAAAACGGAATGGGAAGAAATCAGACAGGGAGACAAACCATGAGAGACTCTTAACTATGGGAAAGAAACTGAGGTTTGCTGGAGGGGAGGTGGGGGGATGGGTAACTGGGTGACAGGCATTAAGGAGGGCACGTAATGTGATGAGCACTGGATATTATATGCAATTGATGAATTACTGAACTCTGCATCTGAAACTAATGATGTTCTATATGGTGGCTAACTGAATTTAAATAAATAAGAAAAGAAACAGAGTGGATGTAATGAACACAAGGATGGAAGAAGCAGGGGAGTGGACAGGTGATACAGAAGATAAAATAATGGAAAATAAGCTGAATAAAAGAGAGAGAGAAGAATTATGCAACATGAGAATAGACTTAGGGAACTCAGTGACTTCATCAAACATAATAACATTCATATCATAGGAATCCCAGAAGAAGAGACAGAAAAGGGGACAGAAAATTTATTGGAGGAAATAATAGCTGAAGACTTCCCGTATCTGGGTAAGGAAACAGACATCCAAATCCAGGAGCACTCTAGAGAACTACCATCAGAATCAACAAAAACAGGTCAACACCAAGACATATTGTAATTAAATTTGCAAAATATAGTGATAAAGAAAAAATCCTAGAAGCAGAAAGACAAAAGAAGTACATAACTTACAAGGGAAGACCCATAAGGCTAGCTGCAGATGTCTCCACAGAAGGAGAGTAGCATGACATATTCAATGTGCTGAATGGGAAAAATCTACAGCCAAGAATACTCTATCCAGCATGGCTATCATTCAGAATAGGAGAGAGAAAGAGTTTCCCAGACAAACAAAAACTAAAGGAGTTCATGACCACTAAACCAGTCCTGTAAGAAATATTAAAGGAGACTCTTTGAGTGGGAAGGAAAGACCAAAAGTGACAAAGGCAAGAAAGGAACAGAGAAAATCTCCAGGAACAACCACAAAATAAGTAATAAAACGGCACTAAATATGTATCTATCAACAATTACTCTGAATGTAAATGTACTAAATGCTCCAAAGACATAGGGTGTCAGAATGGATAAAAAAAAACAAGACCCATCTATGTGCTGCCTACAAGAGACTCATTTTAGACCTAAGGACACCTGCAGATTGAAAGTGAGGGGATGCAGAAACATTTAGCATGAAAATGGACATAAAAAGAAAGCTGGAGTAGCAAAACTTATAGTGCACAAACTAGACTTTAAAACAAAGCCTGTAATAAGAGATGAAGAAGGGCACTATTTCATAATAAAGGGGACTATCCAACCAGAAGATATAACAATTATAAATATTTATGCTTTTAACATGGGAGCACCCAAATATATAAAGCAATTAATAACAAACAAAGGAACTCATTGATTATAGTACAATAATAATAGGGGACTTTAACACCCCACTTATATCAATGGGCAGATCATCCAAACAGAAAATCAACAAGGAAACAATGGCTTCGAATGCCACACTGGACCAGATAGACTTAATAGATACATTCAGAACATTTCATCCTAAAGCAGAATACACATTTTTTTCAAGTGCACATATGACACTCTCCAGAACAGATCACATACTAGGTCACAAGTCACACCTCAACAAGTACAAAAAGACTGAGATCATATGATGCATATTTTCTGACTACAATGCTATGAAACTTGAAGTCAGCCACAAGAAAAAATTTGGAAAGACCAGAAATACATGGAGGTTAAACATCATGCTACTAAAGAATGAATGGGTCAATCAGGAAAATAAAAAAGAAGTTAAAAAAACCATGGAAACAAATGAAAATGGAAACATGATGGTCCAAAACCTTTGGGATGCAGCAAAAGTGGTCCTAAGAGGGAAGTACATAACAATACAGGCCTACCTCAAGAAGCAAGAAAAATCTCAAATAAACAACCTAACCTTACATTTAAAGGAGCTAGAAAAAGAACAACAAATAAAGCCTAAAGCCAACAAAAGAAGGGAAATAATAAAGATTAGAACAGAAATAAATGATATCGAAACTAAAAAAAAAGTAGAACACATCAATGAAACCAGGAGCTGGTTCTTTGAAAAAATCCATAGGATTGCTAAACCCTTAGCCAGACTTATCAAAAAGAAAAGTATAAAATAAAATCACAAATGAGAGAGGAGGAATAACAACCAAAACCACAGAAGTATAAACAATTATAAAAGAATATTATGAAAAACTATTTGTCAACAAATTGGACAACCTGGAAGAAATGGATAAATTCCTAGAAACATAAACTACCAAAACTGAAACAGGAAGAAATAGAAAACTTGAATAGACCAATAACCAGCCAAGAAATTGAATCAGTAATCAAAAAACTCCCAACAAACAAAAGTCCAGGGCCAGATGGCTTCACAGGTGAATTCTACCAAACACTTAAAGAAGAGTTAATGCCTATTCTTCTCAAACTATTCCAAAAAATAGAAAAGGAAGGAAAACTTCCAAATTCATTCTATGAGGCCAGCATTACTCTGACTCCAAAACCAAAGACTCCACTAAAGAAGAGAACTACAGGCCAATATCCCTGATGAACATGGATACAAAAATTCTCAATAAAATACTAGCAAATCTAATCCAACAGTACATTAAAAGAATCATGCACCGAGATCAACTGGGATTTATTCCTGGAGTGTAAGCGTGGTTCAATATTTGCAAATCAATCAACTTGATACACCACATTAATAAAGGAAAGGATATGATCCTTTCAACAGCTGGCCAGAAAAATCATCTGATAAAGTACAACATCCATTCATGATAAAAACTGTCAAAAAATAGGGTTAAAGGGAACATACCTCAACATAATAAAGGCCCTATATGAAAATCCCATAGCTCATATCATCCTCAATGGGGAAAAACTGAGAGCTTTTCCTCTATGGTCAGGAATAAGACAGGGATGTCCACTCTCACCACCGTTAGTTAACATAGTACTGGAAGCCCTAGCCACAGCAATCAGACAACACAAAGAAATAAAGGGCATAAAAATTGGCAAGGAAGAAGTCAAACTTTCACTTTTGCAGATGACATACTCTATGTAGAAAAACCCAAAAGACTCCAGCAAAAAAATTGTTAGAACTGATCAACGAATTCAGCAAAGTTATGGGATACAAAATCAACATACAGAAATCTGTTGCATTTCTATACACCAATAATGAAGCAGCAGAAAGAGAAATCAAGGAATCAATCCTATTTACAATTACACCAAAACCAATAAGATACCAAGGAATAAACTTAACCAAAAAGGTAAAAGATTTGTACTCTGAAAACTATAAAACACTGATGAAAGAAATTGAGGAAGACACAAAGAAATGGAAAGACAATCCATGCTCATGGATTGGAAAAACAAATATTATTAAAATGTCTGTACTATCCAAAGCAATCTACAGATTTACTGCAATCCCTATCAAAATACCAACAGCATTTTTCCACAGAGCTAGAACAAACAATCCTAATATGTGTATGGAACCACAAAAGCCTCTGAAATCCAAAGTAATCTTGAAAAGCAAAGCTGGAGGCATCACAATTCTGGACTTGATGTTATATTACAAACCTGTAGTGGTCAAGACACTATGGTCCTGACACAAAAATAGACACATAGATCAATGGAACAGAATAGAAAACCCAGAAATGAACCCACAACTATATGGTCAATTAATCTTTGACAAAGCAGGAAAGAATATCTAATAGAAAAAAGTCTCTTCAACAAATGGTGTTGGGAAAACTGGACAGCAACACCCAAAAGAATGAAACTGAACCACTTTCTTATACCATACACAAAAAGTAAATTCAAAATCTATTAAAGACCTAAATGTGAGACAGGAAACCATTAAAATCCTAGAAGAGAACACAGGCACTAACCTCTTTGACATTGGCCATAGCAACTTCTTATGAGATATGTCTCCTGAGGCAAGGGAAACAAAAGCAAAAATAAGCTATTGGGACTTAATCAAAATAAAAAGCTTCTGCACAGCGAAGGAAACAATCAACAAAACTAAAAGTCAACCTATGGAATGGGAGAAGATATTTGCAAATGAAATATTTGATAAAGGGTTAGTATTCAAAATATATAAAGAACACTTAACACTCAAAAAACAAATAATCCAGTTAAAAAATGGGCAAAAGACACGAATATACATTTTCCCTACAGATGGCCAACAGACACATGAAAAGATGCTCAACATCACTCATCATCAGGGAAATACAAATCAAACCCACAGTGAGATATCACCTCACACCAGTCAGAATGGCTAAAATTAACAACACAGAAAACAACAGGTGTTGGCAGGGATGTGGAAGAAGAGGGAACCCTCTTATGCTGTTGGTGGGAGTGCAAACTGGTACAACCACTCTGGAAAACAGTACGGAGGTTCCTCAAAAAGTTAAAAATAGAACTACTCAATGACCCAGGAATTGTACTACTAGGTATTTACCCAAAGGATACAAAAATTCTGATTTGAAGGGACACATGCACCCCAATGTTTATAACAGCATTATCAACAATAGCCAAATTATGGAAAGCCGAAATGTCCATCAAATGATGAATGGATAAAGAAGATGTGGTGTATATATATATGTATATATGTATATATATATACACATATATATATTGTATATATATATATACAATGCAATATTACTCAGCCATCAAAAAGAACGAAATCTTGCCATTTGTGATGATGTGGATGGAGTTAGAGAGTATTATGCTAAGTGAAATAAATCAGTCAGAGAAAGACAAATACCACATGATTTTACTCATATGTGGAGTTTTAGAGAAAAATGAATATTCACTTTTGCAGATGACATACAGGGAAAAGAGTGGCAAACCAAGAAACAGACTCTTAACCATAGAGAACAAACTGATGGTTACCAGAGGGGAGGTGGGTGGAGGGGGGGATGGGTTAAATAGGTGATGGGGATTAAGGAGTGCACTTGTGATGAGCACTGACTGTTGTATGTGAGTGATGAATCACTAAATTCTACACCTGAAACTAATATTATACTGTATGTTAGCTAACTGGAATTTAAATAAAAACTTGGAAAGAAAAAAAACAAAAACAACTAGAAGGACTTTTGTTTCTGGCCATCAAGGATTTACTCATCTACCTTAAATGGACCAAAAATGTTTTTAGACATTGGCAACAGGTATCACAGGACTATGATCCTTCAGAGAAAGAAGACAAATGAAGCAACCCTATGAGTACCCTGGTTTTCTGCCTGGAGGCACATTCTGGATCACAGAGCAGGAGGAATCTCAAACAAAACATAGGGGACTCACTGAGTTGAGGAAATTCAAGGGTTCTAACATGGCTAGAAATTGTAGGACAGAAGAGTTCTAAAGAGAAGGGAGCTAGAAAAAGGCTTCCAGAAATCTGCACAGTGGATCTTTGAATTTTTGCTAAGAAGATTCAAATATGTAGAATGAAACTCTATGAGGTATGGGCAAAGAGTGACGGGAGAGCTGTGATCGTAAAGGTCCCAGAGCTCAAACAGGACAGGGATCACTGAGTTCCCACAGGCCAGAGTGGAGAGTTTTATTGATTGGGGCATTTAGTAGAGACTGGAGAATGGCCACGGCTTAGTAATGGGGTTAAATTAACAACAGAGTAAAGTCTACTACAAACCTGCTTTAATAAATTTGAAAAACAATCAAGTTGAACTGTAAGTAAATTATCTGTTTACTAAGCCTAACACTTTTTAAAGGAAGACAGTGAAATCCAGTCACTTGATAACCTAAAATTATAATATCTAGCATCCAGTAAAAAACGATTAGACATGCCAAGAAGAAGGAGAACAGAATCTATAACCAGGAAAAAAAAAGTCAGCCAATAGCAATAGAACAGAGATGATAGGGATAATGGAATCAGCAGACAAGAATATTAAAACAGCTAATATGACTACATTCAAGTATTTAAAGGAAAACATGAAGACAGTGAGGAGAGAAATTGAAGTGATACATAAAAGAACCGAATGGAACTTCTAAAGATGAAAAATATGATATGTGAAATGAAAAATCACTAGATGGGATTAACAGCATGTTAAATACTGAAGAAACATTGTAGGCTTTATAATATACATAGAAGTAAAATGTATGACAACATTAGCATAAAGATTGGGAGAGGGAAATAAAAAGACACTGTTGAAATATTCTTATATAGGAAGTGGTTAACATTATTTGAAAGTATATTGCAGGGACGTCTGGGTGGCTCAGTCGGTTGAGTGCCCACTCTTGGCTTCAGGTTAGGTCATGATCTCAGGGTCGAGGGATGGAGCCTTGACTGGGGTCCATGCTCAGTGTGGGGTTTGCTGGAAGTTCCCTCCCTCTCTCTCCCCCTCTGCTCCTCCCCCTGCTGGCGTTCATGCTCTCTCTCTCAAATAAATAAAATCTTAAAAACAAAAAGAAGGTATATTGCAATAAGAGAAAGATGCATATTCTAAACTCCAGAGCAAACCCCCAAAAATAAAAAAGAGAAGTGTAAGAAATAAGCCTTTAGTTGAGATAAAATAAAATTCTCAAAAATACTCAATCCCAAGGAAGGCAAAAAAAAAAAAAAAAAAAAAAAGAAGCCAAAAAAAAGGAGTAAAGAACATATTAGACAAATAGAAAACAAATAGCAAGATAGTAGGTGTGAACCCAAACATATTGATAACTACATTAACGCAAATGACTAAACACTCCAGTTAAAAGGAAATGATTGTCAGGCATGATAAAAGAGCCACAACCAAATATATGCTTTCTGCAAGTAGCCCACATTAAATATGAAAACACAGGTTAAAAGTAAAATGATGGAAAAAGATACACTATGAAAAAAATGAGTGCTAAGAAAGCTTGAGTGGCCATATCAGTATCAATATCAGACAAAGTAGACTTCAGAACAAAAGTACGGTGTTATAAAAAGCACAGCAAACTGCAAAACTAATGGTATGTAGGGACAAATAGGGTCACCTGCTTTTGTTCTGGTGGGTATGAATAAGGTTACCGATTTCTGCCTCTCAACTACTTTTGTGATTCCCTCTCCTTTCTAGAAGCTTGGAAAATTACAAGGGTGTCTCATGGCATTCACAGGGATGTCGCACTGGATCACAGTACTATCCAGTTCATACAGCCTGTGTATCGTGTCTGTGTCATGCACACTTGGGCTGTGGCTCATCCCCCTGATTTTGTCTGCCCCAGGCCTGCTTCATGCTTTCCTAGAGCTGCTGCCTCTCTGGCCTGTTGTACCTGAAAACCATTTCTTCTCTCTCAGCTCAAGTCCTGTTGCCAAGTCCAACACACGAAGCCAGTCTCTGTTTTTTTGGTGGATTTTCTCCTGGGGGCCCCACAATTCCCCTCCCCTGTTGTGATTTGGCCCTGTGGGTCCCTCACACTCATCATCCTACTTACCATGATGTCCACTGTCCATGCCTGCATCTGCCTAAATTCTATTCATTGACACCGATGGACTTCATTTCCTGGGAGCCCCATTTAATTCAGTTAATGAAAGCCACTCACACTCAATTTTCATTTAGGGTCCAGCAGAGTCTCTGGTTATAGAAATCTGAACTAAGCACATACCCATGGGCTGTGGCATGAGACCATCTAGACATGAATTCTGAATGGCTCAGGAGATTGGTCTCTATTTAAAATTCCCTGAGGTAATTCACAAATGTGTTAAAATGTTAAATGCGAACACTTGGTTAACATGCTTTTTATTGATTATATACCCAAAAATAGCTGGTCAGAAGGTAAAATTCAGGCTATTAGCTTGAGTCTCTTACAAAATATGGTTGTGAAAACCATTAATGACCAATTTTATTCTTGGAACCGATACCAAACAAGACTTTGGCTGGTCTGTCCATCTGATCTTTTAGGTGAAATGGGAGAGGACACTGGAGGGTAATACTGATCCCTTGCTCATTTAATCTGGACAACCTTAGAATAGGGACATGGGGACACTAGGAGGTGTTGAAGTAAGATGTCTGTCCTAAGAACTACTCAAGGGCTATGGTCTCCTTTTCAGGTATGCCAACCCCACGGTAGTTGAATTATGTACGCCGTAATCTTTTACCTAACCTAGATCTCAAACATATGGTCAAGAAATTGTTCTCTATGAAGTAATTCTGCTTTTTAATTTGGGATTTGGCTTAATGGATTTGGTACGTTTTCAAGTCATCATGATAAATGCTTGACATGAGGATAAGTGTGAGCTTTATCCGTAAAATGGGGTTATTGTAATTCCTGCTCATAGGGTTCTTTTAAGGATTAAATGAGTAATATAGACATGAGTTATGTATATGTGCTCCCTGCTCAAGGCCTTCAAAGGCATGCTATTGTCCACAGTAGAAAGTTCAGGCTTCTTAATGCAGCTTTCAAGGACCCTTGGTGATCTGATTTCACTCCCACTTTCCTCTCTTAACTTAACTACTTAATAGAAACACATACATTTCTCCACCTCTGTGCCTTCATTCCCTTTGGTCCCTCTTTCTGAAATATCCTCCTTGCCATCTTTGTCAAGCCCTACCCTTCCTTCACGACCTGATTCACACACTTCAGAAAGGCTCTTCCCATCACCTAAGCTGAAGGGAGATATTTTCCCTCCATACTCTTGGATCATTCAATCTGGATCACTCTTACAGCAACCCTTATGTTACACTTTTGAGTTTACTAATTTATGTACATATCTCATCTCCATGAAATTCTAAAGGTCAGGATCTGAACATACTTCATCTTGAATATCCAGTCATACCTGGCCCTTGGTCCCACTCAGAACAGGGATTAAACAAATGTTTTATGAATGAATGGGTTAAAGACAGTTTGTACTTGGTGTGGTGCCTGAAGTGGTGGTGCCTGAAGTTTGCGTGTTCACGAGAACCAGCTTATGTATTTATTTCCAATGTTTAGGATTGTTTTTCTTTGTGTACTTCTAATCGACTAAGGAATGGGAGATTACTCTCCTGATCAAGGGTATTTGATCGGAAATTGGATCAGAATACCTCATAGATCCCATCTAACTTTAGGAAACTATGAGTCTATTGTATGGAGAGATTCCAAGATGACAGCCCTGACTCATCTTTGTAGGTATTCAGGGATAGGAGCCTACATGAATGTGGGTAGAACTAAATCATTGCAGCTGACAGATTAATTTGTGCCACTCCAGAATTAACAATCTAGTGGACGGAATCCTTAGATCTTTCCTTACTCAACTTTCCAAAGTGTATTTGAATTTCTGGATAATAGAATAACAGAATTTTAGCACTGGAAAGAAACTCTCTTGCCACTGAGGCCATCCTCCCATATAAAGGCATACTGCCTTTAGCATGTCTGACACACCTTTTAGGCTTTGCCTGAGCATGTCCAATGAGGAAACACTAGTTTTCTGGTCTATTGTTGGATAACTCAGCTGTCAGAAAGGTTTCTCTTATATTAAACTATAATGATAAAGTCACTATTGTCCTATTTCAGCTTTGGAACGACAGAAAAGTCTGTTCTCTCTTCCATATGTAAACTTAACAGACTATAAAAAATGTATCTTGTGCATTCTGTGTCTTCCCAGGCCAAACTGTTTTAGCTCCTTAGGCAGATGTGGGACAATCTTCTTGTCCTCTCTTAAATTTTCTGTTTGGCAATGACCCTCCTAAAATGTAGTGAGTGGAATACACTACTTTCCTACTTAATTATAACTACCATTTACCACTCAGTCACCTAACTATAGCTGCTTTACTTACATGTTTCATCTAATTTAACTGTCTTCTCCATAGTCCCATGTAGACCGTTCTTAACGACTATTATTTTATAGATAAAGAGTCTGTAGCTCAAATAAGTTAAGCCATTAATGGATTCAGGATTAAGAGCAGTAGACAACAGAGCTGAATGTGATGGCTTGTAAAGCTCATAGTCCTCCAACACTATAATTATTTTTACTATCCAACAAGCTAGTTATAATAAACAGAAACCTAATTCCTTTCTTTCTGCTCTGCAGTGTACATAGTCACTGTTTTTAAGTCAAATGTGATCCAGAAAGTCTGGTGGCTGATAGATAACTGGCAGTACCCTGGCTGAGGGTCCAGCGTTGTGTTCTGAACTAATGCCAACAAATACTCCATCATTCCCCAGCACTGCCTGAGTTCCTCGTTGGCATGCTGTAAGCATTCTGGTGTTCATTTGTTAAATATTTTTACAAGGGCTTACTTGGAGTGAGGAACTGTTAGGAAATGGCGGAACTATGGGTAGGTGCTTTGGGGGAATTGACAGTGAATCAGACCTGGGTTGCCCTAATAGTTTATTATAAAAAAGATGACACATGTTAACCAGTAATAAATGAAGCAGAGGGTGGTGATAGTATTATGGTGCCTCAAATTTCAGAGAATGGAGGAACAATTTTCAAGAGTGTGGGGACTCTGGCAAACTTTTGTGGAGAAAGTTGCATTTGAGCAAGTTTCTTATTTCCTCTGCTTTAGTTTCGTACTCTAAAGATGATATTAAAATTGGTTCTTAACTCATAGGACTGTTATCAGGATCAAATAAAACAATTCAAGGGAGTGCTCAGTATACTGCCTGTCATTTAGTAAGTCATCAATAAAGTTAACTATTTTTATTTGAGAAACATTTTTAGATTGGAATCGACACAGGGGTTTTGAAGTCATCTAGGCCTGGGTTCAAGTCCAACATGGTGTCACTGTGGGCACTTAATTTCTCTTAAGCCTCAGATTCCTTATCTGTAAAATGGGGTGAATGACAGCCCTACTTCATAGGTAGGTGGATTATATGAGCTAATGCTGGTAACACAGTGCCTGAAAAGGAGTAAGTTCTCAGAGACTGTTAGCTGTAATTACTTATTATCTTTTGAGCTGGGCCTTGCCTTGGAGGATGGGTAGGATTTGGGTGAGAGCAAGAACATTCCAGAAAGAGTATACCAGGTGAAAGGTACATGGTGATTGTACTTCATCTGGGCCATAGAATGTGTATAAGGGGAAAAGGGGGTTCAGTGATCAGCGCTGGGTGGTCTTGGAAGCCAGAAGTGAGTCTGGGGTTTACGCTCTAGTCAATGAGGCCATGCAGTCACATACAGTATGTTAAAAATCTTGCTGGACTTTTGTTGATCCTTATTTCCTCCTACTTCTGTGTCATAATCTCTGCAGCCAGTCTCAATTTATTCCACCATGACCCATCATTTGCCATCTTCAGGCCTGCAACTGCCTCTTAACTAGCCGCCTTGCCTGTACTCTTGCACCTCTTCCTATTTGTTCTCTACACAGTAGTTGTTAGGGTTTTTTAAAAATGCAAACTTGATCACCTACCTCATCTGCTTAACCCCCCCAGTGACTTTCCATGGCACTTAGGGTAAAACCTAAAGCCCTTATCATAATTAAAAACCCTCTGTGTGATCTAGCCTCTCATTTTCCCTTTCTATCAGTCAGCATTCTGGTAGGAAACTAGCATAAATCAAAATGGGTAATTTGATGAGCATCTGATAAGGAGGCTATTTACATGGGTGTGTGGGGGGATTTGAAGAAACTAACAAGGGATAAACAAGAGATAGTACAGTGCTTTGGGGGCAATAACTCTGGGAATTGTTCCCCACCTCTAGGTCTGAAGGACAAGCAGATGGAGCCACTGCAGAGCCAATGGAATAGATCCATGGAGAGCATTGCCTGACAGAAATCATGGCTGTAGGTAGAGGGTTGAAGCCAACCAACCACAGCCACCTGTAGGGTGGAAGCTGGGGGAATACTTTGATTCATTCTCCTCCCACCCTCTACTTTTCTGATAGTGCTTCTTTTGTTGACCAAACCCAACCAAAAGTCAGAGGACGTGGAAGCCCATTGGTGCAGTCCATACAGGTAAGCTTTCCCAGGCAAAAAGTAGGTTGCAAGAGTGTGGCAAGTGCCTCTGGAAGGCCCTTATATTTTTTCTAAAGTACCGTGTACCTTATATGCTGTTTCTTTCTGTCTCCTCGTGCCTGCCCCTTCACCTGGCCAATGCCTGCTCTTCCCTCTGCTCTCAGCCTGAGTATCAGTTGCCCAGGGAAGAATCTTCCCTTGACTTGTCCCAGGTTAGGTCATCTCCCTTTACCATATGCTTTCATGGCATCCTCCAGTTATCTTTTGATATTTATATTAAAATTGCATAATAGTTAATTGTACAATTATTTGATTAATAATAGTTTTTCTGATAGACTGAGAACATAGGACCCAGCTGGTCTTTTTTTCTTATAGTATCTTCAGTCCTGAGTACAGTGAGCTCCATAGAAACCCCCCAAAATTTATTGAATAAATAATACCCACATTGTTCAGTCTTCAAATTTCTCTTTGCATGTGACCCAACTTTGACTAGAATAGGTCTTGTTGACTTTAGGTGTGAATGTGACACATTAATGAACTAATGAGAGCATAGAATATTTCAACAAGTATCTTTGGAGTGTCCACAATGTTCTAGGCATTGATAAGTGCGAGGGATACAGAGATGGATAACATTTGGTACCTGCCCTCCGGAGTTCATAGTCTACTAGGGGAACCAGTAATGTAAACAAATAAACAACAGTGTTACAAAAGCTATTCTAGCTGTCTAAAAAAATTTGTCTCTGGAACACAGAGCAGAGAACAAGGAATTCTGTTTCTGACTCTAGGGTTGGGGTAAGTTTAACATTGGACATCTATCTGATCTGGACCTTGAAGGATGGATAAGGTTTGGTCAGGTGAAGGGCTTCTGGGCAGAGGAAACAGCAAGAACAAACAGAGAATGTGGCATATTAAGGCAGAGATGTATATGACCTGTGTACTTTCCACAGTTATGTGAGTATAGTAGTCAGCAGAATTTTCCAGGAGGTTTTAAAGTCAATGGTAACCTTATATAAGTAACATAGTGAAGGACAAAAGCAGGAGACACTGGAATGCAAAGGAGGAAGGAGACGTTTGGAACCCCATGAAGAAAAGGGCAAGTTGGACAACAGCCAGCAGTAGGAAGAGAATCAAAGGATGACAAATGGTTTTACAGATATTAAAAGAATTCCTGATGAGTTCCTGCCTTAAAAAACTCAAGTGTACATCTGTCCTGGTCCTGGTGGCTGACTTGTGATCTGAAAACAAATCTGCCCTGTCCCAGGACAATGTGTGCTTTCACTGAGGCTCCTGAGTCTGGGAAATTGGGTGGTTTGGTTGGCACTGTTGTGTGGTACTTATGAAATAACTTTTCCCTGAGTGCCAACTTAATGGCACACCATCTTCCTTCCGTATTTTGGTCAGCACGCCTCTCTAGGCTGTATCTGAAAGCATCTGAGAGACATCTTCTGAAAGACAATTCATATTCTTGCCACCTGCTAATCCACCAAATTCACATTGTTTCAGTGTTATCTTCTTATTTTCTCTGTCTGTGGAGGATTCTGAAGACAGCAACCATTTTTCTTAATTAACATACCCAATTTACACAATGGGCATGTGGTGTTAGTGAGAGGTGGCAAGTGTTTGAGATACAGAGATGAGTAAGATGTTGTCCTTGCTCTCTAGAAGCTTACAGTCTAGCAGAGGAGACAAATGCAAAACAGGTTTTTATGTTACCAAGAGACTAGATTTTAATTGTTCCCACCACAAAAAAGAAATGACAATTAGGTAATGTGATGTGATGTGGTAGCTAATGTTATTGTGGTAATCATATTGCAATATATGAATGTATCAAATCAAAACACTGTATACCTTAAACTTACACAACTGACACTCGTATGTCAATTATATCTCAATATAAGTAAATTAAAAAAGAAGAAAATTAATTACAAGCAAAAGAAAAAAGAAAAGAAAAACTTGGTCAGCTTTATCAGATTATTTTGCTATAGGGTTCAGAATCTCTTTTCTTTTTTTAAGATTATATTTATTTATTTGAGAGAGAGAGAGAGAGCATGAGCTGGGGGAGAGGCAAATGGAGAGGGAGAGGTGGACTCCCTGATGAGGGAGCCTGACCTGGGGCTCAATCCCAGGACTCTGGGATTATGACCTGAGCCGAAGGCAGCCACTTATCTGACTGAGCCACCCAGGCACCTCCAGGGTTCAAAATTTCTTACCTTTTAAAAGTCTCTAAGCATATATTCCTCTTTTTAAAAAAATAATTGTGAGATCTGGAACTTTTCTCCTTCTCAAAATAACCACCAGAGTTCTCATCAGATAATTCTTCCTTAGTCTTCTATAGACTTATCTGTGATAGGCAACATTTGTCATCTTAGATGAATAAAAAAATTGAGAAATATCATTACTCCACTACCTTTTTAAAAAGAATGAAATCTATCTTCTTTTTTTAATTTTTACATGATAGGCAACTGTTAATATTCTAAGGATAATACCACTTAAAAAATAAAACACTGTCAAAATAATGAAGACAATTTAGAGATCTCTTTCCATAGCATATTGCAGAACAAAAACAAAAACAAACAACCAAACAGATTTTTATAAAAGAAGACAGGAAGTGAAATGCTGAAGATAACCCCAGGGTCTTAAAAAACACTAGGTTGGAGAGGAGGGCATGGAAGGTATTGTTGGGAAATGACATCTGAGCTGGACCTCAGAAGAGGAATCGACATTTGTCAAGCAAAGGTGAATGGAACAAGAGCACTCCAGGCAGAGGGACAGTGTAAGAGCACACATAGGTTTAGGGAATGACAAATGGGGGCTGTGAATGTCAGCAGTTTGTTTATTTTGGTAGATTTAGATTATATGCAGCCATTGTAGGATTTTGTGATCAGAGTTACATTTTAGATAGCCTGTTGGATGTGAGAAAGATGTGTCTCAATGACACAATATAGGGTGGGAAAGGCAGGTGAGAAGGCTAATTATGACGAGCCAGGTGAGAAATGGTGAGTGGCTAAGGAGTGAAGAAGAAGGCAAGGATTTTGAGACACACTGAGAAGGTAAAAGCGAGCAGGACTTGGTGAATGATGAAATATGGGAGAGAGGAAGAGAGAAGTATCAAAAGAGTACTCAAGTTCGGATCCTAGTTGAATGTGAACAAACCAGCTAATTACTCAGATGAGGTGTTGGCACATGAGGTCAGACCTTGGCATCAATGCCTGAATCCACCACTTAATAGTTGCAAACCCTGTTAGAGTCATTCAGCCTTAGTGAGTCTCAGTTTCTATCTGTAAGATGGAATAATGAGAGTGGCTTCACAGGGTTTTACTGAGAATTAAATAAATAAAGGCATTTATAAAGTTAAAGGACTAGTCACATGTAAATGTTATTGCTCAAATGCTGCCCCTGTGATCTTTACCAATCAAATCTTGCCCTTCTGTTTGTAGTTTGCAAAATAAGAACCTCTTTCAATATTAACCATAGAGAAGACTAATTCCATGAATAGTGTAAAAACTTTGGATTTGGGGGTGAAGCAGGATAGAAGACATGAGAAAATGATACTTAATCATTGTCCTGTTTTAAGCAATAGTCCTCAGTTCTTTTTGATTTAATAGCACTTGATTTAAAAGAAGCGTTATAATAATATTGTAGCTGGTGATTGTCATAAAATATGGGGAAGGACTTAATAGTGCTGGATACATGGTTTGTTCTTATACTATTAATTTTATTTCTTCAATCTTTTCTTCAGAAAGAAAAAGAAAACCTCTTCCAATCACTAATAGAGCTCTAAAACTCTGTAACAGTGAAAGCTCAATGTATACAAGAAAGCAAGACCTAATGCTTTTTTGCTCAACGTTAGCATTTTCCACTACACGAGGGGGTTTTTGATAGGAAAAGTGAAGGAATTTTGAAGTATTTTGTCTTCCTACTGGTGGTGTCAAATAACTGTCAACTCTACCATGTGACTTAAAAGTTTAACAGTTGTTCATTTTAAAAAATTTAATACCTTACTAATAGAGTAAACGAGGCTTGGAGAAAGTGGGCTTTGAAATGTGTTTTTAAAGTTGTGGCTGACGTTCTAGAGGATTTACTACATTTCAGACAAAATATTAAAGCCCCAGTGAGAATAGTTGACTCAGTAGGATCTGGGAAATTGTTCGCTCTTCCCAACTCCTCCTCCCTCCCCAGTTGGAACTTTTCACTACTTCCTAGGCATGTAGCAGCTAAACAAAAATAAGTCTTGGATAGACACAAAGCCATAGCTTAGGCCAGATCTACTTTGACTCTACATGGGTAAGGGAGATGCTACAGCATTCTAGTTTAATAAAAGGGTATAAAGAGTTTTGAACATCTACTGGAGTCAGTAGTTATTAAGAGTTATGTCCAGAGTGGGGTGGGGTGGGGTACTGTGATGTGTTTGTGTGTATGTGTTGGGGAGTGGATGGCAAGAGGAGATGTTTTATTTTGTCGCATAAGAAAGGAAGTATTGTGGTATCTTATAAATCAGGGATCTGTTCTCAGTTTGAATTCCTTCTGTCAAAGGTACTTTTAAACTCCAATAACCACAATTCATAGCTGAATCCAGACACTAGATGACAGAGCAGAGAAATACCTGTCCCTAGACAAAATGAACCTGGTGAGTAAAGTGAGGTTAGACAGAGAGCTGCTGCATCTCGTAGGCTTTTTGAGTTTGCAAGCAAAGAATTAGAACGCAATGTCACAATGATTCAGAATGTTAAGATTTTGCAAAATATGGGACTGAAACTGGAGGTTGCACACCCCAGCCCAGACAGAGCAATGAGAACATGTACAGTGCATCAGACCCACCCACCACAGATGAACCCAGTCAGCCATGACCATGAAGGGACTTCTTCAGCTTTTTAGAAAGGAGGAACTAGAGATAGGTAAGAATAGAACTTAGGAGTATACATTGTATCAGTTCCCTCTTACTCAAGGGATTGAGTCCTTGCCCCAGTGCTTTCCTATAAGCCCCGAGTTAAAAAGAAAATTCTCCAAGTCACAAAAATGACAGTGCCCAGAGCAAGTTGAAGCAGGCCAGTAGTCCCCTTGCAAAATTCCCTTGGCTTCTGCCTTATTTGCTCATGTTGCTGTGTTGTCAAAGCACTCAGTCCTCCTCCATAGAGGCATGCACTAAAACAATTTCTAGTATACATCCTTCCATTTTGCCCCCAAAATCCAGCTGCCCATTTACTGAATAATCAATTCTTCCTCTCCCTTTATTAGATATGCCCACCTATATCATATATTAAATTCTCATATGTAAGTAGTCTATCATGGACTCTTTAATCGCACTGATCTGAAACTTTTTTTCCATGTGCCAAATGATTTACTTTTTATTTTCTTATTGAAGTATAATTGACGTATAACATTATATTAGTTTCAGGTGTACAACATAATGATTTGATATTTGTATATACTGTAAAATGATCACAGTAAGTCTAGTTAACATCCATCACCATGCATAGTTACAGATATTTTTTTCTTCTGATAAGAACTTTTAAGATTTACTCTCAGAAACTTCAAAACTATACAATAAAGTATTATTAACTATAGTTATGTACATTACATCCTCATGACTTATTTTTGTAACTGGAAGCTTGTAGCTTTTGACCATCTTCACCTATTTCTCCCATCCCCCACGCCTCACTTTGGTAACCACCAATTTGTTCTTTGTATCTGTGAGCTGCATTTTTCCCTCTTTTTTTCTTTTTTTTTGATTCAACATATAAGCAAGATCATCCAGTATTTGTCTGTCTTTGTCTGACTTATTGACTTATTTCACTTAACATCACACCCTCAAGGTCCATGCATGTTGTCACAAATGACAGGATTTTGTTCTTTTTTAATGGCTCAATAATATTGCATTGTGTATGTGTGTGTGTGTGTGTGTGAGTGTGTATACAACAATTTAGCCATCTTTATTCATCTGCACTTTGGTTGTTCCCTTATCTTGGCTATTGTAAATACTGCTGCAATGAACATGGGGGTGCAGATATTTTTTCGAGTTAGTGTTTTCATTTTCTTCATATAAATACACAGAAGCAGAATTGCTGGATTATATGGTAGTTCTATTTTTAATTTTTTTTTAAGATTTTATATTTTATTTGAGAGAGAGAGAGAGAGAGATCACGAGTGGGGAGAAGAGGGAGAAGAAGGCTCCCTGCTGAGCAAGGAGCCCAATGTGGGGCTTGATCCCAGGACTCTGGGATCATGACCTAGGCCGAAGGCAGTGGCTTAACCGACTGAGCCACCTAGGCACCCCTCTATTTTTAATTTTTTGAGGAACTTCCACACTGTTTTCCAGAGTTGCTGCACCAATTTACATTCCCATTAACAGTGCACAAGAGTTCCCTTTTTCTTCCCATCCTCAGCAGCATGTGTGAGCAGGTATCTCATTGTGGTTTTGATTTGCGTTTCCCTGATGATGAGTGATAGTGAGCACCTTCTCACGTACCTTTTGGCCATTTGTATGTCCTCTTTGCAAAAATGTCTCTTCATATCTTCAGCCCATTTTTAAGTGTTTTTGTTGTGTTTTGTTTTTTACAATTGATTTGTATGAGTTTTACATGCATTTTGGATATTAACCCCTTATATATATCACACTTGCAAATATTTCCTCTCATTTGGTAGGTTGCCTTTTCATTGTGTTGGTTTCCTTTGCTGTGCAGAAGCTTTTTAGTTTGGTGTCATCTCACTTGTTTATTTTTGTTTTTGTTGCCTTTGCTTTTTCTATCAAATCCAAAACCAAAAATAATTTCCAAGACTGATGTCAGGAGGCTTACTACGTTTCCTTTAGTTTTATGGTTTCAGGTCTTACATTCACGGCTTTAATCAATTTTGAGTTAATTTTTGTCCATGGTGTAAGGTAGTGGTCCAGTTCATTCTTTTACACGTGGCTGTTCAGTTTTCCCAACACCATTTATTATAGACACTGTCCTTTCCCCATTATGTATTCTTGGCTTCTTTGTCATAAATTAATTGGCTATATATATATATATATATGCCTTTATTTCTTGTCTCTCTATTCTGTTCTGTTGATCCATGTGTCTTTTTTTATGCCAGGACCATACTGTTGTGATTACTATATTATAATGTAGTTTGAAATCAGCGAGTGTGATGCCTCTAGTTTTGTTCTTTCTCTTTTTAAAAAGATTTTATTTATTTATTTGTCAGAGAGAGAGAGAGCACACACAGGGGGAACAGCAGGCAGAGGGAGAAGCAGGCTTCCCGCAGAGCAGGGAGCCCCATGCGGGGCTCGATCCCAGGACCCTGAGATCATGACCTGAGCCAAAGGCAGACACTTAACTGACTGAGCCACTCAGGTGTCCTGTTCTTCTTTCTCAAGATTACTTTGGCTATTTGCTTTTTTTTTTTTTTTGGTGCCTTTACACTAGTTTTAGAAGTATCCTATTTCTGTGAGAAATGCCATTGGAATTTTGATAGGGGTTGTATTGAATCTGTAGGTTGCTTTGGGTAGTATGAACATTTTAACAAAATTAATTCTTCCAATCCATGAGCACAGGATATCTTGCCATTTTTTTGTGTCTTCTTCAATTTCTTTCATCAATGTCTTAGAGTTTTCACTGAACAGGTCTTTCATTCCTCTGGTTAAAGTTATTCTCAGGTATTTTATTCTTATTATTCTTTTTATTCTTGTAGTTATAAATAGGATTGCTTTCTTAATTTCTTTTTCTGATAGTTTATTTGTGTATAGAAATGCAATGGATTTTTGCATATTGATTTTGTAACTTTACTGAATTCATTTATTAATTCTAGCAGTTTTTTTCATCTTTAGGGCTTTCTACATATAATATCATGTCATCTGTAAATAGTGATAGTTTTATTTCTTCCTTTTTGATTTGGATATCCTTTATTTTGATCTGATTATTCATGCACCAATACCAAATTTAAAAAACACCGTATATTTATAATAAATTTTTAGCTGATAGAGCTAGTATGTCCTCATTATTATTTTTTTTTTCAGAATATTCCTTTTCATTTTGGTGTTTTTTATGTTGATGTTTCCTATTTATTTATTTTTAAATTTGTTATTGTTATGTTAATCACCATACATTACATCATTAGTTTTTGATGTAGTGTTCCATGATTCATTGTTTGCGTATTAACACCCAGTGCTGGGGCACCTGGGTGGCTCAGCCGGTTAAGCGTCTGCCTTCGGCTCAGGTCATGATCCCAGGGTCCTGGGATCGAGCCCCGCATCGGGCTCCTTGCTCAGCGGGAAACCTGCTTCTCCCTCTCCTTCTACTGCTTCCCCCTGCTTGTGCTTTCTCACTCTCTCTGTTAAATAAATAAAATCTTTAAAAAAAAAAACACCCAGTGCTCCATGCAGAACATGCCCTCTTTAATACCCTTCACCAGGCTAACCCATCCTCCCACCCCCCCTCCCCTCTAGAACCCTCAGTTTGTTTTTCAGAGTCTATCGTCTCTCATGGTTCGTCTCCCCCTCCGATTTTCCCCCCTTCATTCTTTCCCTCCTGCTATCTTCTTCTTCTTTTTTTTTTTTTTAACATATACTGTATTATTCGTTTCAGAGGTACAGATCTGCAATTCAACAGTCCTGCACAATTCACAGCGCTCACCATAGCACATACCCACCCCAATGTCTATCACCCAGCCACCCCATCCCTCCCACCCCCCGACCACTCCACCAACCCTCAGTTTGTTCCCTGAGATTAAGAATTCCTCGTATCAGTGAGGTCATATGATACTGATGTTTCCTATTTAGTACATTTTGGCTAGTTCCTATCCACCCCCTGCACAACTATCCCCTCTCTCATCTTCCATAATATTCATATTCAAGCCTTTTAAAACACCCTTCAGTGGTGGCTTAAAGATTTTTTCCCCATAGGTCCTTACTAACATATTTTCCTTCACCGTAATCCTTCAGTGAATATGGAGAACCTGAAGCAACGTGGAGATGTAACTACCTACACAAGAGCATGATTTCTTCTTTATGGCCAGATTTCATTCTTTGCTCATTTCCTTGTTTTGCACTCAGATCTCTAATTTTTTTTTCAAGACAGTTCAGGGGATTTTCTTTTTCTTGTAACAGTTAAGGTTCTCTTTCCTTTGGCCCTTCCCCCAATACCCTCCTTCTCCACCCCTCCCTGCAGCTAGAATCCTTACTTCTAGCCAGATTGCTCTCCGTGCAGTCACCCTATATGTCCTGGTCCTCTTTGGCTATCCTAGCCCCCAGCGGGCTCTCCTTTCTCTCAAGGTCTGATGGACATATAGCAAAAGTATATAATGTTCATATGACTCCTTTTTCACTTAGCCAACCTGGTATGGTTACTGGTCTTTTTTACCTCTATGTCCTTCTTCCCAACAGATTACTAGAGAGGCCAAGTGTATTATCTTTTATTTGTTCCCCTCTTCTTCTTCACCCCACCAGAGATACCACACAAATCTAAGGTGGTGTTCTGCACTTTAACCATTTTAACCACTGTTTCTTTAATCACCGTTACTGTTGGCAACAACAATTGCGCCTTCACGCCTGCACCCAGATTTTTCTCTCACAGGGATGTTTTAAACGTGGGGTATGAGGTGAACGCAGTTTAGAGGTTTATTGAGTGTTGACTCCTCTTTGGAGAGAGCCTGTTTTCCTGATTTCTATTTTAAAGACTTTAGAGAGATGGCTTTCATGGCATCAGTCAGCACCAGGGGGCAGGAGAGAAAGCAGCATGAATTGGAAACAAGCACAAACTCAAAAGGACTGTGTGAGTAAATGGCGTAAGTATGTGAAAGCCTCCAACACAGTTCTTTGTACCTAGTAGGTAGGCTATATATGTTAGTTGAATCTGAAAGGTTTTTTTTTCTTTTTAAAGATTTTATTTATTTATTTGTCAGAGAGAGCACAAGTAGGGGAAGCAGCAGGCAGAGCAGGCAGAGGGAGAAGCAGGCTCCCTGCTGAGCAGGGAGCCCGATGCGGTGCTCGATCCCAGGACCCTGGGACCATGACCTGAGCCGAAGGCAGACACTTAACTGACTGAGCCACCCAGGTGTCCCAAATCTGAAAGTTTGAAAATCCTTTAAAAATGATTTCTTAGTAAAGAAAAGGAATGGCCTTGGGTGTCCTAACCCAGGCCCCGGGGGGTCAGCTCAACAGCCAGTAGGAAGCTGCAAAACTAACTCTGGGACAGGATCTTACTGTCTACACCCCTCATAATATCCAAGGCCTCCTATCAACTGATAGTAGTCACTGGCTCACGGATAGCCACCTTCTGTGGTACCAGGTACTCTTCCTGGAAGGCCCAGTTATGCAAATAAAAACTTGCTCTACTTTTGGGCGCCTGGGTGGCTCAGTTGGTTAAGCAACTGCCTTCGGCTCGGGTCATGATCCTGGAGTCCCGGGATCGAGTCCCACATCGGGCTCCCTGCTCGGCAGGGAGTCTGCTTCTCCCTCTGACCCTCCCCCCTCTCATGCTCTCTCTCTTTCATTCTCTCAAATAAATAAATAAAATCTTTAAAACAAACAAACAAACAAACAAACAAACAAACAAACAAACTTGTTCTACTTTAAATCCCTCCATCTTCCTTCAGGAATAAGGCACAGGGCCAGAGCATGACTGTCAACAAATCATAACCCAAACCTATGCTACCTGGGAGGATCCAGAATGGACTTTATTTTCTGATAGGAGCTCGTTTGTTGAACAGGGCACCAGAAAGGCTGGATATGCTGTGGTCTCTTTATATGAAACAATAGCGAGTAACCCCTCCCACCTGGGTCAAGCGCCAAAGTGGCCAGGCTGAGGGTCCTCACCTGAGCTTTAGAGCTCAGTAAGGGCAAAAGAGTCAATATATGTACTGACTCCAAATATGCTTTCCTAGTTTTACATGCCCATGGTACAATATGGAAAGAGACATTTTCTAACTGCTTCAGGTTCTCCAATCAAGTATAAATCACACGGCATCTACAAGCCATACATCAACTCCCAGAAGTAGCAGTTATACATTGTAAGGGGCACCAAAAAGGAACGGATGAAGTATCCAAAGGGAACAGATCGGCAGATTCTGCAACAAAATCAGCAACCAGGTCAACTACCCCTATGGTTGCCTCTCCTAGTCTGGGATGGCTCCATAACCCAGGAAAGACAATGGGCAACAGAACAGGGATAAACTAGTCTTGAAGCACCTTTTGCCTGCCCTCTCCTCACAGTATGTGGAGAGTTCACTAAAACATCCTCTGTCTCTCGCTGGACTCCTGGCTGTCCTTGGTCTTGTATTGTGCTTTGGGCCTTGCCTCCTAAATACCGTAACCCACTTTATATCTTCCAGAATCAAGGTCATCAAACTCCAAATGGTTGTGGTTCAGATGGAGCCTCACGTGGAAGTAAAACCAGACATCTACAGGGGACCCTTTGATAGATCAGGATGAGAGGAACTCTGACTGCTGCCCCATCCAACACCCCTGACCAGCAGGAAGTAGCTATGATTGGTCATCACCCTTTTCCCCTAACAGCAGTTAGGGTTACCTCTTCAGAGGGGGGAATGATGAAAGATAGTTGGAAGGCAGGCAGGGAGGGACAAGCCCCCCACCCCAAGAGGAAACTGCCCTTAAGAGGATTTTATACCACCCTAGAAGGAGTCCTCCACCCTTTCCCATATGATAGATAGGTGACAAATCTGATTGGATGACACGCGCAGGAAGGGTTAGTCAGATTAAAACAGCCCACCAACAAGCCCATAAAACGCCCTAGTCCTAGAAACTCCAGTTGGAACCCCTTCGGGTCCCCTCTCTCCTCAGGAGCTTTGTACTATCACTTTGCTATTGCTCAATGAACCTTGCTTTGCTGCCCACCAAAAAAAAAAAAAAAAAAAGATTTCTTGGTTACAGAAGAAGTCCCTGTTCGTTGTAGAAAAATTAAAAAATACAAAGAAGTAAAATGGCAAACAAATTTTTAGTTACTCATAATCTCACCATCCAAAAATAAGCACTATTAACATTATTCTATTTTCTATGCATGCACATTTTTCCTCTAAAATGGGATCACAACACAGTCTTATTATTTTATGTTTCTCCATAACTTGAATTGGTAATATCCACTTTTTTAGTTCAACATGTGATCACGAGTAGAGTCAAAAACTCTACCCAGTGTTCTTTCTAGTTTTGGCTCCGACCTAACCAGTCCCTGGCAAGCAGCTCAGCTTCTCTGAGTTTTAGATTCTTCTTCTGTGAAAAAAAGATTTTGAAGCCAGTGATACCTGAGGCACCTTCCACCCCTATTATTCTAATTGTTGATGGGTAATTAAAGGAAGACAATATGGTACAACGGTTGTCGCTCTGGCATCAGCCAGGTTTTAATCCCAGCTCTATTTATGAGATCCTGAGCAGATTTCTTGACCTCTCAGTGCCTCAGTTTCCTTATCGCTAAAATTGGATTAATAATAGTATGCACCACCTAGGGTTGTTCTAAAAAACAAATAGGTAAGACACATACAACTCTTAGAACAGTGTTTGGCACATAGTAAAGGCCCAATAAGCAGTAGCTATTTATCAGTATAATAGCTCAGGCACTGGCCACCTGTGGTAAAGGAATAATAACTAAAACTGAGGGACAGAGTACTGAGAACCACCAGGGGTTGAACACATGCACTGGACACTGTGCTAAGTTTTCTCATCAGCACAGTTTTATGTAATCCTCAGAACAATTTCACTTTCTCCACTTTAACTGTGAGGAAGTTGAAGCTAGAACTTGCTTAGATTCATGTAGCTTGTAAGTGTCAAACCCAGAGACTATGTCACTTTCAGCCAGTTTTGGTTGGGCTGAGGGGCTAGAAGATCTACTACTAGTTGGATCTTTCCTTTCAAAAATCAAACCCAAGCATTAAGTACCTTCCCTGGTGATACTCAGCATGGGTGTCTTTCTCTTTAGTAACTCTATTTTAAAAATTCCAGTGTTTGAGAGTAATTTAAAAGACATAGGGATTTTTTTTTTTTACATTTTACATTGTACATTTTGTACATTTTAATTGACTAGTGGATATTGAAGTTAATAGAGGAGAGCTAGGGCGTGGGTTTTAGAAAAATAATTTATACTCGACTTAGAAATTTATGGTTGTAACTGATGGTCTAAAAACTCCCCAAACTAAAAGTAAGGAGACCTCAGCAAAAGTAACTGGTTTGGGAGAGTCATGAAATTTACAGGGAGGTATTTTAACATTTTGGTTTCCACCTTACTGCCAAAGGACGTCAGAACTGAGTTGAGGGATTTGGATTGACCACTGGCTCTGTGACTGACCATCCACGTAAGCAAAAAAGGCCATTTCATTTCTGGCTTTAGTTTTCTCTTCCAAGGAGAAAAACTGAAAAATAGATCGAAATACAAAGTGTCTTTTAATCAAATGCCACGTCACCCTTCTAAGGGTCTAGCATGCTTTATTAACATTTGTTAGAGAACTTCGTAATTCCTAGCAGCCTTCATCCACTCTGTGATGCATTTTTGGATTCACCCTAATTAAAAAATATGCAGCCAGAGGCGCCTGGGTGGCTCGGTGGTTAAGCGTCTGCCCTCGGCTCAGGTCATCATCCCAGAGTCCTTGGATCGAGCCCCGCATCCGGCTCCGTGTTCAGAGGGAAGTCTGCTTCTCCCTCTTCCATTCCCTTGCTTGTGTTCCCTCTCTCGCTGTCTCTCTCTGTGTCAAATAAATAAATAAAAAATCTTAAAAAAAAAAAAATGCAGCCAACCTCTGATTGCTTAGGCTAAGGCGATGGAGAAGATGAGCGGATGCATCAAGCAGTGAACGATATAAACATTTCGAATATGATATACATTTGGAAGGACCCACAACTCTCCACCCTTCCGTTTAACTGTGTACAGACGCCTCAAGACGGAAAAGGCATCTCCTTTCCTGTAGCCCCACTGAGCTGGCATCCAGCCCGGGCGAGCTCTGCTGCTCTCTCTCCTGGCCTGCACCCGCTACGTGCTTCGCGATGTGGCCTCCATGCCCCCCTCGCCCAGGGTTCGCGTTACGGAGCTCGGTCCAGCTGCTGGCGGAGACCCCTAGCACTCCCCGGCGCACCACGGCGGTCACGTTCCCCGGGCGTTGGTCGCGCCGCGGGGCCAGCCGCCCGGTGATTGGTCCGAGAGACTGGTCCACGTGGTCCGGGGCAGATAAGCGGCCTCTCCCGCGCAGCACCAGCAATCCGCTGGAGCTCCAGCCGAACCAAGACGGCCCGGAGCCCGGTGCGAACTCGCGCAGACAACCGAGAGCCGGCTCTCACGGTCCGCCGCCGTCTCTCTGCCTAATGAGCTGCACCAGGTAGGTTCACCGCAGACTCCCCGCCCCAGAGCAGAGCGGAGCGCACAACTGCAGGGAGGTTGGGTGGCGTGGTCCTTCGGGCATCACTGCAAATGGAGACTCCGGAGGACGGCAAGCTGGCTGACTGCAGAATTGAATCTGGCCCCAGGGAAGCCTCGGATTGTGGAGATTTGCTCTGCGCTTCTTAGCCACAGCTTATTTTGGTAATTAGCATCCCAAACCAGAAACTCTTGAACGTGAGTCAGCTTTAGTTCTGATTCCCTCTTGGATTCCGACTGTTTTCTCTTGATCCGCACAAATGTCCCAAGAACTGGGGCAGCTTGTGGGAACAGCACCTTGACCTTGCTGGTTCGGTAGTTTAGCCTGGGGGGGGGGGGGGAACTGCAGTACGGTGTTCTGCATTCTTTCGCCCTCCTGCACCTTTCTTATCACGGATTGCCATAGTAAACTCAGTCGTGGAGTTTGAGCAAATGATAATTTTTTAACTCTTGGCCAGGACTTAAAATTCCAGGGAAACTGCCAGATCCTTAAACTGTCTTTCTGTAAGTGCAAAAAGTAAAAATGCAAAACAAAACCACAAAACAAAAAAACCTTCCATAAAACTACTTTAAATAGCTTCTCCAGACATGACTTACTTAGCAGAAGACTTCTCTAAAAATCCTGCCTGTTAACTATTATTAGATTCACAAATATAGCTTTAGCTTTCGTTTGTTTGTTCTAAGTTTGTAGGCCTCCCAGAAAAATCCCAGGACTAATAAAGTAAATTCTGTGAATGTTCTTGTATTATCTGTTTTGTGTGTTGATGACCATTTATTTGCCTATGTGCTTAGAGCTGCTGTGAAGTTATTGAAGACAGATTGAAAAATATCATGTACAGTATACACATATCTCCTCTCTGTATGGATAGGATGGGGGAAAAATCCATAAGCTTGGGAATATGTATGGAGGGCTAAAGGTCAGGAAAAAAACCTGATGGACACTTCTGAATTTAATACTGCTGAGCATAGTTATTTAAATTTTTAAATAGTTTTACTATCTTGCTAGTTATAAATATCCAATGCCAAACATTAGAAAATACCAAAAAAGTACAAAGATAAAAATAGATCATGAATGATCCTACTGCCCAGAGATAAGTAACTTTTTGGTGTATTTCCTATTAAGTGTTTCATAAATTCATATATACAATATATATTAAAAACAATTTTCAGTAATCAGCATTTTCCACCTAAATGTGTATTTGTCATGAATATCTTTCTATATGAAATACAGATTATGTGAAGTTTTTCTGTAAGTGCATGAACTGCTGACATGCATTTCAGTTGGTTATTTGTGAAAAATGAGGACGAACACAATAAAGTGAAAAGCTAATCCTCTGACTTCATTCTTTCCAGCTTTCTCATTCTCAAAACTGTTCCATGAGAGTTTTATTGCTATTTTTTTTTTCCTTTTCAAGTGGATTACCTTTCCAGAGAAATGTAATCAATTTAACAGGAAAATCAACAGAGCATCCAGAGGGCGCACAGAGTCTGGAACCATGGTTCTGGAACCTGTCTGGTCATTAGAATCACCTGGGAAGCCCCTGTCCCCACCCCCCAGAGGTTCTGCCTCAGTGGCTTTAAGTCCCAGGAATTGGCATTAAAGAAAAAGAAAGAAAACCAACTCTCTAGGCCATTGTGACTAGTCAGGTTTGAGAACCACTGGCTCAGAACAGAGCAAATGGTTCTTAGAGCTGTATTAAAGATGATCACATCCAGCCCTTTTATTTCTCAGATGGGGATACTGAAACCCCCAAGTGTCTTAAGCAGTTAACCCATGGCCTTGTAGTCTGTCAAGGGCATAGCCAGACACAGGATGCAAATCTGATCGTCTAATACTGTTTTCTTTTACTACGTATGAAAACACATCCCTGAGGCTTACCGTGCTAGTTACAGTTAAGTCAATACAAAAATAGTACATATATATTTGGAACCTGGGGAAAGCATTCCAGGTCCAAGTGATAACCCCTCTTCTTTTGTATTCCAGAATGATCCAGGTTTTAGATCCGAGGCCTTTGACAAGTTCAGTCATGCCAGTGGATGTGGCCATGAGGCTCTGCTTGGCTCATTCGCCACCTCTGAAGAGTTTCCTGGGCCCTTATGATGACCTCCAACGAAGAAATTTTGTGAACAAATTAAAGCCTCTGAAACCGTGTCTCAATATAAAACAGGAAGCCAAATCACAGAATGAGTGGAAGCATTCACACGACCAAGCCAAGAAGCGGGTTGTGTTTGCTGACTCCAAGGGGCTCTCTCTCACCGCCATCCACATCTTCTCGGACCTCCCAGAAGAACCAGCGTGGGATCTCCAGTTTGATCTCTTGGACCTTAACGATATCGCCTCTGGCTTAAAACTCCATGAGGAGAAAAACTTGATTTTAGATTTTCCCCAGCCTTCAACTGATTACTTAAGTTTTCGGAACCACTTTCAGAAGAATTTTGTCTGTCTGGAGAACTGCTCTTTGCAAGAGCGAACAGTGACTGGAACTGTGAAAGTGAAAAACATGAGCTTTGAGAAGAAGGTTCAGATTCGTATCACTTTTGATACCTGGAAAAGCTACAATGATGTGGACTGTGTCTACATGAAAAATGTGTATGGTGGCTCAGATAGTGACACCTTCTCATTTGCCATTGACTTACCCTCTGTCATTCCAACAGAGGAGAAAATTGAGTTTTGCATTTCTTACCATGCTAATGGGCAGGTCTTCTGGGACAACAACGGAGGTCAGAATTACAGAATTGTCCATGTGCAATGGAAACCTGACGGAGTACAGACACAGACAGCGTCTCAGGACTGTGCATTCCACCAGGTGCCCCCCAAGACTGAGTCAGAGTCATCCATCTTTGGCAGTCCAAGGCTGGCCAGTGGGCTCTTCCCAGAATGGCAGAGTTGGGGGAGAATGGAGAACTTGGCCTCTTATCGATGATTAAGTAACCTAGTGACTGGTTTTGATCTGGCATATTTCCCATGTAATTCTAGGTCTGTATTGCTCAGTATTAGGAAGTTTTTGCTACTTTCCTTCATTAGGTGTAGTTTTGAGCTTTTGAGACCTGGCTACAAAAAGATAGCCACTTGAGAATTTATTGTTGAGGTCTATACGATGATACTGCCCAATTTTGCTTTGGAGGATCAAGTAACAGCCTGGAACCCTATTTTTGTAAAAAAAAAAATAGTAATAATAATACTGTTTCAAGGCCCTTTCTCCTTCCCTCTCAATTCACTAGCTTTCACTTTGGGCAAGGAAAGGTTAAAAAAGGACAATTGATGGTGATGGCAAGCTGTTTTAATGGTATGAGGAATGTCTGAAAAATGCACACAAAGGGCTCCACAGCTCACGTCAGAGTAGGAGTGGTCTGATACTTCGCTGTTGGTGAGAAAATGTAAGGTTACTTTGTGTTTTTAAGTTGGTTTTATAGTTCTCTCCTAAGGAAATCATTTGTGTGGGGGGGAGGGAAGATTCCATTTTATATATTCTCGTGGAGAAAACCCAAACGTTAGAGGTGTTGGGTGGTATTGGGGAAAGGTGAATTATAACTCTGGAGAATCAAGATTTAAATGAAGCCTTTCTTTTCAAACATTTATGAAAAAGCACGATTTGGGGAAAGTTTAAGCAAATCTGGCTTTGCAGTCCTCATAAGTGATCTTGTTTGTGATCAAGGCGTCATGCTCAGGGACTCACTACAAAGATTGCTCTTTGCAAGTGCCTTGATTAAGCCAGAATATTGTGTTGTTCCCAAATATCTGGAGGGTCATATGGTAACTCATGAGTGTTTGACTTTATAAGAAGGTCCACTCTGTATACTGGCATCCCTTTTGTAATACTGTTGTATCTTTGAGAGTGTTGCCAATGTACACAACTTGCATCCTTCATATTGAAGGTGACTTATTTTTCTGCCATACTTTTTCGATGTGATGTTGGAAGTGAGGACTGACACGGATTCTCAATTCAAGAATCCAGTACCTTGCACATAGAAGCAGCGATCTATTTTGTGCCTATATTTGTCTTGTTTTAAGTCTTTCTACCAACTTCTTTGAAGTAAAAATATTTTTTTAATAGATGTGAATTGTTTGGATGTATTGTAATATAATTATTTTGAGGTGTGCATAAATCCACTCTATAAGATATTAAGAACAGGAATCCTTGAATGTTTGCTTCTATCATTGTGCACATCCATTGAGAAGTGTTCAGAGAATGCAGTTAATTTTAACAAGTGTGATCTGCCATGCTGGAAAAGTACTATTGGAATAACTATGACAGTGTTTGAGGTTTGGCTAGCACCAACAATTTTTCTACTCTATAAATATTTCACTCTCCTATAGCTATCCTTTGTGAACTTCTCACTTTAAGAATAAAAGTGTTTGATACAAGACCTGAGTATGTTTTCTTTCTCAAAGCCACAGTCAAATAAACCATCAACTGAGATTCTCCTGTTTTGTTTAAGAACAACTGAACAAAGATAGTTTGGACCAGCAATTGGATTCACCTGAGGGTATTCACATGGTTCCAGTCTCAATAGTGAGGACACTTCCTACTGCCTGACCACTAGGACTAGGGTCCAGGAACAGTGACTTGAGCTGCTGCGACTGTCCCTCTAATTATCCCCATGTGTACTTAATGCTCATCATGCATATTCTCTGCTGGGTCAGGGTTCTCTTGGGGGCCACTCATCAGCTTTAAAATCGGGGAGGAGATTGTGTGGGAAGAGCTGGAGTGGGCTTCTACCCCAGCACCTTCCCGAAGGGGCAAAGGTTGGAGCCGCACAGAGGGCATAAGGAGGGGGCAGTGGGCACCAGTCCTGGCCTGAAAGGAGAGGGTAGGCTCCCTGCAGTGAGAGGTAGCAGGTCTATGAAACTTAGCTGTAGTTCCAGTTCTCGTGTAAAATTCCAGAAAGGGCTTCTGCATGGGTTATCTTAAACTTAAGGTGAAACAAATGACCAAACTACTGAAAAGGCCCAATTATAAAAAACAAATTTTGTATCATAAAATCCTTTTTATCAGAAGTTGTAAACTATAGGCCTGTAGGCTGTATCTGGCTACAGATGTATTTTGTTTGACACACAGTGTCTACAACCAGGATCTTAGCCTGGATAGGAAGAATTCTAGGGGTTGTTCCAGTACCTAAAGAAGTACTGCATAGCACACCCAAAATTACACCCTGTACAACCTGATCAAGATGAGTATGGCCTTGAAAATGTAAAAATTAAAGTCTTAGATTACTCCCCACCCAAATTCCTCCAGGACAAAACACCTGAAAATGCTAGATAAAATATTTTTGAATTATATTTTAATATAATAATAATATATTTTAAAAGCATTGCTGAGCTGGGAAGAAAGGGAGGATGGCCTTACAGGCCTCTGCCCCCTAAATAAAAAGCAAAAGCAGGACCCCAGAGAGTAAATGTATACTGAAGCTGGCAGCTGTCCTGAAGTCACTTGCTAATACCCTGGTGACCAACATTAGTCTTTAACATCTATGGCTGCTAAGGGGCCAGAAATGAAGGTTAGTGTCCATTAAGCTGGGAGGTGGTCACAGTGAATATCTAGCATAGCTAGGACCAACACAGGACAGAACCTCATTAAGAAAAAAATGTAACCCTTCTTACAAAGAAATTCAAGTAGGAAAGATGCCTGTACCTCTGGGTAGAAGGAAAAAACAAACTCCTCTTAAAATTCATAACCACAATTTGGCCCTCACATGGATTTGCAATCTGAATTCACATTCCTTGTATTCTGAAAAACCTCAAACCAAAAATTCATTAAAATGATCCCTGGTTGCAATACCCACAGGTACTCAGTAGAAGCAAATACAAGTACTCTCTAAAAATGTGCCTTTAACCTAAGCCCCAAAGAATTTTCATCAAACACGAATTCATAAACAAAGAAATAAAAAGACAAGTCTTTGACAAGATGCATGAAAAAAAAGCTAAAAAAAAGAGAATTAAAAAATGTCATAATTATAGGTAATGCATAAATAAATATTAGGGCATTATGGATAACTTCATGCTAGTAACTCTGAAAACTTAGATAAAGTGGAGAATTTCTAGACAAATGTGTTGTATCAAAATGGTTTCAAGAAGAAACAGAAAACCTGGCTAGTTCTATAAATATTTAAGATCAGTAATATAAAATTGGTGGCTTAAAATTTACTCACAAACAAAATACCTGGTCCAGATATTTTTACAGGTGAGTTGTATCAAACATTTAAGGATCAAATTTTTTTTTCAAAAGATTTATTTATTGGGCGCCTGGGTGGCTCAGATGGTTGGGCGTCTGCCTTCGGCTCAGGTCGTGATCCCGGCATCCTGGGATCGAGTCCCGCATCGGGCTCCCTGCTCCTTGGGAGCCTACTTCTCCCTCTGCCTCTCTCTCTGTCTCTCATGAATAAATAAATAAAATCTTAAAAAAAAAAAAGATTTATTTATCTGAGAGAGAGAGGGAGAGAGAGTGGGGGAGGGGCAGAGGGGGAGGGGGAGGAGAGAGAACCTCCAGCAGGTTCCCTGATAAGCACAGAGCCACAGGTGGGCCTCGATCTCTGCCTCGATCTCATGACCCTGAGATCATGACCCTGAGATCACGACTGGATGCTCAACTGACTGAGTCACCCAGGCACCCCTAGGATCAAATATATATATATTTTTAAAGATTTTACTATTTGAGAGAGAGAAAGAGCACACAAGTGGGGGAAGGGGCAGAGGGACAACCAGACGCCCCGCTGAGTGTGGAGTGTGACCTGGGGCTCAATCCCAGGACCTAAGTTCATGACCTGAGCTAAAGTCAGATGCTTAACTGAGTAAGCCACCCAGGTGCCCCAGGATCAAATATTTCTAATCTTATATAAAATATTCCAGAATATAGGGGCACCTGGGTGGCTCAGTCATTAAGCGTCTGCCTTCAGCTCAGGTCATGATCCCAGAGTCCCGGGATCAAGCCCTGCATCAGGCTCCCAGCTCGGCAGGAAGCCTGCTTCTCCCTTTCCCACTCCCCTTGCTTGTGTTCCTTCTCTCACTATGTCTCTCTCTGTTAAATAAATAAATAAAATCTTTAAAAAAATATATTCCAGAATATATAAAAGAGAGGGAATATTCCTCAACTTATTAATGAGTTAGCATGACCTTGATACTGAAACCTACTGGGGACAGTATAGTAAAGTACAGTTGTAAGCCAATTTCACTTATTAACAGATACAAAAATTTACAAAAAATAAATTATTAAAATGTATAAAAGATAATGTATTATGATCAAGTTGGGTTTATTCTAAGAATGAAAAATTGGTTTAATACTAGAACATCAATTACTGTAACCTGACACATAAATAGATTAAGGGAATAAAAATACACAGTCAGCCCAATAGATGTCAAAGAATGTTTATAAAATTTTACACCCTTAATGGAAAAAAAAGCCCTGAAACAAGGAATAAAGGGAAATTTGGAAAAGGGTATCTACTGAAAATAAAAACAAAACCTACAAACATCATATTATGGTTAATGTTGAAACTTCTTTTAAGATAAGTTCTTCTATCACCACCTCTCTTAAACATTGTGCTGGAAATCTGAGCCAGCGAAGTAAAGCAAGAAAGAAATAAATATAGGATTGGTAGGAAATAAAGAAAATTATCATTATTTACAGATAATATGTTTACCTGCATAGAAAATCCAAAAGAATCTACTACTATTATTATTAGAATGAATATGAGAATCAGCAAGGTTGTTGGATATAAATTGTGACAGTTAGCTTACAAAATGGCCCCAGTGGTGCTAACCTTCTGAGATTCATACCCTTGCATAGTTTCCTCCCATGCTGTGCCAGAGTTGCTCTTGTGTAACCAATAGAATACAGCAGAAATTATGGCATGTTATGTCCAAGATTAGGCTATAAAAGACACTGTGGCTTTCATTTTAGTTGCTTTCTCTCTCTCTCTCAGATTCTCTTGCACTAGGGGAAGTCAGTTACCTTGAAGCCCTATTGGGGTTGCCCATGTGGTGAGGAGCTGAGGTCTCTTAAGAGCCTGGAAATGGATCCTCCATTCCCAGTCAAGCTTTCAGATGACTGCACTCTTGGCTGATACCTTGATTACAACCTAATGAGAAACCTTGAGCCAAAACTTCCCAGCTAAGTTGCTTCTGAATTTTTAACTTAAAGAAACTATGAGGGGCGCCTGAGTGGCTCAGTCGTTAAGCATCTGCCTAAGGCTCAGGTCATGATCCCAGGGTCCGGGGATTGAGTCCTGCATTGGGCTCCCTGATCTGCAGGAAGCCTGCTTCTCCCTCTCCCACTCCCCCTGCTTGTGTTTCCTCTCTTGCCGTCTCTCTCTGTCAAATAAATAAATAAAATCTTAAAAAAAAAAAAAAAAGAAACTATGAGATAATAAATGTTTGTGGTTTTTTAAAAAGATTTTATTTATTTGAGAGAGAGAGTGAGAGCACAAGCAGGGGGAGGAGAGAGGGAGAAGCAGACTCCCTGCTGAGCAGGGAGCCTGACACGGGGCTTGATGTTGGGCTTCACACAGGGCTCTATCCTAGGACCCTGGGATCATGACCTGAGCCAAAGGCAGATGCTTAACTGAATGAGCCACCCAGGCACCCCTAAATGTTTGTGGTTTTAAGCCACTAAGTTTGGGGTAATTTGTTACTCAGCAATAGATGACTAATACAAGGATCAATATCCAAAAGTGAACTGAGCATCAATCTATATATATATGCAATAAACAGAAAAGGTAATTTTTGAAAAAAAGAGAATATTTTACAATAGCAGTAATGACATAAAAAGTCTTTGGAATAAATGTAACAAAAATTTAACAAGATGTTTAAGGAAAAATTATAAGTATATATTGAAAGGCAATGAAGAAACTTACAAATAAAAAACTATTCCTTATTTGTGGTTAGGAACATTTAATATCATGAAGATGTTTATTATTTTATGCAAAGCCAATCAAAACCAAGACATCAATAGTTTTTTTTTTTTAAGGAATTTGACAAATTGCTTCTAAAATGTGTGTGGAAGTAGAAAGAGCCCCAAGAAGAGTCAAGAATTTCCTGAAGATGGAGGTTGGGGTGGGGGGGGCGGGGACTTGCTGTAGCAAATACCAAGATGTCTTATAAAATTACAGTGACTGTTACAATGGGATATAAGTTCAGGGTTAGACAAATTTCCGATGGAACAAATTAGAGTGCCCAGAAATCAGCCCACATATAGATGAAGGCTTGGTTTGTGACCAAGCTGGGAATGGTATTAAGTGGGAAAAGCAGGGACTTTATAATAACTGACATGGGAACAAATGGTTTTCCACATGTAAAAGCATGAAACCAGGACCCTCCCACATGCTTTGCTCTAAAAGCAGGTCCAGGGGCTTGAATAACTAAAGGAAGAAAGGGAAAGCTTTTAAAACTTTTTGAAGAAAATACAGAAGGCTTTTGGGACTTTGGAATTGGAAAGGATTTCTAAGATAAAGGAACACAAACCAATAGGAGACAACTGATAAATTTAACCACATTAAAACTTTGAATTTTTTTAAAAATCAAAAGATAAGATAAAGAAAGTGAAAAAATTAGCTACAAACTGGGAGAAGCTATAATTGACAAAGGATTAGTACCCAGAATATGTAAAGAACTCTGATACTTAATAAGAAAAAAATCTATAGAAAAATAGGCAAAAAGACTTGAATAGATATTTCATATAAGAGGAAACATGAATGGCAATAAACATATGAAAAGATTCTCCACTTCATTAATAAACAGGGAAATGCAAATTAAAACTACAATGAGATACTATTTCATATCCATCTGAATGGCAAAAGTTAAAATGTTGGTGAGCTTGTAGACAGTGGGTCTCAAACCCTGCTGGTGAGTGTATCAATGGGTATGACCACTTGGAAGACAATTTAGCATTGCAAAGTTAAAGATGCATAGCAATTCCACTTCTATGTGTGTATCCTACAGAGAAACTCCAGAGGGTGTATATCAGGAGATACAGAAGTATGTTTGTAACATACTTTGTGTTGAACCCAACACAAAGTTCAACATATTTGTGTTGAAACCAACACAAATGTCTACTGACAGTAGATTGGATAGATAAATCCTATTATTTCAACAGAATACAAAGCATAAGTGAAAATGAATGGCAGCTAATCCTGCCAACAGAAATGAATCTTACAAACATAAAGCTGAGCAAAAAGCAGGTTACAGAAAATACATCAGTACGATTATTTTACATAGGGTTCAAAACCCCACAAATTTCTGAATATATAGATGTTTTACAAATCTATCTAGATCTATAACTATATCCAATAAGTGAAAACAAAGGAATAATAAGTAAAATGTGGCACAGTGGTTACTTCTGGGGAGGAAGACAGAAAGAACTGGGGACGGGTTCAAAGAACATTTAAAAATAATACTAACATTTTCTTCCTTAAGCAAAATTCTTGCATATACATATATCTCACATGTAAATGATACTTTATAATAAAAAATTTAAGACAGGTTTTATTGATACCTATAAGCACCGTAGAAACTTTCCCATTCACATCCTATATAGAACTTTTCTTTTCAGTATTTTTTGGAGAGGAGGTTGGGATGATCTTTTTCCTATGTAACCCTTAAGAATAATAAATTGTTTTGGAACATCTAGGTTTTGAAACCATTGTACTGCCAGCCTTAAGGATGTGATTTGAATTCATCACAATGGACCATTTTTATGTTTTTCCCAACCTTTCAAGGTGCCAGATTGCATGAAGTTGAGTAGAAGTTTCCTTTGTGTTCTCATTGCCGCTGCAGAAATAAAAATAGAAGCTATAGCCTGGGGCACCTGGGTGGCTCAGTTGGTTAGGCACCTGACTCTTGATTTCAGCTCAGGTCATGATCTTGGGGTCGTGAGACTGAGCCCTGCATTTGGGCTCTGCACTGAGCGTGGGGCCTACTTGAGATCCTCTCTCTCCCTCTGCCCTTCCCCCTCCCCCTTAAAAAAAAAAAAAACCAAACAGGATCTATATCCTTAGGTATTTCTATTCAGGACCAGCTATTCTCTAGCTCCTTGGTGCTTACACCTGGGTTTCTAGATGACAGAAAGGGCAATTCTATCTAACATGGCAACCACCCTCCATTAACATTCTAAATGGAGTAAAAGACCCTTGCTGGTCCTAATACCTATAACTACACACCATCCTGCCTTTCTGAATCTGAGCACAGTCTTCAGCCCTTATTTATCTACACTAAGGGTGGCTCAAATTTGGGTAGAGAGAGGCACCCTCCCATCTTGGGATCAGTTCCAACTGCATTATATCATCATCTACTTTCACTGTGCTTGTAAACAATGATCAGGCCACACCTGTGCCCAAAACTTGCCATTATAGCAACAAAAGATATAGATGCTACATATCACAAAGGATATAGTCATAAAGACAGCCAGTGGGGGGGGGCTCCTGGATATTTGCTGGAACAGGTTCAGGTAGTCTCTCTGCCCCACTCACGTTCTGTTAAAGGTATTAATAGCTCATGACAGGCATGGATCTACTGAGTCAGAGGAGCTGGTGAATCACATGCTGATAACTAGTCCTCCAGCAAATATTTTATCCCAATCATTTACAATGCTCACCAGATTCACAGTAACTAAAAATGACTTTAACCAGAGACACACACAGATTCAAATGTCCAGTAATGTACACTGTTGGATGATGCAACTTTCAAAATTAATCTTTGGATATATCCTAGTTAATAGTCTATAAATTACTTGTTCATATATCCATTTCTGGATTTATGATACACTCCCTTCCTTGTGGAAGCTGACACTCCAGCTCTGACTGTTTAGGTCATGTGGAATCAAACCTAACATCTAGCCAGAATCTTGATTTAGTTGCTATTAAAGTCCTTGGCTGGAAACTTTAAAAAATCGAAACAAACCCTCAAAGCAGACACCCTGGTAGTAAACCACATATAATATATGTGTGTATTTACACTATTTTCATGACAACTGTTGTTGTCATAAAGTTGTTTTTGGATCTTAGAACTTTATGTTGGAAGTATTTACTTGAAATGCCATTTGATCTGTCATGCTTTTAAGGCTGCTGCAGGTGGATGCAGCCACTGGATGCCTGTGACTTAAGATATGATGGAAAGTAGATTCTCTTTTTTTTTTTTTCAAGATTTTTATTTATTTATTTGCGAGAGAGACAAAGTTAACTACAGAGAGCACGAGTGAGAGGAGCAAGCACAAGCGGGGGAGGAGAGGGAGAAGCAGGCTCCCCGCTGAGCAGGGAGCCTGATGCAGTGCTCAATCCCTGGGATCATGACCTGAGCTGAAGGCAGGTGCTTAACTGACTGAGCCACCCAGGCACCCCGATGGTAGATTCTCTTATTTCTCAAAGGTGGAGACTGCCCTGAAATGTTCTTTTTGTTTTTCCAATTTCCAAAGTCTGATTTCTCAACAAAAACAGGTTTTGTTTTTACTTTTATATATATATCTACTTTAATATATGTTAATATGTTTAATATCACATTTAATATTTAATATGTTTAAAATTAATAGCATGCTAAAATAAAAATTATATTTAGTATTAATATTAAATTTAATATACTTTATATTATACATATAAATTTCATTAAATTTTAGCTAAGGGAGCTCAGACAGATAAACTGGGTATTGGGGAAGGTGGAGAGGGCAGAGTAGAAGATCATGCCACTGTTTTAGCTTCGGACATGGGAAAATGATGTCCCACCACCTGAAGCCCATACATCTATATCCTTCTAGACTGTGTTCATGGTACCCCTGGACTCCTGCTCCCCAACTAAGCCCACCTCCAGGGCCTGTGCCTGCCTCTGCTCTGAGTGTGTCCTCCTGAGGGTAGGCTACACCAGCAGTGACTGCACCCTTGGTCCTGAGAGGTAGCTATCTGGAGAATGGGGTGGGAGAGTTCACCTGTCCACTGCATAAGAGTGAGGGGGTGCAGGATGAAGTCAGGGTGGGAGACAGAAGGGGACTGGCCAGGCTGGGCCTCCCTTGGCATTCTTGCGCTGGGCCCCGTGAATCTTGGAAGGCTTCCTCTTTCACACCTCAGCCATTTAGTTCCTTGAGGACTGTCAGCATCCTTCTGCTGATCTTTATTCACTGCTCTTTCTGTGCATGCCAGCTGCAGAGAGAATTCTCAGCTGGTGTGCACCGGGCCATGGCAAATCCAGCCATGTCCTTCTCACCTGTTTTTGCTCCCACACCCTTCCTCACCCTGCCTCCTGGTCTAGCTGCCCTCCAGCTCGTCTCTTAGAAGGTGGTGGCAGGGGCAGTGTGCTGTCAGTTACAGGGGACCATAGAGGGGCAATGGGTCAAGGCCAATCTCTGTAGAGTTTTACAGGTTTGCCTTGGGTGAGGAGCAGGGACCCTGTTCTGGGTGGTATTGCAGAGAAAGTGAAGAGCTTTGGTCTCTGAGTCCTTTGTAGACAAGCAATGCAACCTGGAGAAGCCAGAAAATGGTGGCATTCCTGACTGTGCTGTCAGAGCTGCTGTGATAGGGACAGAGGCACTTGGAGGACCTCCACTCCCAGGAGTTACAACCTCTGGTCTCAAGAAAATTAGCATCTTATAACTGTATTTACACATTGTATTAAAATGTCCAAGACACATTTTCTAGATCTATTATGTAATGTGACACAAGTACAATCTGCCTAAATTGGACTTGGAAGAAATTTTATCATCAGGAGGATGATGTAACTAATTCCATTGTTCCTTTTGCCTTTCCTTTGCTCTTTGGCTGATGTCCCCCTCATCCTTCATGTCAAAGCTTTAGTGTCATCTCCTCAGAGTGGTCTTCTCTGACTACCCAATCTCAAATAGGTAGTCCCAGATACTCTCCTTTATTCACTATGTCATCAAATGTTGTTGAGTGCCTATGAAGTGCCTGGATTCCTCAATCCATGTCCTCATGGAACTAAGATTTACTGAGCAATTTTAATGTACCAGCTACCATGTTAAGTGTGTTACTTATATTTTCTTATCTAATTTTATGAGGTGGGTACTATTATCATCACCATTTTACATGTAAGAAAGCTGAGGCACAGAGAGGTTAAGTAACCTACCCAAGGGCACACAGTAAGGGGCAGAGCTGGGATTTGAACCCAAGAAGTTTGATTCCAGTGCATCTCCTCTCATAGTACCCCACTCTTTTCTTTCATCATATGTCTTGAATTACAGTTTCATCTGAAATAGGATGTTGAGTGAGACCTTTTCTGTTGTCTTGGAATGGCTGCCAAGGCCCAAAGGTGACATGACAGGTGCTAAGCACTCCATGTTTCTAAGAGAGCTCCCACAATTGAATTGGCAGAACCAGCCCTAATACCTCACCCCTGCCCCTAGCTCATGGAGCAGGCTGAGCTGGAGAACGGGGTAGGGTTTGCTCCTCAGAATCAACTTGGGAGAGGAGCAGAGCTCTTGGCAAGGGAAAGGGGTACATCCTCCCTCCTCTAAGCTAAGAACCTGAGGTGTGCTTTGGGAATGACTAGTGTCATATTTCCTGGCTGGACATCTGCTTGGGCAGCAGTACTACTGTCTGCACTCTATTTTTGTCCCAGGGGGAAAACTTTGAAGAGAGAAGGCAGGGCTAAAAGAAAAGATGGCAATGGGGCAGGGTCTCTCCCAGGGCTTGGCATGGCAAGGAGCTTGAAATTTCCATGGGTCCAAAGGACACTGAGGAAGGTACTGGCCCCACCCAAGATGGCCACCCTCTGGATGAGGGGGTCTCCAGCAACAAGGATCTGTGAGGTGGGCTATAGGTGGCAAGAGCTAGAGGATGGGGAGAAAGAGCTCAAGGACTCCTCAGCAGCAAAGTCCTCTGGGAGGGCAGAGGGCTTTGGATCAGATATGAAATGAGAGTTTAAATTGGCCTAGACTAAATTTCAATAACTGAAAGTGACAGGAGGTAATGGAATCTGAGATATTTTAAGGGGAGCAAATAGGAAGGGAGATCATTTGACACAGCACAGTTGAGAACAGTGTTTGGAAAAAATTAAAACTATGTCATGTTTACTCTCTGTTGATGTGGAACTTCTTGGTGAACTGGTATATGTATTTAATTGTGTGTTCCTTTATGGACCTGCTCTCCTAAATAGACTGTAAACTCTATGAAGGCCGGACATGTCTAATTTACTGCTCTGTCCATAATACCTAGTACAGAGTCTAACAAAATGAACATTCGTTGAAGTGAAAAGTAAAGATGTCACTGCAGGCCCACGTGGGCAAGTTTAATTGGATATTAATCTTGGCATTCCAGATGTCTGACTAGACCTCTCAGTACATGCTCCTGAAGCAGGGATGCCGAAGGCCTCTTAGTAAGAGGACCGCCAGGAATGGGTTGAGAACGTGTGTTACAGTCATACAGGCTTGGGTTCAAAACTCAGTATCCATGCTCTCCACTTAGGATTGCAGTCATATAACAGAACATCAGAGCTTGGGCAGGAGCACTTCCCTTATTTACAAAATGCCTCCATCATATCGATAACTCAGGATTGTTGTGGAACTTAAATGAGATCATATATGTAAGGCACATAGCACAGAAGCTCTGATCATCATAGGGATGCAAAAATAAATGTTTTAAGAAAAATGTGGCATGAACCGTAGGTGATTTATTTATTTATTTATTTTATTGAGCAGCAGGACCTGAAGCTTAGTTTCAAGGCTAAGAACTTTGAGAGTGTGGGTGTGGGGTGCCCACGATTCTGTGTAGGGGACTGGTGAGGAGGAGCTTACAGGATCCTTAGGGTTGGGAGGTAGGAATCAGGTGAAGAAGATGATGTGTTGGAAGACTTTGCAGCCATGAAGTGAGGAACAGTGTGAGGATTTATACACTTAACAGCCAGAACACTGCACGAGTTAACAGTGGGCCACTGGCAGACTCAAGTCTTAATTGTTTATTTATAGAAATGCCTTAGGGAGTTAGAGAAGGGGAGGGAAAGTGAAGAACGTGTTTCTGTGCAGGAGTGTGTGTGTGTGTATGACAGACGGATTGACAGATACAGCAGAGGGGGTTGGGGGCAGAAATTTCCAGGTTCCATTTTCCCCCGGACTTCCATTTAACACACACACCCTGCCTTCTCCCTCCTCCCCTTCTCTCCCCTTATCTCCCAGCTGTCTTAGTACCATCTCCTCTGGTTGGTCCTGTCTGGACACCTTGTCTGACCTTGAACTATCACTCAATCCTTCTGGGTACTGCCTCAGCCAGGGAGTCCTGGCAGAGGCCACAGTGAAAATTCAGTATGAAAGCTGGGCTTGTTCTCTTCAAAGGGGGAATCAGGCTAATAAGAAAGGATGAGAAAGTTCCCCCACCCCACCTCCACTCCCTCCAAGTCCTCTCTTGGAAACTACCCTTCCTCTTCCGGGAATGACCTCTGTCCTGAATGAAATGAGAGAAACAGAACATCAAGACTTGTTTCCTTTTCAAATGAAAAGACTGACCATACTGAAGCTCATTTTAAATGCTGTCTGGCAAGTGTGGTGGTTGGGGGAGGGGAGGAGGCCAACTTGCCCTTTCTTTGCTAGTTATCTGGGAACCTAGCCCACCCACACTTTCTCCATAAAACTGGAAAGGCAATGTATCATTGTGGGAGAGATACTGCAGTTTCTCCAAATAGAAACCTAGCTCTTCTTAGGGTCTTCTTCATTTACAAGGTCAGCTGTGTTCTTTGAACATGTTAGAATTTAGAGGGATGGAAATTGGGCAGGAGCCACCAAAGAGGCTTCGGGTAAGACCTCTGCTCTACTCCAGGGCCTATGCCAAGGACAGTTGGAAAAGAAAAGGAAGGCTTAAAACTTTGGGAGTTCTAAGGAGCTGGATGGAAGGAGCAACCATGGAGGAGCAGAGTAGTTGGCAATGGCTTCTTGAGAGAGACCCAGATGGGTGGATTTGGACAGACAGAGGAAAAGAGATGGTGTTCTGGAAGGGCACAAGACAAAGGGCAAAGGCAGGAAGTGGCAATGACTATAGTGTGGTAGGAAAGCAAAGAGATAAATGTGCCTGGTTATAAGGCTAGGGGCTGCAGTAAGGTAAGGTTCAAGTGAATGATAGGGATTGAAGAAAGTAGACTTTCTTTCTTTTTTTCTCTAGCTCATACGGAGACAGATCAAAGTTTGTCTTTACCTAGAAGCAATGCAATGAGAACAGGGGGTTAGGAAGTCTGACCAGGATGGCTCAGGGAGAGAGAGATAAGAAACAGAAATTCAGAGGAGGTGGTCACATCAGGTGAGGAGAGACAAAAACCTAGGCTGGGCTGGGCAGTGGGCCTGACTGGATGAGAGGGGAGCAAGGCGCTCCAGCCCCTCTGAGTGAGCTGCTCTTGGGGCCTGAGTGCAGAATGAGAGGAGGTTCTTGGCTGGGCCAGCTTGGCCACAGTTGCCCAGTTAAGGAAAAATAGCTTTCATAAACATGAATGACTCATACTATAGTGCTGGGTGCACAGATGCTCTTGATGCCTCCTACTCAAGGAAAAGTACAACATCTGTGGCTATCGGTTTCTAGTTGTTTGGTTTGTAGTTGGCCGTGATGGCCAAGAATTGAAGGTCAGTGGGCATGCTTTTTATTTGGCTTACTGAGTGAGCTTTTGGTTCTTTGTGGGAAATCCAATGCTCAGAATTTCAATTGCTAACTCTTATTAGACAGAAGTCATGTATATATCAACCTGTTTTTAAGAGCCTATAATTGAACAATGAAGCTATCTGGACAGTCAAAATGGTTAATGAAGAACTTGACTAAAGTTTATCTATTATAAAGAGGTATCTTCCTTAAGGACTTCCTAACTCAGAGCCTATTTACTATTCCTTTGCACACAATTCTAATTAAATCACCTTCTTGTTTCCTAGCCCACAGAGCAGTCAAGGGTTAGAAAGGGTTTGTGTGTGTCAAAAGAGATATGTGTGTTTGTGTATGTGTATGTTTGTGTGTGAGGAGGGTGGCAGTGGTGGTAGTCCCACTGGCAACAGTGAAATGAGTGGTTAATAATAAGACAGGAAGGAACAACATAAAACAGTTTAAAAAACTCAAGAGGCATAGCAGCCCAGGACTACTGAGTGTCCAAAAACCTGCATAATCCATGAGAGCATTTCTGCATGGTATAATCACTGAGTTTCACAATGATAATTGTGAAGTATTTTTTTTTTAAGATTTTATTTATTTATTTATTTGAGAGAGAGAGAGAGAGAGAAACAGCATGAGAAGGCAGAGGGTTAGAGGGAGAAGCAGACTCCCCGCTGAGCTGGGAGCCCGATGTGGGACTCGATCCCGGGACTCCAGGATCATGACCTGAGCCGAAGGCAGTTGCTTAACCAACTGAGCCACCCAGGCACCCGATAACTGTGAATTATTAAGAGAAGAGTAAGTTCTATTCCACGTATTCTGTTTAAGGAGACTGGGAAGGACATCACACTTTTCAGAAAGACTTCCTTTTTTTATGAGGGGTAATAAATTCAAACGCCTCCAAGAGCCAATGGGTAATGTAAATTAGTGAAATGGACCGAGTGTACCCAGTTGAAGGTGTGGTCCATCCAAAGACATGGAAATTCAATAAAAAACAAACTACTGTTGGTGCCAGTGAAAACACATATGCCAGCTGAGTGAGCCAGGAGGCTGTCCGGGTGAGACTCCTGTGCGGAGCGGTTAAATTTCACTTTTAGTGCTCATAGGTTTTTGGAAAGTCCTGAACGAGGAAGAATTTGCTTACCAGATGCAGGTAAGTGAGTGGCTGGTTTACGTATACGTCAAATGCTTTTGTACTTTCCCCTAAATTCAGGTGGCATGTCTAATGACGGTGACAAAATTAAGTTTGCTTCTGAAGTAAGGGTGGCAGACTATAACAGGCTGCAACTGCCTTTGAGAATTTTTCCTTTATGTAATTAATGAGATGTTTATAAGTTTTAAGAAATATAAAACTGGCTGAATTCTTTATAAGAATCCTTGAAGAATTGTAGAACATTCAGGAACAATGAGATCCAAAAGACCGAGACCAAAGTGAAACTTGATGATGAAGACAGAGACTACTGGAGAAAAAAAATGATTGAAAACAAGAAGATGAGGGCGCCTGGGTGGCTCAGTTGGTTAAGCGACTGCCTTCGGCTCAGGTCATGATCCTGGAGTCCCGGGATCGAGTCCCGCATCGGGCTCCCTGCTCGGCAGGGAGCCTGCTTCTCCCTCTGACCCTCCTCCCTCCCATGCTCTCTCTCATTCTCTCTGTCTCAAATAAATAAATAAAATCTTAAAAAAAAAAAAAAGAAAACAAGAAGATGAATATATTGTCGGATGATTCAGTGAGAAGTACAGGATATAAATAATCAGCTGGTAGGACGCCAGGTGGAAGAGCATGCTATGGGAGGTTCCAAGGGCAGCCCCGTACACAGCCCTGGAGCAGCACCCGGCACCGTTTCCGTTGAATAAATGCTTCTCACCCCGTCTGTGCGAAGATATCTTTTAGCCTCAAAAGGAGATAGGTCCTTATACCTTTTGCCTTTTTAATGACCATTAGTGCATCACAGGGATGGACTTTTGATGGAATTTGCTTGTATTTCCCCAAAACTGTTCTGTCACTAATTGTATGTAAGAATCAAGAATTCGCTCATTTGGACTTACTGTATTGTATCTGAACATGAATTGCTTTTATAATAAAGCAATATGTGAATAAATATATTAATATATGAATAAATAAAATATGCTCATATTTTCTTAAGTACTAAAAGATGCTAAAAAAAGTGTGTTATGCCATATGTAATTATTTTGTTCCTCTTAAGTGGAAATTATTTTCTGTTTCTGTTTTTTAAAAATTGCCTATGGGTAAGAGTAATGACATTGTTCTTGCTTTCCCTATACCCCTTTCCCCAACCCCAAGGAATATGAGATTATAATATATTAGAAACCCAGAAGTGCTAGCAGACAATGCAAGAAAGGAAGTCCAAAGGTGAAAATGTATAGAAGTGTATGTCAACCTGTTTGCATGCTAGAATCACCCCAGGGGCTTTACAAATATAGATGCCCAGGCCTTTCTATAGAGATTCTATTTTTATTTTTATTTTTTGAAGATTTTTTATTTATTTACTTGAGAGAGAAAGAGAGAACACGAGCGGGAGAAGAGCAGAGGGAGAGGGAGACACGGGGCTCTATCCGGGGTCTCTGGGATCATGTCCTGAGCTGAAGGCAGATGCTTAACTGACTGAGCCACCCCGGTGCCCCTCTAATACAGATTCTATATCAATTGGGTTGAGGCCCAGGCACCAGCATTTTTAAAGCTTTCCAAATGATTCTCATGGCCAGTCAATCCCAATTAAGATTGGGAATTACTGGTCTACAGGAACAAGGGAAGAGCTTTGTTAAGATGCCCAAAGGTGAGTGACTAAAGTGTAAGAAAGATCCAGAGTATTAAGGGAACCATTGTTTGCTTTCCCAGGAAGGTGGGGCCTAGAAAAGAGGCAGTTTCTACTCTCCCAGTTTCTATTGCCTTTATTCTACTTCCCAGGGAGAACAAAAGCCCAAGCATGCTGGATATAATCACCAGAAGTAGCTGGAAAGTACAAGTGGAGAATGGAGGCAGCATGGGACAGAATTTATTTATAACCTGCAATGAAGGAGAGAGGGACCCCGAAGTACTAGGCTGAACTCTGACATGCTTCATTTGGCTTATTAGGGATCCAGGTAGTGACTTCAGCTGTATCTAATCTGGTATCATAACTGTGCACTATAACTAATCTTATCATATCTATTATTCTAAGTCACCTCTAAATCTTTTTGTAATGAGTAAGATTTGAATAAACTCAATTAAAAAAACCTGCATATGATTTGTATTTGAGGATTTCTTCATGTTAGAGTAGATACAGCATCCAAACTGGGGACTATGCTGTGGGGAGAGGCCAAACCGAGAGAGCTGCTGGAGAGGAGTGAAAAGGGGAAGACCAAGGACTTGGGAAGAGAAAACTTGGATCTCTTAGGTTCAAGAGGAGGCATTCACTGACCAGAAATAAATGCTGCAGACCCACTGACTGATGAAACCGAACAGGAGTTCGCCAACCATCTGACTAAACCATCTCAATTTATAGGGGAGGAAAGTAAAAAGAGGGAGATTAAGAGACAGTGCAAGTCAAACAGAGCTGAGTTCCTGACCCCAAGTCTATCTGTGGTGAAGCTGAAAAGCTACCTAGGTGCTTTCCCTGTGGCCATTCATACTTCAGTGAGAATTACTTTCTTTTTTTTTTTTTTAAAGATTTTATTTATTTGACAGAGAGAGACACAGCGAAAGAGGGAACACAAGCAGGGGGAGTGGGAGAGGGAGAAGCAGGCTTCCCGTGGAGCAGGGAGGACCCTGGGATCATGACCTGAGCCGAAGGCAGACGCTTAACGACTGAGCCACTCAGGCGCCCCGAGAATTACTTTCAACCAAAGACTCAGTTGCTTGTCTCTCAAGTCTGTTTGGTTAAATGAAAGAATGGAATCTTGCGGGGGCGGGGGGGGGGCGGGTAAAGGAGGAGGGTAGGTCAATAGGAAGAAGTAATAGGTATATCACGATCTTTGTGTAGGCAAACTTTTGTGACTTGCCCAGAAGAGCTTCGGATATTCAGAAAACTTCAGGAGGGCAATGGCCACCTACAGTATGTTCATGAGGCATTTATCTCAGAACGTGGCCCGCAATAATCAACATCTGGCCAGAACTTGTCTAGCAGAGAAAAGTTGACCTTTCTGTTTTCCTTAATGCATGAGGCTAGAAAGCAGAAGACTGAGCAGAGGCATAAATAAATCATTTCTCTTTAGAGGTCTCGGTAGGGAGATTGACGATCAGCGTTGAAGAAATTCTTCCTCTAGTTTCCTAAAATTTCTGCCTTCTTATGAACCAGCAAGCAAAACTCAAATGTCTCAAAGGGCAACTATAAACATGATCACTCCTTTGTCCAGAGAAGACCTTCATTTTGAAATAAATTATTTCAATCCACATGATTGTGCTGGGCTCTGGGATATCTTTGCTTCAAATTATATTTGCTTTGGGTAAGCCAGAATTATAGGAAAATTGAATGTTTCTTAGTAGATTCTTTGCTGTGTTTGGAAAGTAAAAGAAACCTCTGCCAGTAGAGCTCCCAACTATATTTATGATTTGTTTTCACTGTCACTGGTCCCAAAAGTTGGGCTACCTATTGGTTTTCATGTGAGTTTATTTTCACAAAATCAATATGTGTGTGATAGGGTCTGATAAGGCCTTCCTCCAACATTCTGAAGTCTGACTTGCTTTTAGAAATCCTTGGCCCTAAATCAAAGTTGGAGACATATTTATATTTGGGGGTAAAAAAAGACCAACTGAGACTTGGTAAACAAGCAAATGAATATGGAACTGGACCCTAAGGAGAGGAACTGCAGCTTTGATAAATGGCAACCTGATTTTGAAAAGAGATGCCTTTATTTAAACACCATCGTAGCCAAGTGGCCTGGGATGAAGGCTTTGCAATAGTTCTCCCAGCAGACCATACAAAGTAAGGCTCTGAATTGCAACGAATCCTTTCATTTACCCCTAAATTAATCCCTTATCAAAACAATGCTGGCCTCTGAAAGAAGGTTTGCATATTGAAAAGAGAATTTGCTTATAAGAACTTGTTGAACCTATTATATAATTCTTTTTTTTTTTTTAAGATTTTATTTATTTATTTGAGAGAGAGAGAATGAGAGACAGAGACCATGAGAGGGAGGAAGGTCAGAGGGAGAAGCAGACTCCCTGCCGAGCAGGGAGCCTGATATGGGACTCGATCCCGGGACTCCAGGATCATGACCTGAGCCGAAGGCAGTCGCTTAACCAGCTGAGCCACCCAGGCGCCCCCTATTATATAATTCTGAAGAATTTGCCCCTTTAGGTCAATGTTACTGGTGTTTGAATTAATCTCACAGTGCCTTAAATACAGACGGATTCAACTTAGTTTCATGCCTTTTTGATCCGGATTTTTTGAGAAGCCACAGTATTGTTGAAACATGTGCTACATTTTCAACTTAAATACATGATTTATCTTCTGTGCTTTGGAGGTAACAGTACCACTTTGTACAAGTAACAGTCCTTAGGATCATAAATAACTACTTGTGCTCATTGTGGCCCCAAAGTAGAATGAGTCAAGATGGGTAAACCCAAAGTATGCGGTTTGACAGCCTTTTTGTCATTTATTAATCAAGGGGAGGTTGGCTTCTTCCTGTGGGCTGCAGCTCATTCTCCAGCTTCTGTGGGGGAGGGGATGGGTGGTGATGACCGAGAGCTGCAGATGATCATCACATCTAACTGCTACTGCGTGCTGACTGTGTTTTAGGCACTGGAGGCCCTAGGGATTCACAAGTGAGCAGGACCAGGTACATTTCAGTAGAGGTCCCAGAAATAAATCCACACATATATGGCTAAATGATCTCTGACAATGAAACCAAGAATACATAATGGAGAGAGGATAGTCACTTTAATAAATGGTGCTGGAAACCTGGATATCCACACGCATAAGAATGAAATTGCACCCTTATCTTACACTGTACACAAAAGTTAATTCTAAATGGATTAAGGACTTAAATGTAAGACCTGAAACCATAAAACTCCCAGAATAACATAGGAAAAAAGCTCCTTAACGTTGGTTTTAGCAATTTTTTGGATATGGCACCAAAAACACAGGTAACAAAAGCAAAAATAAACAGGTGGGACTACATCGAACTAAAAAGCTTCTGCAAAGCAAAGGAAACAAAATGAAAAGGCAATCTATGGAATGGGATAAAATACCATTGCAAACCATTTATCTGACAAGAAGTTAATATCCAAAAAATATAAGGAATTCATACAACTCAATAGCAAAATGGAAAAAACCCAAAAAACACCCCCAAAAACCTGATTTTAAAATGGGTAGAAATTTTTTCCAAAGAAGACCTACAAACTGCCAACAGTGCTATGAAAAGATGTTTAACATCATTAATCATTAGGGAAATGCAAATCAAAAACACAATGTGATATCATCTCATACCTGTCAGGATGGCTGTCATCAAAAAGATAAGAAACAAGTGTCGGCAAGGGTGCTGAGAAAAGGGAACGCTTGCACACTGTTGGTGAGAATGTAAATTGGCATAGCCACTATGGAAAACAATACAGGGATTCCTCAAAAAATTAAAAATAGAACTATCATACGATTCAGCAATTCTACTTCTGGGTATATAGCTAAAGGAAATGAAATCCTGTCTTGAATAGATTTCTGCACACCCAGAAATGTTTATTGCATGTTTACTGCAACATTATTCACAATAGTCAAACACAGAAAAAACCTGTTGGTGGATGAATGGATAAAGGAAGTGTGGCATATATACACAATGGAATATTATTCAGCCATAGAAAAGAAGAACATCCTCCATTCATGACAATGTGGATGAATCCAGAGGATATCTTACTTTAAGATTCCACAGATTCTTAAAAAGCTGATCTCATAGAACCAGAGAGCGGAACGGTGGTTGCCTGGGGTTGGGGGGGAGGGCAAGGGAAATGGGGAGATGTTGGTCAAAAGATACAAACTTTCAGTTATAAGATGAGTAAGTTCTGGGGATCTTATGTACAGTAGAGTGACTATAGTTAATAACACTGATTTTACTGTATACTTGAAATTTTCTAAGAGAATAGGTCTTAAGTATTTTTGCCACACACAAAAACATGGTAACTCTGTAAGGTGAAAGATGTATTAATTAACTTGACTGTGGTAATTATTTCACAATGTATACATATGTCAAATCATCATGTTGCACATTCTAAAAAAAAAAAAGAACTATGTACAGTTCTCGCCTTCAAAAGTCTCACAGAATCGCACACTGATCGGACATGCTCTCGTGGTTAACTGTTTAATTATAAGCTGGCATTAAATGTCGTGAGGGAAAGCAATTGGAGAGTTCCGATGGAACTCAGTCTGGGAGTTCTGGAAAGCTGATGACACTCATCAAGTGAAACCAGGTGACCGGGTAAAAGGGGGGAGTGATAGTGTTGGAATGCTCCGAGCAGAGGGAACAGCATGGATACAAGAGTATACTTGGCTACATGGAAACTCCAACATGGTTACAGAACAACCTTCTTATGCATGGAAGGCACCCAATTTATAATTCCCATCAAACTCTTACTGTATCATTCAAAGACCATTTTAAAAGTTGCCTCTTTATGAAGCTTTTTTCAAAGCCTATAGTCAGATTGAATTAGTCCATGCTTGAGCTTCTATTATAAGTGTGATATAACACTATGAAGACTCTACTTTGAATCCGAGAGGCAGTACACGGCTATGGACTCAGGCTTTCTGAATTCAAATCCTGACTCATCTATTTATTTTCTGTGTGACCTTAGAAAAGTTGTTTAACATCTCTGCATTTCAGTTTTGCCATTTGAGAAATGGAAACAGTAATAGTACCTTGCTCACAGTTTGATGGGAGGATTGGGAGAGTTAAGACAAGCAAAGTGCCTAGTTCAGTGCCTGGCACACAGGGAAACCTCATCAATGAAACCTATTCTTGTTTGTTAGTTCTGAGCATGTCTGTTTCCTTATTAGTTTTGCCCAAGGGCTCAGAGCTGCCTAGAATCTAATCAGGAACTCTACCCATTTCTCCTAACACCTAACATATCTCTTAACATTCCACTGTTCATCCTGGAATTTCAGGCTGCCTTCAATCACAGTGCCTCTTGAACTTTATGTATATTTGGGTAACTGAGGAATGTAGTTAAAATGCAGATTCTGATTCATGGGTCAGTGGTGGGGCGTGACCATCTGCATTTCTAATAAGTTCCTGGTGATGCCCATACAGCTAGTCTGTGGACCACACCTGAGTAGTGGGGCTCTATACCAACTTCAGTGAGCTCTCTGAGGCTACCTGAGTCTGGGGGAGAGACAGAGCCCATGGAAGGAGAAGGGACTCAGTCTACAACACCTGCACCTGGCCACTGAACATCATTATCTGCTTCCCTTAGTCAGGCCTGCTGCCTGACCTGCTGCAGTGACCCTTGCTGTGGCTATGACCCATTCTGGCCTCAGAGCAGCAGTGAATAAAGGCTCTGCAGTCCTCAGGGAAACATCCAGTAAGCCAATACCACCACACTGTGGGACACTGAAAGCAGGCACGTTCAAGACTTCACATTTATCTTTGTACTGCTTTCTCAATGCACTTTTCAGTTGGTGCTTTCATTTTATTATCAATATCATCACACATATAGGCAGGTAGAGATGGTTAACCTCTATTTTTCTCCTGAGATGATGAAATGGTACCATCTCCTGGCCCAACGCTCTAGGCTAGATGACAAAAAGGAATATGCCCTGCTATGGAAGCTGGTGGACTTGAGTTGAAGTTCCTGTTCAACCCTGTACTAGCTGAGTGACCTTAGGTAAGTAACCTCAGCTCTGTGAGCCTCAGTTTCTGTATCTGTAATAACTACCTTGAATGTCTGACGTAAGGATTATATGTATTAACGTGGCTCAGTGTCTGTCATCTAGCAGGTACTTAAAATGTGGTGGTGACTTTTTGGTATTACTGTAGTAGCCATGCCTTGGGGTGCTACCCATTCATAGCACCTTGCTCTGGTGCTGCTTCTATCTACAGCCCTTAGTGAGGTGCCTGGGTTTGTGCTATGTGGTCCACCACCCAGTTGTAGCTAACTGGGTGAAGGAAGGTTGCTTGACCCAGAATGGGCTCACATTCCTCCAGGAATTTGAAACTGGAACATTGAGGAACTCAGCCATTGAGCCATGGGGAACTGAGTTGAAAGGCCATGTAGTCTTGGGGACTGAGGCAACCAGGATGACTATTGTGTACGCTGAGGTAGTGGCAGAGGAAGCCCTTTAATGGAGAGAAAGGAGGAAGTACGCACAGGCACAGGGTAGTAGAGACAGATCACACAGCCCTTGAAGACAGACCTACAGTTCTGAATATCTTCCTGGTTCCTATGGAGGCAGGTAGATTCTTTTCTGCCTTTGGATTCCATGGGATCTATATCCTTATAAGTCCTCCTCTCTTCTCCTGAGCTGGCTTGAGTGTGCATCTGTTCCTTATCACAAGATGAATGATGAGAACTAAATGGATAAGAAATGGAAGTTCTGAGAGGTACAATAAGTAGGTGAGTCCAGACACCCAGTCCAGGGCTCATTCTACTGCTTTCTGCTGCCTTATAATCCTCCCTATCTAGCAAGGACTGTTATTACAGCCATGATTCCCTTGTCTCGCCTGCTAACTGGGAGCCTGAGGTGGGCTGGGGAAGGAAGATGTGGCCTGTCACAGAAGATGTGGTGTTAACCCTGCCCTGACACTTTCCCTTGCTGACTTCTGCTTCTCCTCCATGTTCCATGCAGCTGCTTTCCCAGGCTCAGCTCAGACTACTGAAAGTGCCTCTGGTGTCTTCCTCCTTGAGGTGGGCACCAGCTCTCAGTGGCCTCCCTGTCTCTATTTCTCTAAAGGAGAGAAGTTACTGGGTTAGTGGAGCTGGATCCCAGGGGATCTGGTTCAACTTGACTCTTATTCAATGAAATCATCTGTAGTAGAAGTCAGGTTTCTCTGACCTTTCAGTGCTGTGGACCAAAGCAGATAACCTGGGACCTGAATGTAAAGAAAAATCTAGAGAAGTCCTAGGGTATCTCTCTCTCTCAAGTGTTCCAGAGATGGCTGGTCTGAACTTAAAACTCACTGTGAGCATCACAGGGGCTGGAGTGTCGAGGGAGTCCGGTAGCACCTCAGAGGTGCTTGACTGTCACGTGGGCCAGAATGTTGAACACCCCATGTGGATTGGCTAGAACTGTGCTTCCCAAGTTTGAGTACATTGAAGGCTGCCTACATCAAAATCACAGAGGTGCTTGTTAACACACAAATCACTGAATTTCTTTCTAATTCAGGATGTCTAGGATGAGGCTTGGGAAGCTGTAATTTCAACAAGTACCAGACGGTTCTGATCATCAGCCACGATGGAAATTACCCTCAGGTAGAGGGCCTTGTTGATGTCAGCCTGAATCTTTGAAAAGGTCCTGCAGCAAACACCACACATGAAAACTTCTGTAGTCCAATCTCTCACCATCATAAATAGATGTTGTGGTTGAATTATGTTCCTCCCAAATTCATGAAGTTCTAACCCCCAGGACCTCAGAATGTGACCTCACTTGGAAATAGGACTGTTGTAGATGTAATTAGTTAAGATGAGGTCATAGCGGAGAAGGGCAAGTCCCTAATCCAATATGACCGGTGTCCTTACTAAGAGGTGAAATATGGATACAGACACATATAGAGGGAAGATGATGTGAAGACATACAGGGAGAAAGCCATGTGAATTATGCTGTCATGAGCCAAAGAACACCTGGGGCTACCAGAAGCTGGAAGAGGCAGGGAAAGATCTTTTTTCTACTGGCTTAAGAGGGAGCTTGGCCCTGACAACATCTTGGTTTCAGACTTCTAGCCCCAGAACTGTGTAACAATAGATTTTCATGGTTCTAAGCCCCGCCCCCAGTTTGTGGTACGTTATTACGGTAGCCCTTGGAAATTAATACAGAATGCTTTTAACTTTTTAGTTTTTAAGGTCAGTTGCTCTCCATTCCTCTAAGTTGCTCTATCTTGGGTGTGAAATGAAGATTCAATAAGGTCAGGGTGTAGCCTATGTGGCTAGGGTGGGGTGAGGTGTTTAGAGGGCAGAAAATCTTCATTCCTGTGAGGAATGTGATAGTGCCCCATGAAGTCAGAGAGAAGGCTTAATGTAGAGAAGGCAGGTTGCCTCTCTTCTTTTATTCCCCTGACGAATCTGACCAGACATTTCAGCAGCCAAGCAGCTATTCACAATTGCCAATTCTGTGAATGTGGAGTTTGTGATTGTAGGTAGGAGAGGTGTGCTGACATTTGGATCCTACTGGCTGTGTGGGTTTAGATAAGTTGTCCAATCCCAGAGTCCTCACATGTTAGAGTGCACCAGAATCACCTGCAGTTGAAATTCACTGCTGGTTGCCCCCAGTTTCTGATTCAGTAGGTCAGGGATGGAGCCTTCGAGAATGCTCATTTCTAACAAGTTCCCAGGTGATATCAATGTTGCTGGTCCAGGGACCACACTGAGAGCTGCTAACCTAGTTTCTCTAAGCCTCTGTTTTCCCATCAGTAAAATGGGGTTCATGATGTTCCTAAATTATAGAGTTCTTATGAAGATTAGGTGAGGTAATGGCCATAAAGTGTGTAGCACATTGCTATGTGGAGAGCTCAGTACATTTTAGTGATCATCTGCTCTTACTAACACAAACTGAAGCCCTCTTCTGTGCTTAGCTTGCTAAGTCACTCCAAGATGTTTCAGAGGCAGGAAACACTCAAAGGCAATTCTGGGTGGGATGCAGAGTAACATCATGTCCTCTTGGGAGTTTTCAGAGAAGGAAACTATCCTCTTGAAACTAAGGGACACTTATTGCTACGCTGAGGTTGCAGCTTCCACCTGTGCGAGCAGATGAGCCCTAGATGAGGCCTTTGGTAGAGGTGGGATTAGGAGAGGAGAAGGGCTGGGTCTCACCCTCAGGCTCATCGAGCACAGAGCCCTGTGTTGAGGAGGTTGCGAGCACTACACTGCCCAGGCCTGCAGCTAGGGAGCCTCTGCTATTCTATGCAGGGCACTGGCCATCCATTCGGAAAACATTCCATGGTCTGTGCCCTTTCCCACACTCCCAGCTAAGCAGTGATTGTCTTGGTGTTCAAGCGTCAAGTGTTGGAGCTTTTCAGAAGCCACTGTATATGTTTGCCCTGCGTCTCCTCCAGTTTGGGGCCAAGCACAGAGAAATGGACTGTTAATGGGTTGGCCTTCCTAACTCAATATGACATCCTGGCACTGAGTCTTCTCATTAGCTTGGTTCTTGGGATTCTAGCTTCAGGAGCAAGACAGTTTATGTCGATATAAATAATGCTTTGTCTCTGGGATTCTGGCCCCATCAGAGGCCTGGGGGCTCTCGTTAGAAGCTGCTGGCTTATTGCTAAGGTGCTTGGAGCTTATCCAAATTCACATTTCCTAGGATGGTGGAGAATAGTTAATGATTACAAAGCTCTGAAAATGTATATGCTGGTTTCGTTCCAACACCATTTAAAAGCACTTCATTACCAAAAGCGGGATATTTCTGGTTTTGTTTGACTTTTGCAGTAGTCAGACTTTGAGGGTAAAATTGGAGTCCTTTTTTCATGTGTGTATTGGTGAAAACTTCCCCTTTCAGTATAGTAGTGAGCTCTTCTTGAGTACCTACTATGTGCAAAGTGGCAATATGAGGAACATTAGGAAAAGTAAGACTTGTCCAATAGTTGAAGTGGAGGTACCAGGTGAAGAGGTTGTGATGTAAAGGTACAGAGAAAGGTGGCTGACATCAGAGAAGTATTTCTTTGAAGCTAAATTGTCTCTGAATTACTGTCCCCTTCTCCCCCCAAATCCTAGTTTGGCTGCACATGCAGATTCACCATGTAAGTTAATGGAAAAACTCATTTCTTTTCTTGTCTGCATATGTGTGGTCTTTTCCTATCCAGTATTTCCACCTGAACAGGTTTTAGCTGAATATTTATTTATTGTCTCTTTCACTAGAATGTTTAATTCTCGTGGGTAGGGATCTTCTCGAACTAGTCTATCTTGGCAGCCAAACTGAAAAGGCCAAAATGAAATCACAAGGGCAGTTATATAACATATTATTCACCAAATCCAAGCATACCAGAACTTAAGTATACACTTTGAAGCTAAACAATTGGTTTAGTATACATAAAATCAGGGCCATTTTATAGTTCTATACCTTGAAGTCAACTCATAATTTACCACCCTCTTCCCTATTTTATAAGATAATGCTAGCTAGAAACAGCTTTTTAAAAACCAGGCTTAATAAAGCTAAACATGGTATTTACCATACAATCCAACAATTGTGCTCCTAGGAACTTACCCAAATGACCTGAAAACTTATGTCCACATAAAAAGCTGCACACAAATATCTATAGCAGCTTTACTTATTAGATCCCCAAATTGGAAGCAACCATGATGTCCTTCAATAAATGAATAGATAAACAAACTGTGGCACATCCATACAATGGAAAATTATTCAGGATTAAAAAGAAATGCATTATCAAGGCATAAAAAGACATAAAGGAAACTTAAATACATATTACTAGTGAAAGAAGCCATATGAAAAGGCTACCCAGTGTATAATTTCAACTATATGACATTCTGGAAAAGGCAAAACAGTAAAAGATCACTGGCTGCCAGGAGTTATGGGGGAAGGAAAGAAGGGTGAAAAGGCAGAGCATAGGGGCTTTTTAGGGTGGTGTACTATTCTGTATAACACTGTAATAGTGGATACAAAACATGCTATTTGTCAAAACCCATAGAACCATCTATATAACACACACTATTGTAAACTATGGACTTTAATAATTAATAATCATGCATCAATATTGTATGACAAATTGTAACAGATGTGCCACACAATGCAAAATGTTAAAAATAGGGGAAAGTGTGTATGTGGTGGGGGAGGGGAGGGACTATATAGGAACTCTGGACTTTCTATTCAGTTTTTCTGTAAACCCAAAACTACTCAATGAAATAGTCTATTAAAAAAACCCAGCTAATGAAATTAATCAAATAATTTATTCACCTATTTTTTTGACATTTATTGAGCACCTAGTATATGTCAATTACCTTGGTCATCACATGGCCACAGGTGTGAGGTTGTCTAGTGGTACTTCTTCAGAGAGGGAGTTTCAATTACAGTATTTAAAGAAACTCAGTTCTCTAAAAGGTTGAGATAGATAATGGCAAGTGTCAGTAAAGCACTGAAGGGTGTTATGAAAGAGGTCCCTACTTTTGAGGATGAAATCAAAGACCATGAGTCCTTTTTATAATCCACACCCCAAAGGATAATAATATCCAGAGCTCAGGAACTTTTGCATGTGAAAAGTGTAAATGGAAAAACTCTCTGCTAATGTTAGGTATTATTATTATAGTAATAATAATATTCAGGAAGAAATTATGGAGTGGAACTCAGGCTCAAGAAACAATACATTCATTCATTTTTTTTTTAAATTAATTTATTTGACACAGAGAGAGAGACAGCATGAGAGGGAACACAAGCAGGGGGAGTGGGAGAGGGAGAAGCAGGCTTCCGGCTGAGCAGGGAGCCCAATGTGGGGCTCAATCCCAGGACCCTGGGATCATGACCTGAGCTGAAGGCAGTCGCTTAACCAACTGAGCCACCCAGGCACCCCCATTCATTTTTTTAAAATTAAAAATAAGACAGCTTGAGCACCCTTTCCCCCACTCCTCAGGCAGAGGAGAAATTCAACATCAGTCATTAGTGGGGCTCCTCCCCTCCCCTCCATTGGATTGTGTAAGATCCCTGGCTCCAGGAAAATGTGAGAGGCTCTGGGCTGTAACTCCTGGTAGCTCCATTGTTGCATGGCACTTTTGCTTCCCTGTGCTGGTGTGTGGTGCTATGATCTTCTGCTGTTTGCCCAGACTGCCTCTTGGAAGGCTTCCAACTGTCCTGGCCTTGCTCTCCCTTGCAAACGTTAAGCCTTCCATTGACTACAGGCTTGGCCACAGGGGCCGTCCTCACAGCTCAAGGCCACTGTGCTTAGTGTCCAGCCTCCAGAGGCCTCTGGCAGTCATCCCCCATCCGAGGTCAAGCTTCTGTGGGACACTACATGGGAGCAGGGTCCATGTCCCTGCCTCTCAGATACTCCTCACTCCTCTGCCCAAAGTTCTCCTCCCTCCAGGAACTCTACCTGCCTTTGTACCCTGAATCAGCATTTTCTATATCTCAACAGGGCTAAGCTTTCAAAAACAAAGGCTGCTAAATTCTCCCTTGGTGCAAGAAAACCTCAGATCTCCTGGAGAACAGGGATGTGGCCAGGGGTTGGGGGGCTGATGGGTGGGGGAGACAATAAGGAAAAAAAAGCTTTTCTTTCCTTCCTAAAGAGCCTCCATCATACACTTCCCAGTAGGGCTCTCCTGCTATGCGATAATTGCTAGTGGTAAGGAATTTATTTTAAAAACAAAACCACTCACTGAATTCTACTCCTGAAGCCAATATTGCACTGTATGTTAATTAACTAAAATTTAAATAAAAAATTTAAAAACAAAGCAAAGCAAAACCAAAAAACCACTTTCCATGAGCCAAATATTAGGTCACGTCAGACCTCAGGCTCTGGGTCCTGGGCTTCAGAAGATGTCTCACCATATCAGGCATCCATCAATAGTGAAGTCTCATCAACCTGGGGATAATTCCACAGTCAGCACAAAAGGTTAAAAGCTTATCCAGTCAAAATTCCCCATGACTCTGCATTAGGGAAGTAATCCATTGCAGGATTTTCAAGTAGTCTGTCACAGAGCTTTTACTCTCCAGTACTTGGACATATAACTCATTCTTTGGACAAACACCAGATGAATTGGTTAGAGTACATCTAGAGGTGAGAATGTATAAGGAATACTTACTTTTAAACACAACAATCACCTTAGTGTCATTTGATGCTCTTGCTAAGAGAGGCTTGAGGGGATCTACTCTTCTGCAGGATAGCAGATCTCCCACCTCACATTCACTCAGGGTAGTGATTATGGAGTACAATGACTGGTGTAGACGTCACTGTTTTGATTGCTCTCTTTCTTCTTCCCTCTCTCCTCTCTCTGTCTCCACCTCCACTCTCCCAAATGCATTTAGTTGGCTTTGGATGTGAAGGGACTCTACTGTGCTATAAATACCTGCTGGCTCTGTGCCAGGCCCTGGGCGGTCAAACAATCCTCACCCTGTCAGTCTGCTTCCTGGTCTCTCTAAATTTTCCATTGGTTCTCTTTGTAGCCTGCCATCTTGGATTGTTCCTTGGTGGCTCTTGCTGTGTTTTGATCCCTAAACTTAACTATATACCTTTTATTCAATCTAGATTGGGTCTGGTGATCAGTTATGCCTTTGGGTAACCTGACTTTGGCCCAGGCCCTGTATGGAGCCAGGCTGTTTCCAGGCTGGTAATGGTAGCTGGAAGGGTCCCACTCTGCAGTAATGTAACAGGAATTCTGTCTATTCCAGTCTCCTGGGCCCATTCTCACTGGTCTTTTTAGAGGCTGAAACTTCCATATACTTCCTGCAAGTTCCTGCCTCAGCCCTTCATTGCTGAGCACAGTTCCTGCAGTCCTTTCTCAGTGATCTTCCTAGAGTCACAAGCAGTAAACCCTATGGTGTGATGCTTATTGCCTCTTCTAAGCTGGGAGCAGTGTGAAAAAAAACAACAACTTTGCATCAAGACAGTTAGAATATTGGCTCTGCCTCTATGTGACCTAGCACAAATTCTTTAGCCTCTCTGAGCATCTCTTAAGCCCCACTGTAAGATGGAGTTGCATTCTGAACCCTGCTGCTATGGGATTGCATTACTTCGCTGAAGTAAAACCCACAGTTTTCTCCCTTACAAAATGAAGGTAATAATAGCTATCCCTTAGGATTACTGGGAGAGGAAGAAGGAAAGGATATAAGGTGGTCAGCACAGTGCCTGGCTCAAATCTCTCATCTGATACTGGTACAAATCTCTTTCCTCTCAGATCATAAAGACCTTGTAGGCAGGCCCACATCAGTCACTCCTGGCCCTGTGCTGGCATGAAGAGGAGCCTCATCAACTAGTGACAGAAAAACAAAGAATTCTTCTTTCCTGGGTTCTCAGGAGACCTGGTTTGAAGGCTGTACCATTAAGGTTCCACAGCAATTTAAAAGATAAACAACTCCAGAACAGGTTCCTACAGTATTAAATAGGGCAAACTTTCAAATCGGTCGTGATGGAAAAAAAAAAAAACCTCAACTGTGTTATATAAAGGCAGGCTCATAGAACTTGATTCACATAGGAAAAAAATCTGGAAAATTATACCAGGGATTTCAAACTGAAGGCAAATAAATTTGTAGTAAAAATATTACACATGATTTGTTAAAAACAATTTTTAAACAAAAGAGTTTTATTTTATTTTACACATTTATTTATTTTAGAGAGAGAGAGAGAGAGAGCACTGGGAGGAAGGGCAGAGGGAAAGGGAGAGAGAGTTTTAAGCAGACTCCACGCTGAGCAAGGAGCCCAGTGCCGGGCTTGATCTCATGACCCTGAGATGGTGACCTGAGCCAAAACGAAGAGTCCGATGCTTAAGCAACTGCGCCACCGAGGCGCCCCTAAACAAAAGTGTTTTAAATAAAAACACCGTGATCATAGAATCCCTATAAATGTCACTCTGGGTCTCAGTTTCCCTTTGAGACCTGGATTAGATTCATGGGGCCTCACAGCTTTTGATAAGACATTTAGATTTTTCCCAAAATACAGGAAGAAGCTATTGGTATTTTAAGTAGGAGTAGGCCATGATCTGATTTACATTTTTTAAAGCCCAGACTTTTTCTCACTTTTCTCATTACCCTCTGGTCATTCTCCATCCGGCCTTTTGTGCTTTATCTCTTGTCAACTTCTCTTTCTACAGTTACCTCCCCTCCTGCTCCATCCCACAGCAATCACTCCTTCTTCTGAGCTCATGGCATTTGCTGGGATCTTAATCACACTCTGTCCCATGACATGGCATGCTATTATTATCTTCTGCATGTTAATTAATTCAACAAGCATGTATTGAACAGCTGCTGCATGTCAGGCACTGTGGTAAGTCTTAGAGACACAGAGATGATTAGAACAGGTTCTCTGCTCCCAAGTAGCCTGGAGTCGGGATGGAGGGCGGGGAGAGCTATATAAACAAATCACTAGAGGCCTTGTGGTAAGCCTAGTGATAAGCACAGCAGGGTTTTTATGAGATCCAAGATAAGGGGTCCCTAACCAATGGGGAGGGGAGACTAGTTGGAGTTAGGGGAAACTTTCTGGATGGGCGGAGGTTGGGTCAGACTCTCCAAGGCTGACTGGGAGTGAGGGGAAAAGGGGTGGGGTGCAGAGGGGTCAGGGTCAGTAAAGGCATGGGGGCAGAAACAGAATGGTGAGATACTGCAAACAGTTCATTCTTGATGACATTTAGTGGGAGACTGAGAAGAACAGGAGATGAGGCTAGAAAAACAGGAACAAAATACAGCACAAAACAAACAATACAACACCCAGGATGCCTATATTCTACTGGAAGGAATTCTTGGAGCTGAATTGGGAAAAAGTCCCAGAGTGGGACATAGGAAGCCGGAGGTGGTCTTCATTTCTTTGTTCATTAAAATACCACACGGGGGATACTGCAGTGAGCAAAACTGACCAGGTCTCTGCTGTCAAGGAGTCTATGGAAGACTAGCTGGTGGTCAGCTCAACAATACAGTGTGATAAATACTAGGTGCTGTGGGAGCCCTTAGGGAAGAGCTGTGACCCAGCCTCAGGGCCCAAGGAAGGCTTCCTAGAGGCAGTGTCCTCTGGTCAGTTGGGCTTCATGGGGCTGAAGGGGTATGGTGTGAGACAGGTATGTGCAGAAAGGGATCGCCGTGGCCCACCTTTCCTCTGAACCCCCCTAGCCTCCTAGGCTCAAGAAACCAAGGCACAGGCCCAGATTGGAGCAAGGGGATGGAAAGTGGGCTTAGGAAACCTGCAGAGAAATCCCGGCTGTTCTGTGGTCTTCCAGCCGTCTCCTGGAACATGGGCCTGTTTTGCAAACACAGCAAGCTAGGCCAAATATGTGGGGTTTAGCCCTGGCTTGGCCAACCCAGCCCATTACACAAATAGCAGGAGATTTTTTTTCCCTTTTTCTTTCTAAACGAAATCTTCTCTGGGTGTATAATTTATACAACTCCAACAAACTGAAGTTTGGCTTTCTTCCCAAGAAAGAAGAACATCTCCTTAGATTTTCCACACACCCTCCCCATCCTACTGGCCACATGCCAAGACTTCCCAGCAAGGCTGGGGCAGGCCTGCTGCCTCCCTGGAGAAGGGCAGGGATGTACCACCGCTGTGCGGGCCACAGGGGCAGTACTTTCAGGGGTAGCTGCAGTGGTGGTGCAGGCGGGTGTTCTGTACAGGAGTGGGAGGCTGGGAAGCAGGTGTGTGGTCAGGGGTGGGCAGGAAGCTGCACAGACAGCAGCACCATTGGGAATTGCACTGGGACCAGTGGACCTAAGAGTAGCTCGTCCGTGTTTACAAAGCACCTTCTCATCTCGTCTGAGTCTCCCAGCAAGTACATGAGGACAGTAGGACACACGTAATTACTATTCCCATGTAACTGATGAATTGCTAAGAGAATCGAACAGGCAACTTAAAATTAGCCTGACCCAAGTTAGAATCCCACCTCTGCCACTGAGTGTCTTCAGGCAGGTTGCAAAACTTCTTGCAGCCTTGTCTATGAGAGATAATGCTAGCACTTTCCCCAAGGGGTTGTGCGGAGGGTTAAATGAGATCCCATATGTGAGGAGCCCACTCCATGCCTGGCCCCTAGCAGATGCTCCCTGGTTCCCGTATAATGGCTGGAGAGATTTCCTGATGTGGGCACTGCTGGGCCTGGACCCAGGTGTTTGGACTCCCAGCACAGCCCTTCATGTAGCCTCAGTCCCCCATGTGCCCACCAGGCCAGTCTGTCCCCACGTAGAGGCTGCACACTCTGTGAGGCTGCCCGTACATCGCTGGCTCTGAGATCTTGGCTGATAGCTGTGCGCTCCTTAAGTCCAAATGCCTGCCATGCTCTGTGGGAGCAAGCAGCTCTAGAAACTGCATAGCTGGTGAAACTTAAGCTTCGGAACATGAACCCTAGCCCACAATCTGCCTGTTTCCTCTTATAGTCAAGGGCAAGCATCCAAATCCCCTGTCATTTATCATTGTCACTGCTGCTCAGAAAGGTCAGTGTGCATTCTTCTCGGTTGCCTCCAGCCCCTTGGCTTGGAGCAGTGATTCCGACTTAGAGGCACTGAGCCTCGCATGCAGTAGGCACTTATGTTTGCAGAGGAGTCATCGGGTCATGCCCCCTATGTAGACTGGCTGGAGGTCCATGCCTTCACAGCCTACATGAAAAGAGCATTTCCTCATCTGGGCTAGCTCAGTGGCTCCTGTGTATACACCCAGATTGTTTTCCCAGTGCATACTTCACAACTATTATAACCATTCCCTCTTCCTGGCAGCCTCTTCCTCCATGGCTGGTTCCTTCTCACTCAATTCTTAGCCTAAGTGTGGCTTCCTCAGGGGCCTTGTCTGACTATCCCAGTGGAAGTGGTCCCCCTCTACCCCACCCAAGGCACTGTCTATCTCATCACTGTTCATTATTTTTTTCATGGTACTCTTCACTGTCTGAAGTTATTTATTGATTGTTTTTGTGACTAGAACAGAAGGTCCATGAGAGCAGGACTTAGTCTGTCTTGGTCTTGTGGTATCCCAAGTGCTTGGCAATAGAGCAGGAGTTCAATAGTTATTTGTTTTGTTTTTAAAGATTTTATTTATTTGGGAGAGAGAGAGTGTGTGCATGAGCAGTGGGGGGAGCAGAGGAGAGGGAGAAGCAGACTCCCCGCTAAGCAGGGAGCCCAATGTGGGATTCGATCCCAGGACTCTGAGATCATGACCTGAGCGGAAGGCAGACACTTAACCAACTGAGCCACCCAGGTGCCCCTCAACAGTGCTTGTCTAATGGGTAAATGAAGCAAGCTTAAGATCATGGGGTCCGATGTCTTCATTTTGCAGAGGAGAAAACCGAAGCCCAGAAGGGTTAAGATGCCCAGTGTCAATTCACTTGTGCCAGACACCCCTGCCAGAGCTTTTTCTCCAGTAGCTTCTTCCTCAATTCTCAAGGGTCTTTGGAACTAACATATGTTAATGGTCTGCCTTTCTATTTAGGAAGAAGGACTATTTCCTCTCTCTGATGAGTTATAGCACCAAAAATATCTGATGTGCACTCTCATGAGCTAAAGGACAGTTTGCTCCCTTGGGCTGAAAATGGAAAACACACAGATGCACATATAAACACTCTGAAAATAAACTAAAATGGGCTAACACGTGGGTAAGGAATGATCATATAAAATGATGTCATCTTGTTGGGTGTCAGCTATCCAGGGAAACACCATAACTGGGTCATATCTATGGATGGCAGAGGAGAAATTTTCCCCTTTAGATTCTGAAGGAAGAATACGGGGGCCCAGGAAGAGTCAGTGTGGAGTCGTGGGCTGGGCAGCCTCCTCATAGAATAATCTGAGGGTTAAGCCTGAAGAGGTGTGTGAAGGATCCAGCAGAATACCTGCTCAGTCAGGGGTAGTGCTGTCACCATCCCCAAAGATGGATCATTCTAGCTGAGCACTCACTCACTTCCGTGTTTCACTGACTCCCACTGGTTTTCTCATATTTATCCCATGGGAGATGACTCATACCAAGTAGCAAAACGAACCAGCATGCTAGCTCTGGTAAAAGGTTATGTAGAGCGGTAAGGAGCTAATAATAATTGTTATAACAGCCACTGCCTCACTTATTTTACATGTTCCATGTCCCAGGCCATGTGCTAAGGGCTCAGATGTAATTACCTCATTCAACTGTATAAGGTTGGAACTATTTTTGTCCTGCTTAACACACAGGGAAGCAACCACTCGATCCTATTTTTATTCCTATTTTACAAGTGACAAAATGAAATTTGGAGAGGTCAAGAGGTTTGCCCAAGGTTCCTCAGCTGGTGAGGGAACACAGCCAGAATTTCAGCTGTGGCTTATGGTCTGAATGCAAATGTGGTATAAAGTAAAGCACCAAAAGTGACAGAATGATCCAGGAGGCTGGAACTGATGGCTAAAGTAAATTAGAGCGGGTAGGTTTTTGGTGGCTGGCAGTTGCCCACATTGTCTCTAGCTCTTTGCTTTTGATAACTGACTGTAACAAATATGTACTCATAATTAACAGGGTGTATTGGTATAAATTAAAGGGAGTGGGCCTTAAGAGAAGACACTTGGGAAAGTATAAATTACTGTCAGGGCCATGATGATCCTATGAAGTAAAGTTCCAAGCACTGAGTATTCTGTGCTCTCAGCACACTGCCTTGCATCTAAAAGACAGGGACTGCATTGTTTTTATCTTTCATCAAATGAAAAAGTGTATATAAAAGATCCCGGTTTAGACCATGCCCAGGACCTGGCACAAAGTAGGCACTTAATTACAAAATACTCACGTCTGTACCTTTATTTCCCAATACCTCCCACAATGCTTGGCATATAGTAGATGCTAAACATATATTAGCAGTTTGTTATTTTTTGACTAGTAAGCACTTATTATTTAATAAAAGCTAATATTTATTGGGGTTCCATGCTAAGCATTTTCAGGCAATATCACTTCTGCCCATTACACTTACTTAGTGAAGTATAGTTAACATCTCTGTTTAACAATGGGAATTCCTTTAACTGAAGAGAAAACAGACTTCCAGAGATTAAATACCTCCCCCAAGGACACTAAGCTATCAAGCAGGGAAGTGGCAGAGCCAGGGGTTTGAATAAATGGGTTCTCAGAATCTCTTCCCCAGATTCCTATCCAACCAAGGAGGATGGTGTCTGTCACTCTCTAAGTGATCTGTGGGCCATGGCTTGAAGCTTGACACTTGTTAGAAATATTATTTCTTTAAAAAAATTCATACCATTTTTGCTTTCTAACATGTCCACAGTTAATTTAATCTAAGAGAATGTTTTAAATCACTGACCAGTTTCATTACCTAACTCACCCTCTCCCCCAATCTTCACATTACCTGGTGCTTCAGAAAGATGCATCATGATTTGTTTTGTGACTTCGCATTCACCTGGCAGACCATAGCATGCCTCTGAGAGTATACATGCTCCAGGTTGAGCAGGAAGCTAGAGGAATCTGGTAAGCTTCCTGGGAGAAGTGTTGTGCAGTAGAATTTAACTGACTGGCAGAGGGAAAACTAGGACCTGGGTTTTACAGCTCTTCTTCCATCTGTCCCCAACCCCCTACCCCTAAATCCTTTCTCATTTTATCCCCTAGCAGAGCAGAGTGGAGATCAAACACAGAGTTGAGAATATAGCAGATCCTCAGTGGCAAATAAATGAATGAATGACTGGGCGGATGGGTGAGGTCTGGTTAGTGATGGGCATCAGCATCCCCTTGGAAAGGCCAATGGCCTGAGAGAGACTAAGGAGGGCTTTTATATTATAAAGGGGTTCCCTGGAGAAGGAGGCTGCAGCCAAGGACACCACAGCCCTAACACTTCCATGAGTCCTTTCTAGACCTTCTTAGGCTATTATTGATACTGCTGTGATCCCTAAATGTCAGTCAGTTTGGGAGCATCTTCTACCACCAGCAACAGGCACTCATAATCAACTGGGTGGATAACTGGGAGGCCCTAGAGATCTTCTAGTCATTCTTCCCATTTTACAGGTAAGAACTCTGAGGCACAGAGAGGGAAAATGAATGACCCACGGTCACATGGTTTGACAGAACAGTTATTCACTGCATATCCAACATATCCATTTCCTGCTCCTTGTTCCTTCAGAGCAGAACTCCAGTTTTGTTTGATATTGGGCAGTCATGGTGGTAGGGAAGACCTTATCTACCCCTCTCCGTTCCCAGAGAATGATTCTTGATTAGTTTGAGCCAACCACAACAATTCTACCCTTTCTGCCAGTGTCTGGTTTGGGGATGAGCCCTGATACAACACTAACCAATATAACATGAAGGGAAACTTGTTGGTAGGGGCTTTTGGGAAAGTTTTCCTTCATCTTAAGGAGCCATGACAGTGAAGGCTACAATCTTAGTCTCTATGGCTTTGGAGTTTGTTGGATGAAGACAGAATGCCTGGAGTAATTGCAGCCAAGAAGGGTCATGCTGAAGACAAATGCCAATACACTGTGGATGGCAAAGTGGATGGTATAAAGAGCCCAAGCTCTTCAATTATGGCATTGCTGAGTCAATGGATTAGCCAGCCCTAAAACTCCTCTACCTCTGGACTTCTCGTCAATTGAGGTAACAAAATGTCCTTATTGTTTAAAATAGTTGACTTGGGTTTTCTGTTATCTGTTTCCCAAAGCATCTACATGGCCAGGTAAGATCAGATTCCCAATGCAGTGTTTAGATGGCTTCTTGGAATGGCTGGAGTGATCCCTGTGACTACCAGGAGGTAATAGCAGAGTAAAGAAGTGTTTGGGATTGTCAGTGGAGTAGCAGCTGGACTGAGCTCCTACAGAAAACTGGGGGCTCCAAGGAAGATCTCACAGGCAGGCCTTGAATCCTGTAATCAGTAGGATTAAGGTTGGATTCATAAAACAAAATAATAGCTTCCACCCCCAAGGTGTTATTCTCTCCATAATACTTGTGGTGGCACTTCCATGAAGTCATCAGGGACTCAAACTCCCTCCGCATCTCTGATCGATCATTCTTAGGGTGTAGATCTCACCCATATGTCAAAGATGGATGTTAGAGACCCACCATCGTATCTAAATCCCAGACAGACAAACAGAGCAGGAAAAAGTGTTATTCTCCTCCTTTTAAAGGATGAAACAGAATTTTATTGTTCTTTGTACTGCTCTTCCTCATCTCTTCTCTCTTCTTCTCTCTCTTTCTCTCTTTCCAAATACCAACACTCAGGCTCAAAGTAGATTTTAGGCCCAATTATATTTCAAATTTAGTCTTCTGATATACAAATGCTCAAAAAATATTTGTTTCTGATGATAATGGGAACATGTGACCCCCTTTGCAGCTTAGCTTTTAGGGCAGGGGTCACCATCCCTAATGAACTACAGGACCAGGGAGGAAATAATGGGAATGGAAAAAGTACTTTGGTGTAAAGAAAATGAATGGTAACAACTGTCATGAAATGGAGAACACAACCCCCTTGAAAGGAGCATTGTTATCCAGTTCCAGTAGATTGTTGTCAGGTAGGAATACAAGTTTCATGTTGCCAACTCTTTCATTATTCACTAGAGCTGGAAAAAAATCTGTATTTTAATCTTAAATATGATTTTAAAATATTAGGTCAATATTGTGTCTTTGTTGGGTTTAAGAGCACCTTGAGGTCAAATTTTGTAGACAATTAATTCTGCAGAATATGGAATATAATGGGAACTCAATATTTGTTGAATGGATCAGTTCAAAATTTTCCAATTACTTCCTCCTAGAAGACTGAATGGAACATCTAGTCAACTGGTTAAAGACAAAGGCATGTATGTCTTTGTCATGTATATGTCAATTGTTGCAGTGTTTTATTTCTCTCTCTCAAAACAGAATCTAATCACCTCTAAGGCAGAGACTGTCTCCATCACACCAGACTCTTCCTCTTAAAGGAGAGTTCCCCAAAACTCTACATAACACTTCCACTTATATCTCATTAGATAGAACATAGTTATCTTGCTGGGAATGTAGGAAATTAAATCTTTTAGCTAAGTGAAATTGTTTGGTTAAAAACTGGAGTTCTTTTACTATTGAAGAACGGGGAAAGGATACTGGGAAGTTACTAGCAGTCCCTTCCATGCAACCCTGAAGAGAAAACTAAGGGCCAATGCAGTTAACTGAATTCCATAAATAATATTTATTTATTATAGGATTACAGGATGTATTATATTATATGTATTATAGGATGTCCAAGCTAGAAGTCATCATAAAAGCTTCTTGTCCAACTCACTCATTTTATAGTTAGGACATGTGAGGACCAGACTAAGGAAGGAATATACCTGGGGTCATATGATAAAAGATGCAGTCCTTATACTGTCTTATACCCAAGGTCTCCACCAACTCTTATTAATGTCCAAATCCCAGTATTCAGCCCTCATTGATTCCTCCTTGCCAGTAATGCACCCAGGCTCCTTCACCTTACCACCATCCTCAGAACTCAGTATAACCTCATCATCTTTCCTAGTCAAGTTTCCTCTACTGTTTTTCTCAGTACCTCCAGCAAAGGATGGCTCCTAGTTTTCATCATAGGGAGGAATAATACTGGTTGGTAGAGGCTTCCAGAGGTGGTCTCCCAGGGACAATTTTGAGGGCTCAGTGAGAAAGATTACTGGGATTGATTAATAAGGTCACAGTGGTTGCTGCTCACGAAATGGAGACTCTTGGCGCAAAAGTTTGTTATGAGGCCTGGTTTCTTTTCCTTTAGGGGTGAGGAAAAAGCCTTCTTCATGGACATATTAATAAGGTGTCTGGCACTCATAGGTGACATCCGTGTTCCTACAAGCTGGGTAAACCTCCTGCCACATTGTAGCCATCTGGGAGGAGAGTGGGCAGTGGTGTGACTTCTCACATATCAGAAGCTCAAGGCCATCCATCACCCCATGCAGACTGCAACAGGCCACCGGGGCAGGCCCGTCTGATTCTGTCTTGCATCAGAAAGATAACTCTTATCATCACTCCACAAAGTGAGCATGTAAAAATAGACAGGATTAGGTTGTAATCAGTGCCCTGGAATTACCAAGGCAGTGAGGTTCTAGTAACAGTTCTGTCACAGGTCAGATCCTAAATATATCTTCCCCACAGTGACAGGAGTGTCAGGGAGCACACCCAGCCGCATGATCCTTCCCAATCACAAGGGAGGAACCCCAGCCACTCTCCTCTCAGCATCTATTCCTGAACCAGTCCATGGTCCAGACTAAAAATAGATTCCCTGTGTCCTGGCCAAATGTCCTACTTGTGGTCTCCCGATAGGACACCACGTGTCAAGCATGTGAGCAGCTGTGGAGCAAGTGGCAGGACTCCTGGGTATTTGTGTAAGAATTCTTTGGATCAGGGAGGGAGCACATCTTCTACCTGTCTCATGGATGGTAGGAAAGGGAGGAAGCCCAAGGCTGGAGGGGAAAAGCGGGGGAGTGCTCCCTCCCCCCCCACAAATCCACCACATGTGCCAATCTGATTCACTCCTAAGCAAATCCATGGCTAATGACTTGTATTTGGTCAGATGTGCCCATTCTTTCCCTAACACTTCATTTCTTTGAATAGTGTACATCTATTAGCCAGCTCAGTTAAATTTTTAATTATGCAAATATTACATTAATATACTCCTGTTGTAAAAACCTTTAAATACAGAAGTTGGTTGAGGAAAAAATGAAAATTTCCCTTTTCCCTTATCTATTTCTTTTTATTTAAAAAAATTAAAAAAAAAATTTTAGTTTTTAAGATTTTATTTATTTATCAGAGAGAGAGAGACAGAGGCAGGCAGAGGGAGAAGCAGGCTCCTTGCTGAGCAAGAAGCCCGATGTGGGACTCGATCCCAGGGTCCTGGGATCTTGACCTGCTAAGCCACCCAGGTGTCCCTTCCCTTATCTCTTTCTAATTCTATCTCTGTCCCCAGAAGTAGCTGTGATCAACAATTTGATATGTATCTTCCATACTCTATGTACACAAATCACACCAAAACACCTGCAACGCGCATGCATGCGTGCATGCACGCGCACACACACACACACACACAAAATATAGTATAGTATAAGAGGTTACAAGTAATCACTCTAAGATTGTTTGGGTTCCAATAGCTATATGTCCCTGGGCAAATTACTTTGCTTCTCTGTGCCTTGGTTTCTTCCTCTGTAAAATAAGGATAATATTGGTCTCTACTTCATAGGGTTGTTGTGAAGATTAAATGTTGGTACTTATAAAACAGTGACTAATGCAGAGTAAGAGCCTGAGTCTTACTACATATGCAAATAAGGAGGTCATATTAGTTATCCATTGTTGCATAACAACTCACACCAAAATTTAGTGGCTTACGTAGCAAGCATTTATTATCTGTGGGTCAGGAATTCAGGAGCAGCTTAGCTGGGTGGTTCTAACTCAGGGTCTCTCATATGGTTGGATGTTGGCAGGGGCTGCAACCATCTGAAGACTTGACTGGATGTGTAGAACCTTATTCCAAGATGGCTCACTCATATGGCTGTCAGGAGGCTTAATTTCTTGCCACATGGATACTGCCACACACTGCTTAAGTGTCCTTGCGACATAGCAGCTAACTTCCACCAGAGTGAGCAATCTAAGAGAGAGTGCGTGAGGAGGAAATCACAGCATTTTTATAACTTTGTTCTGAAATTGCATACTACTACTTCTGCTTCATTCTATTTATTAGAAGTGAATCACTATATATAGCCCACACTCCAGGGGAGAGGGATCGAAAGCAGTTGTGACAATTTATGGACATATTTTACAACCACCACAAAGCTTATTCTAGACATACATGGTATTATGCTCTATGTGTTGTCTTGCAATTTGCTTTTTTTTTTTTTTTTTTTATTCATTTGAGACAGAGATACAGAGAGAGAGCATGAGCAGGGGGAGAGGCAGAGGGAGAGCGAGAAGCGGGCTTCCTGCTGAGCCAGGAGCCCGATGTGGGGCTCGATCCCAGGACCCTGGGATCATGACCTGAGCCGAAGGCAGACGCTTAACCATCTGAACCACCCAGGCACCCCGTGCAATTTGCTTTTTATCATTTAACAAACACCTTAGAGCTCTTTCCCTGTTAGCACATGCAGAATTACATCAATCTCTTTAATTGCCAAATGGTATTTCATACTTTCTTTAGCCATTCTCAGTTTGGTGGGCATTTAGGCATATTTTTCTTTCTTTGCAGAAAGCAAGAGCCTAAGTAAGGAAGGGGCACTTCTTAGAGATCCACAGTCCAAAGAAAAGTTTAGGGGTGCCTGGGTGGCTCAGTCGTTTAAGTGGCCAACTCGATTTCAGCTCAGGTCATGATCTCAGGGTTGTCTCATGGAGATAGAACCCCACCTTAGGCTTCGAGTTGGGCTTGGAGCCTGCTTAAGATTCTCTCTCCCTCTGTGCCCACCCCACCCACCCTCCCCAAAAAAACAAAGAAAAGTTTATAAGTATCTAATTCCAAGAAGTTAGCAGTGGTAGAGGGAGCAAAGAGACCTCTAGATTCCAAATGACCAGACAGATTATAATCTCAGGACGTATCAACAATTGTTCACATAAGAACACTAACATACAACATTGTCACCACTGAGTCCAGAGCAGCTGCTGCTGCCTCTGGCGCTGGCTCTACATTCCCTCCTAAGTGAGGCATGCCTGGAATCACAAGGTATGTCTTCAGCCTGATGTGTAGCTGGGATAGCCAAGTGTTCATAGCACTAGACATTAAACTCCAACGGGGTCTCTTCATACTGGTTTGAATCTTACTCATTGTGACAGACAGTTTTAGCCAGCTATCTGCCATTCCTCCCTTCTCCCCACAATACCATGATTTTGTTTAGCTCTTCTGATTACCCTGGTTTTGTTTAGGATGGCAATGGCCTAGTTTCAGAGGTTGAATCTGATTAGTCAAAGTCATTCACTGTAATTCCATTCACCAGATACTTATATTTCCAGCCTCCCTTACAGTGAGGGCTGGTTCATTTAACCATTTTGAGCAATGGAATCTAAGTAAAAAATCAGTTGAGGAACTTCTTGGAAAGACTTTGCATTTTGAATGAAATCATCAGCCATGGCTAGCAATACTCTCTTTTGCCTTAAACATAGATACAATATCTGGAGCTCTGGCAACCACTTTGAGACATGTGACAGACAAAATTAAAAAGCCACCATGCTGAAGATTTGGGGTAGAAAACAGGAAACATACAGAGAATTTGATGATATTGTTGAGCTGCTGAAACAACTATGGATTATCTACCCACAGACTTTTTGTTATGGAGAAAAATAACTCTACTTTTTAAAAAGGTCCTCCTTGTTGGTTTTCTGTTACTTGCAGCTGAAAACATTCCTGATGCATTTCCTGCTTCTCTCTAATCTGTAAGTTCAGGGACTCTGTCTAATATGCTTCCATGGACTCACCAGTGCCTTTGGGAGACACCTCTTTCCTGATACCCACACAGTCCCCGCATTTCTGGCTCAGGAGAAGGCTAGGGGTTCCCTAGACAGGCAGATGGGTTCATGATACCTAGGCGACTGCAGAAATGTCCCTCTGCTATATAATGTCCTTCAGTTCAGTTTCATCACTGGCAAAAATAAGACACCAAATCACTCTATAAAAGCTGAGAAATAAAATTTCTTTTCATCTTTTTCTAACTAAATACTCTTGGGTAGGGCCAGAGTGCACGTCTTATATTAAATTCTGCTCATCAGCAAACAGTGTTCTAGCAGGGGAGAGACCAGGGAAAGCCTCCCACTAGTGATAGCCAAATCAGGGAATGCTGGCTGGTACATTATCCAGGTGGAAGAGAACTCTCTCCTAGAATGTGAAGTGGTTCTTTAGTAAAGTGGAGAGGAAAGTATTTTAAGAGTTTCAAAACTGTTGACATAAGAAGAGACTGAATTTAAAAAAAGGCATCTTGAGTTTGTTGAATGTAATCTGACTCCTGTAGACAATTCTAGAACCAACTTCAGGCCATGTATGGGGGGTAAAACAAGGGCTGAATTAGCCTATAGTCATCAAGCTTTTGATAAATATAACTGGGACTGGTAGTATCTTAATTTTCTAGTGTGTTATAGTAGAGTTCACAAACCTAAATAGAATCCAGCTTCCAGCTCCTACTCTGTGACTCTGGGCCAGTTACTTTCCCCAAGCTTTGGTTTCCTCCTTCATAATACTCCCGACCTCAAAGGGTTTTTATGAAGATTTAAATAAAATTCTTATGGGCAAATAGCTGGCACATATTATTACTACTGCTACTTCCTCTATTATCACTACCAGTATTACCACTAATTACCATCACCGTCACCATCACTACTATTTGCAAAAGAAAAGACAAAGCAGGCTTTGCATCACTGTTAGTTCTGTTCTAGATGGAAGTGTTTATTTTTTTTAAGATTCTATTTATTTGAGAGAGAGAGAAAAAAAACACGAGTGGGGGAGGGGCAGAGGGCTCTCCCTACTGAGCGCAGAGTCCTATGCTGGTGTGGGAAGCCCACCCAGGGCCAGATGCAGGGCCCCACCCTGGGGCTTGATCACAAGACCCTGAGATCATGACTTGAGCCAAAGTCAGACACTGAACCAACTGAGCCACCCAGGCACCCCTAGGCCGAGGTATTTAAAATAAAGAAGACAAACCTACCTTTCAATGAATGAAGAGGGAAGACCACAGAATCAAATTCCTCTACCCTGTTGAAACAAATCACCTTCCTTTGGGTTTTAGAAGGACCATCTGGCAGGTGAATTGTCCTTGCTGCTTTTAGTCAAAGAGACAGGAGAACTGCCATCTGCATGCCCCCAGCCTAGCTTTGAAATAGTGTTTTGGCAGCCTTTCAGGAAGCAAGCCACCAACTTCTGCCTTTTTGTTTGCAGGGCTGTGAGTTTCCATTTCAGTCCTCGGGGAAGAAGTTATGATTTCCTCCCTAGGACCCCCTCTCCCTGAGTCCCTGAATGCAAAAGATAGCTCTCCTTACCCCCTGCAGACACTGCGGGGGTGGGGGGGCAGGGTAATTATTTAAAGTCTGCTCTCCCTCAGCCAGAGGGAGCTTTCTCCACTGATGAATACAATGATGATAAAAACAGTGCTTCTATTTTGTTAGGAATGGTATATCTTTCTTTCAAAAAAACAAAACAAAACTTTTTCCTTTTGAAAATTGTAATGCACTTGCACTATGGAAAATGCAGATAAGCAAAATGAGGAACCATAAAACTGCCCATAATCAGAGTGTATCAGTATTGACAAACAACATGCATGCTTTCAGTCTTTTACCTGTGCATATTTATACACTTTATTTTCAAATTGGAATCTAATCATATGTTTTCATTAATCAGTGAGAAATCAACAGCGTTCCACATCTTGCAATACCTGTTTTTAGCACTGTTTGTTTCCATGGAATTCGATTATGTGGGTACCATAATTTACTATTTATTTTTGGTTTATTATTTAACCAATTCCCTGTTGCTGGGCATTTAAGTTGTTTACAATTTTTCACTATTATTAACAATGCTATAGTTATTAACAGTCTTCTTACTCATTCATAATTTTCTCCCTGGGGTCTATGCCTAGCAGATGATTTGCTGGGAGGGCTTTGCACATTTTCAAGGTTTTAAAAATTCATATTACCAAATGGCATTCCCCAAAAGGCCCTGTCAGTCTGCAGTGGGTGTGGCAGCACCTCATACTTTCCAAGGTGCTTTCTCAGCAGATCCTCATACAGCCCTGTATGATAGGGCAGATGTGACTGTACACATTTTGGAAGCTGAGAGAGCTCAAGTGCAAAGAGGTTACAAAAAAGTACCCCCAGGTAAATGAATGAAGTGAGTTGCCACAGAGAGATCTGTGTTTGATAAAACAAATTCTGAAGGACACTTAACAAAGTGACTATGATAACTGCTCTGAAGCTCTTTTTGAAAGTAATTAGAGGGACAACTGGGGACAATTGTCTAAGTGTTTGGCCATAAAACCATGTCACCAGCATATAGGAGAGCGCTTACCTTTCTGTTTTCTGTCCTCAGAGCAGGCACTTGGAGAGTCAGGAGTTCAGCTCAATCCAAGATTCCAGAACGGTTAAGTGACTTGGCAAAGACCACTCAGTGAGTTAGTGGCCAAGTCAGGACTGGAAGCCAGGTCTCCCCACTCCTGGGTGACTGCTTTTTGTGACAATGTCCTTCTCCGAGACAGCTGGGCTGTCACCATTGACAATGTCGCTCAAGCTTTTACAGTTTTATAGACTAGAGCAAAGACCTGGGGATCTTATTGAAAAGGCAAATTCTGATCCAGTGGTCTGAGACAGGGCCTAAGGTTCTGCTTTTCTACCAAATTCCCAGCTGATGTCTAGGGTCCAGACCACTCTGAGTCATAAGCAGCTAGAGAATGGCTCAGATAAAGACAAAGCAAATGACCTAGATAAAGACTGGGCTGATTGACAAATAGCATATCATTTAAATGTCAGTGACCGGTAAGGGAGTTTCTGGTATTTATGAGTCTTAAAATAAAGGTCTTGTCCTTTTTCCATCAGAAACACTATGACAGGAGACCAAGTCAACACGCCAAAGAAAGGCCTGGGGCTGTGATGGCCCAGTGATGTTCAGACACACCCATCAAGAGCACAGTAAGTCCCTTTGTTGTGAGGAAGCAGCAGCGGCAAACCAGCCAGAATAAAAGCCACTTTGTTTAACATTCCAGAGGCGTTCCCAGTGTCTCCCAGAGTCCTCATTAACTACCTGGAGAATTACCAACTTCTCGAATTCTCGGATGGGATGAGTGCCTCCTTCCATTGCCTTTCACCAAACCTTATGACACCTGGATGACGGAAAGGCTGCACTTGATGAGGAGAGAAGAGGAAACACAGACTGGGCACAGAAACAGAAGAGCTTTGGCTTGTGAGATTTCAAAATCACAGGCATGGCTTACCCTCTTGCAAGTAGAGGCAAAAGATGTCAGCGTTATTGGCAGTCCTAGGCACAGAGCTTTGGGATTGCAATAATAACGGGTTTCAAGGCACGGGGCGTAGGCGAGGGAGGGCCTTTTGGTTGCGTGGAGGGGTGAGGGGCTGTGTCCAGCCTGGGCCAACCACGGGGCCAGAGAAGGAGGACTGTGAATGCTGGCTGTTTCTCTATTTCTTCTTCCACAGAAACTGCTCACATACTAACATTGCTACTGCAACACAACCGTTTCCAGTAAATACGCTGAGCTCACGGAGGTGGCAGAACAAGGCGAGGCTCAGATGCGGGAGGGTTCTTATTTCTTCTATTTGTTCTGTCGTGGTCCCACTTGGCTGAGAAGCCCTGGATCGGCCTGACCTTCTTGTCGAGCATCCTCTGGGCCCTGCCTGGCCACCCACTCCTCTTCAAAGATGTGCGGGAAGGGGCCCGGACACACAGTGCTTCTCCCGCCCTCAGCACCGTCGCGGGACACCCCGGAAGAACATGGCGGCGCCCACCACCGCCTTGCACTTGCGCGCGCTCCTGTTCATGTCAGCAAAGCTCTCGCTGAACTTAATGCGGCACAAATCAACGTTTTTCAGCAGTGGAGAGGCTGCTCCCGGGGGCCTCCTCCTTTTCTTTCAAGGCCTTGCGGCTGGCAGAGAAAATCCTGACGTGGGTCGCATCAGGCAAGCGCTCGTCGCACCGGTCGACATAACTGGGCAGAGCACTGTCTCCACTCTTCACATTTCCATGTGCTCGCACACACACGGAGGTGGAAAGGGCTCGCTCGCCAGTCAGGCTAAAGACCCTGGTCACCAACATCCCGGCCGCTGCGCCGGGAGCGGCCACCCAAGCCGCCTTCTTCGTCCCCTGTGCGCAGCCGCAACCGGAAGAGCGCTGTTTCTTTAGACTTGGAACCAGGAAGTGCTGGCATTGAAACTAGAGTAACCGGATCACGGGGAAGCATCTCGGAGATGACAAACTAATAGCACTTAAGTCATGTTCCCTGGAGTTCTAACGATTCTACGTGAACATGTTTCAAGGACTGATGTTTCCTGTGAGGTATAATGGGATGTGGGGCTGGTCCTTCCCCCTCATTTTAGCATCACTTTGTATCTGTTTTATACACTGGGATTCTGAATATTATTTATTTTGTAGAGGGTTGTGTACTTAAAAATTGTTCTTATTTAGCTTCTTCACTTGACAGGAAAGGAAGGTGACTCTCTGAGACTTAAAGCCAGTTCATGACATAACACTATGGTCTTCACCCCCACCCCCACTCCCTCACTGTGGTGGTGCCCTGTTACTGTAAATCAAACGGGACTCAGAAAACCTGGCTGGATTCTTTTCTCTCTGAGAGGCGCATTTATTTTTCTCCAGTTCCCAAAACCCAAACTAGGACCCAGATTTATGATATTTCATGTACACCATGGTCTGGAAATAGGACTGACCTAAGTTGTGGTGGACAGGGTTGTCTGTGTGGTGTGATACCTTCCCATCTAACTGGAATTCCCACCATGGGTTGGGCCAGCAGTTTTCAAATGAACTCAGGTGTCAGTGCACCTGTGGAACATCAGAAATTATTGACTTACTTAATTCCATCAGACAAACGAGAAGCCACTCTGCCAGCAGAAAAGCCAGCTGGTAAAGCACACATAATAACTTTGTAATCACACACACTGCGTTAGTCATTAAGACTAGTCACACATATTTTGGTTCTCCTGGGCACATGGTGAGCTTGCACTTCCTGCATTTTCTTTCATAGGCATTGCCATATAACATGGTGTGGTGAGAGAAATGTGAATGGAAGCTTTTAAAGTCAGTGCATGATGCTTCTAATGCCCTTCCCTATAGTACAGTCTTCGTGGAAGTCTATGTTGAGATGGAGCCCTTGTTCATCAGTCACAAGAGTTGCTATGATAAGTTGAGCTCTTTTGCAACATACATCAAATGTGGTATGAACAAGAAATACATCTTTGTCTGTTTAAGCCATTAATAGTTTGGAGTTTTGTTACCATAGCAAAACCTAGCCAATTCTAACGGACACATTCATTAAAAATAAAGTAATAAGCTGTTAAATGGAGCACTGCTGATTTCCTCCTAACTTGTCTCTTAATTCACTTGTTCATCTCCAACTTTAGAGATCCACTACCTAATAGCCACGTGATTGAAAAATTCATATTAAAAAGATTTAAAACTGTATGGGAAAAATTATACTAAATGAACAATAACTATGTGATCTGATGAAAGCTTATGAATTACCTTACGTGCATTAAAAAAGACCACAAAGGCAGCAAACAAATAATGACAAAATCATGATATTTAATGCATCTTAAATTAGTATCAATGGAATCTGAACCATTAATTTCCATTTCTCATCCCTTATTCAAGAGGACTTCTTCAGGATTACTCTTCTTAACATGCTAAGAGATTTTTTTTCCTGAATCTGGATCTCTATTTCAGGCTCTATGCCTTTCTGATTTAATGACAAAAAGTAGTTGCCATTCATTTCCCCTTGTCCTGCTATGGTACCAGATAACTAAAATAATTTGGATTTCTGAGACTGAAATTATTTTGTGCAATCCATATTTAATTTTGCTCTCAAGCTCTCTTATAGGTATATACTCCTAAGCTCTGCTCATGCCAATGGCACATCAGCTTTTATGTGGCTTTCAAGTGATTTGGTACCAATTTTGGTTCCAATTTCACATAACTGTATGGCTCTAAATAACTTACTCAGCCTTTAAGTCCTAATTCCTAATTGCTGAAAGAGAGAGGATCTCATTGGATCAACTTGAGCCAGGTGTTTACTCTCAAAACAATCAGTTGTAGGCAGAAGAGGATCATGTGGTACATAGGGCTGCCTTTTCCTAGCTATAAGGAAGAAGGAATTCCAGAGAGGAGAATGAAGGACATTAAGGGCCTCTTTAGCACAGAGAAATGAGTATGCTTAGCAGGAAATGCTTGTGGTTACAACAACAACAAAACATTTATAGAAACAAATTGCATATTCTAGAATTCCATGTGAGGGTCTGGAAGAGGTTATTGTTTCATTTCTTACCTGTTTATTTTGTTGACTACTAGCATTCACTAGTGGAAAGCAACAGTGAGTGCCAAAAATATAAAATTTCCCAGAGAACTTTAAGTAAAATTTTTATCCACCAATTTATATTTTGTATAAATTAGGAAAATCTCCTTAAACATTTTTATTTTAGTGGTCTAACACTTTGAGTTGGCTTGTAGGATATTGTAGAAGCACTGAGTCAGACAATAAAAGCAAGAGCATTATTTTCATAAGCCTCAAGTGGTCATGAGGGTAGGGACAAAGCAGAAGTTCCGATCCTTTTCTGTCCATAGAGTCATTAGGGGACCTTAAAAACAATGTAATATCCTCACATACACACCCCAGAATGACAACCCAAGAAAACTGATGATACCAAGTTTGGGTGAAGGTGTGGAATAACTGAAACTCTCACACAGTTCAGGTAGGAGATATAAATTGCTATAGTCACTTGAAGTAATTGTTTCACAGTGTCTATTAAAGCTGAACATAGGTATACCCAAATGACCCAGCAATTGCATTCCTAAGTATACACTCAAAAGAAATGCTTGCATATGTTCACTAAAAGATACATGCTAGAACATACACGATTTATAATATACTTAAACTGGAAACTACCCAAATGTCCATCAGTAGTAGAATGGATCACAAATTGTGGTATATATACACAATGAAATACTGTTCTGCAATGGGAATGAATAAACTATAACCATAGCAAACAATATGGATGAATCTTAAAAGCATAATTCTGAGCAAAAGAAGTGAGACATAAAAGAGGACGTTCTATGTTTTCATTTACATAAAATACAAAAACAGGCAAAAGCAACCTATGTTTTGGAAATCAGGAGAGCAGTTATCTTTGGTGGGAGCTTTAGGTGCTGGAGATCTTCTGTTTCTTGGTCTGGGCTCATGGGTGTCTGTGAAAATTCATTAACATCTACATTTATAATCTATTCACTTTTACATATATATGTTACATTTGGATAAAAAGTCTTTTAAAAAAATCAGTGATGCTTGGACCCCACTCTAGACTAATTCTGACTTTCTGGAGGTGGAGACTGAGTACAGCATTTTACAAAGCCCTCCGGGCAATCTTCATTTATAGTCAGGGGTGTGAGCTACTTATTGGTCTGAGAACTGGGAAACCTGGAGTTTGATTCTGGCCTTGGGTAAATCATTCTCCTGCTCTGGGCCTTGGTTACCAAGTGACTTAGCAGGTGACTGTAGGTCCCTTCCAGACCTGTTGATCCTAAGGCATTAGCATGACTCTGTTAATCCAATAGATTAGTTGACATAATAGGTTCTGAGGGGGATATAATGGAAAATAGATTTGGTGTGGAGGCACATGCCAGGATTGTGCTCCAGCTATTTATTGGCCCACATAATAGTGTGTACAAGGGTGGGTGGTGTCCAGATGAAGACATATAGAGGACATGGGAACCTACCTTAGTCTCTTTCACAACTTTACCTGTAGATGGAACCAAGTAGAATTTAAAAAATTTTTTTTAATTTCAGTATAGTTAACATAGTGTTATATTAGTTTCAGGTGTACAATCCCAAGTGGAAATTGAATTTACTTTTTTCAGTTTGATCTCATCATCTCTTTGGAATAGGCTATGAATAGTCTGGGAAATAAAGTTGCAAAAAATATCAACACTTGATGGAATCCTATAAGTCATTTGGTTTAGTAGTTTGCAACCATTTAAATATAAACTGTCCCCCCGACCCAAAAAATAAGCTCTCCCCCACTGTTTTTCAAATTAAATTTATGCAGAATCCAAAATTATACCCAAATAACAAAAATGAATGGGTTCCTAGGGAATTAAAACGTTCATTTTTTTTAGTGAACAATATTTCATTTCTTGAGGAACAACTTACATGATCCAACTTTCTAATTTTATAATTGGGTGAACGGTATCCAAACAAGAGAAATGACTTGTCCTAAGTCACACATTAATTAGGGACAGAGCCAGAGCCAATCCTGTCTCCTGATGTAGTGATTCTTTTGCGCATTCAGCAAGCATCTGCTGAGCATCTACATGTGCCAAGTACTGTGCCGGGCTTGTGAGATCTGATGGTGAACAAGCCATAGTGAGCATGGGATTGCCAGTCCTCCATCTGGGCCTTGTCGCTGAGGTCTAAGCTGGTGTCTGTCACCTTCATCTCTGATTATTCCAGGAGTAGGGTCTGGCTCTTCACAGTCACCCTTGGGATGGCACTCATGGCACTTGGAAAAACAGGACTCTAAAGAGGCTCTCCTCTCTGAGGATGCTTTGGGGGTGGTTCAAGATGGGCTTGTCTGCAGGTGTTAATGTGTGGGAGTGGTGCCACTCCAGTTTGCCCATCACTGACAGGTGTTGCGTAGGCTGGGAACTGATGCCAAGAAATGGCTGTGCCTTGGAATACTGACCATCAGCTGACTGTCCAAGGAATGCCTACAGTAGACTAGTGACCTATTACTTTAGTTGGGCCACTGATCTTGGCTGAGGACAGGACCCTCTCTGTTCTAGAAGGAGCTGTGGTTCAAGAACCTGTGTTACAAGTAAAGATTCATGAGAAATGAGGGACTATGACTTAGGGTCTGTATTGCCAGATCTCCCACCATAGCATTTTTTATACCGTATTACAAAGCCCCTGGTACTTCTAGCAGGCCTCCCAGGGCCACTGGAGCAGGGGCAGGGGGATACATGGAAGGTCTTGGTATCCATGGCTCAGTGGATCTTTGCCACCGGTTCCCTCCAAACTGCTCATATTTCTCTAGTTTAAACATTGAGATTCTGTATGAGATTTTATTCTAATAAAGATTTCTGTGACTAAAAATGTTTGACAACCACTGCCCTACCCAAAAGCTTTCCTGATGACCAGTGAGAATCAGTCTATTATTATTGTTTTATCTTCATGAATACAATCTCACAACCTTTCTAGATTATGTGTTGGGAGAGTCTGCCTTACATAAAAAATTAAGTCTTTGTGTGGCAGTTTAAGTCTGTTCTAAACATCTCTATAATCTTGGAAGTGGAAGGTGGGGACTAGCTGATGGCCAGAGCAGCCGTAGACATGGCCATAGTATGTCTTCCCTGGCAGCAGCCTGCCTTCCCACCCTTTACTGCTACCCTGACGTAGCTCCTTATCCTGGGCTCTCAGGCTCCTCCCTCTTCCTACCATATCTTGACTAACCAGTCACCTGCCTTATTGCTGCAGGATGTTGCTGAGAGATGTCTTTGCTTATTTCTGGGAAACTGTAACCACATCAACAGGTTGAAATACAAATATGGTCACATTTCAATCTCTTTTTTTTCCCAGTTTGTTGCTATAGCTCCTCTTCTCTTAGGAGCAAAAAGACTGATATCCGCGTTTGAAGCTTATCTCCTTCAGAATTAGCCAAAAATCACAAGTGGCTATCAATACTATTTCCAAATCTAGACAGAGTACTGGAATGCTCTATCATTCCAATAGTGTCACTATTTTGGTTATGGCATTCCGTCCCTCACTGTCTGCGACATTTGTCTAACAATGCAGAGAGCTGTGAGTGATCACAGCATGGCTGTGACCCAGGATTGTGGTTTTCAGCTCTCTCATGTGCTCAGTGGGTGCTTCCAAGGCATGATACTGGTCAGGGTGATTGGGGTCCAAGGACCCTGTGCCCTGTGTCCTCACCCTGGGCCACACCAGTTGCCTTAACTTTGTGTTAAACTCAGGACCCCAGTCTAGGGCTTTTACCTTGGGGCAAGTTCCTTCTGGGCCATTAGTGTCCTTTCCTGTGACCTGGGCCACAATCAGGGCTAATTGCTTCTACCCTTCTGCTCTGGGAAGAGAAGTGTGGTTGTGGTCCCTTCCCTTCCAGAAGGGCTCCTTTGCAAATAGCTTCTCATCTTCTCCTGGCTCCACTGCTCTGGGGATCTACACACAGAGGTGCAGGGAGGGGGCAGCCTTGACCAGACCACAGGAAAGATTCCCCATTCCTCCCCTTTCCCGGACAAGGGGTCACTCAAGTGATTTTTCCCATTAAGACAAAAGTCTGCTCCAAGGTGACTAACCATCTCCACCTCTGGACACAGAAAGGCTGGCATTGCATAATTTCCTTCAGCAGTCACCCCTTTATAAATAATGCATTAACAGCAACTCAATATGTCACACCCCAGGGCATTCATATGCTAGACAATTTGCGTTTTCTTAAACAGGTTCAGAGCTTTCCTGTTTTTAGGCCTGTGCTCTACTTCTTCCTTCTTTCTCTTCCAGAAATGTTTTCTCCTCAATCTCTCTCTCTTTTTTAAAAAGATTTTATTTATTTATTTGACAGAGAGCATGACAGCACAAACAGGGGGAGCAGCAGAGGGAGAAGCAGGCTCCCCGCAGAGCAGGGAGCCTGATGCGGGGCTCCCTCCCAGGACCCTGGGATCATGACTGAGCTGAAGGCAGACACTTAACTGATTGAGCCACCCAGGCGCCCCTCTCCTCAATCTCTATGCATAAATGCTGCCCATCCTTCAGACCCACTCAGAAACCCTGTCCAGACCCACTCAGCTTTTCCTGGATACCTAAATTGAAGGCCACAAAACAACCAATTCTTCCTCTTCCTGCCCTTTGCTTTTGCCTCATTGACTGCACTCCCTTGGCCTCCCTGACTTTCAAGCCAGGTGGTATAGCAGGGTGGAGGCTCGTGGCCTGAATCCTGGCTCACCACGTTTTGGCTATGTGGTCTTAGGAAATGTACTTAATCTTTCTGATTCTTATCTGTAAAATGAGGATGATGATAGTTCTTTCTTCATGGAGTTATTGTGATAACCATGGATAAACCATGCCTGGTACATAGAAAGTTATTCATTCAGTAAATATTTATTGTGGGGCTACTACGTGCTGGGTCCTGAGAATGTCATGGTGCACAGACCACATTCCTGCCTTCCTGGAGCTTACCTTTTAGTGGGAAAGAAACACAAGAAACAAACAAATTAATAACAGCGAGACCTGTCCTATATTAAGCAGTTTCTATATGCCAGTCATTGCTCTAGGTATTTTTATTAATTATTCTCTTTTGTCCTCACAAAAACACTCTGCACTCCATACAATTATTATCTACCAACAGACAGGAAATGGAAGCTCGGGGAGTTTCTAATTTGCCCAAATTTGCCCCGAATCATACAGCTAGAAAGTGGTGAAGCTAGGACTGGAGCCCAGAGAGTAAGACTTCAAAGCCTGTCCTTGTTAGGAAGAAAATAAAGCCAGGAGGGAGGAAAGAGAGTGAAGGTGTGTGTATAGGGGGCAAGGGAGGTGCGTAAGGACTCTTGAGAAAGGGACACTGAGCTGGGGAAGGTCAGGAGAGGTAGGGGGAAGGACAAATACAGAAACTCTGAGGCAGGAACAAGCTAGTCTTGTGCGGACTGGCAAGATGGCCAGTCTAGTCAGACCTAGTGACTGAGGGGGGTGGTGCGCAAGGTGAGGTTGAGGAGCTATTAATATTGATGATTTTATCTGCTATCAGTTTCCAGCCTTTGTAATTACAGTTCTTGTGTCTCCTGGTAGCCTGTGAGGCAGAGACAGTGTGTCTTGTTCATATTTGTATATGCCCACAGGGCCCAGCTCTATGCCTTATTAAATGATACACATTTAATATTTTGTTGTTATTGAATTAGATTTTTAGTCTAATTGGGAAAACATAGGCTCTGCCAAAAAAGTGAACTGGCTTTGCATCCTGACCCAGCCACTTCCTAGCATCCATGGGCAGCTCACTCTCTCTCTGAATCTGTTTTCTCATTTGCCACATGCAGAGAGGTTACATTTCCTTTATGGAATTTTTTGCAGGATTAAGAGATAGAATGCAAATAAATCAGCTGGTGCATGGTAGATATTCAATAATTCCTACTTCTTAACCCTTTCCCTTCTCCTAATACTTTGTTCTCTTATCCTTAGAAACATCTCCCAATCACCCCCTAAGAAAAAAAATTTTTTTAATTCCTTGAATGCCTTAGAAAACTGGCCTATTCTATACCCCAGATGATGTCCATGGGCAAAATGGCCCCTTCCTATTGTCTGAGCTCTATGGAAGCTTGAGGCATAACCCTGGATCGACTTGTCCTGGCCAATCCTTGCTCCAAATGTTCCTGGGGGGGGATCGCCTTGACAACAAGCTAAGATTTCAGAACCATGCATTGCCTTGAAGCTCACCCAAGTGGGGTCTAACTCTCAGCCCACTGATGCCATCCAATCGGGGATCGCACGGGCATCGATGGGACCTACCACTTAGTGGAGAGCCAGACTGCAGCTGGGACCAGGGCCAAGTGTGCAGTGTGACTACCTTCTCTTTGCCAGCAAGGCCTTTTAGGAGGCCTTGTGGTCCTTCCTGTAGATGAATGATTCTTATCTTAGCTTGTGGTTAGTTCCTGGATGACACCCTCAAATGGGAGGCTACCTTTTTATTGTTGGTCACATCCAGCCCCCCAAGGAACTGGAGCCTTTTCCTTCTCTTGCCTGTGACCTAGGACCCAAAACTTGATTCCTTGTTCCTCCTTCTGCCTTAAACTTGTTTTGTGAATCATCTGAAGCATATGACCCTTCCAGAGCTAAATTTGACTCCCCTGCTAGGAATTTCAGGGCATATGTGATATGTAAGAAAGCAATTTACTTGGGGCGCCTGGGTGGCTCAGTCATTAAGCTTCGTCCTAGATCATGATCTCAGGGTCCTGGGATTGAGCCCTGCATCGGGCTCCCTGCTTTGCGGGAAGCCTGCTTCTTCCTCTCTCACTCCCCCTGCTTGTGTTCCCTCTCTCGCTGTGTCTCCCTCTGTCAGATAAATAAAATCTTTAGAAAGAAAAAAAAAAAGAAAGCAATTTACAGGTGGGCTCTAAAGTCTCGGAGTCCAGTGTGGCCTGGCTATATGCGTTCCAATGATTGCCTGGGCTGTTCAGTAAGTTTGCTCAGCCCCAGCTTTTAGTGCAATCTCCTCCTTTCTGGCTGGACCTCAAGTCCCGCTCTTCTGCAGCCATTAGCTGCTATTAGTTCCTTCTCTTGGATTCCACACTCACTCAGAAACCTGTAATGTTTCCTCGACCTGGGCCCCCGAGCCTGGGGAAGGTTTTATCAATGTCCATCATCTCCCTCAACTTCAAATGGTTATCTTTTTTGTAGGCAGGTAGGCACTTAGTCTGAGGCCTTCCTTTTCCTTTCCCTTTTCCTTCCCCTTCACTCAAAGAAGAATTTATATTTACAAAACAACTCTATGTACATTAGGATTATTGTTAGTCTCAACTAAAACAAAGAAGGTCCAAAAAGTTGATTGAAACTGACTACTCATCAGGCCATATGGCAGTTGCCCTATAAACATTTGTATATTTGTTTTCAAATATATTGAATTCATTTGAATCGAATTAGTTTTTGATGAATCTACCAGGTTGTATGCTTTTCAGAAACCCAACCGAATGCTAAGATGCTTTCTGCCTTATCACTCACAAATACTTCTGTAGGAGGGTAGGAGATCCTTTTTCACAGTCCTTTCAAATGGGGCAGGTGCTGATGGGCTGGGGGGTAGAAGAGGTAATAGTCATGATCATGGGAAGGCAGAAGCTGGGCGGCAATCTTATCGAAGCTGCAACCTTATAATCCACCAGATTAACTGTAACAGAGTGAGGAGGCCTTCTGGTATTACAGCTTTGGCAACCATCACAATGACCAACACAGCCCAATATAGAATCCACGTGCTCAGTAGGTTCTGGAGGCAGAGGCTGTGGCCCATTTAATTTTGCAACACCAGTGCCTGGGCCTGGTACATCATTGGTACTCAGTCAATATTTGTTCAATAAATGAATAAATCAAGATATGGACTATATATAAGCACTATAAGAATTTTAGAAGAAAGATATTTTACCCTTTCTCAGGGCTTTGAAGGATGAGACATGAGATGGTTGTATAATACATTACGAGGTAGAGAGCAACCTAGAAAAACAACTGAGAAACTACAAGCATACCTCTGAAAAGATGGACAGAGCTGTTCAGCTTAGGGCCTGAAGAGTCACAAATGGTGTCTCTTTGTTAAGCAAATATAAGCAGACACCTCTTGGCCTGGGAGAAAGGTATACTGGAGACTTGTTTAGTGGCTTTTCCCTCTTGTTTGTAGCACTCTGAAGAAGGTTGGGTCAATTTGCATACAAGGCCCTTCTGAGAAGGGAAAGGACAGGAGCAGAGTTTGGAAGTGAGAGGAATCTGATGGGCATGGACCAGGATGGTCAGGACTTTGAACTGACTAGCAGAATATCACTCCAGAGAGTGACTTACCCTGAGGAAAAGAGGAATCTGGCTTTGTGACTTGGGCTTTACATGGCTTAATGATGGCTGTGGAAGTCACTGGAATAAAGCCCTGAGGGCATGGCTCAGCAGATAGCTGTGATTTTAAGAGCTATAACCAGCAACCTGGATTAGGACCTGGAGCAGGGCATAACCACAGGGCAGACAAGTATCCCAAGATGGTGCAGGGCAATCCTTAACTGCATGAGGCAACAAGAAGTGAACAGATTTCTTTTCTTTTCTTTTTTCCTCTCCTTTCCTTTTCTTTCCCCCTTTCTCTTCTCTTCTCTTCTCCCCTCCCCTCTTTTTTCCCTTTCTTTCCTTTCCTTTCCTTTCCTTTCCTTTCCTTTCCTTTTTAAAAAGATTTATTTATTTGAGTGGGGGGTAGAGAAGAGGCAGAGGGAGGGAGAGAGAGAATCTTAAGCAGACTCTGTGCTGAGCCCAGAGCCCAATGCGGGGCTCAATCTCATGACCTTGAGATTATGACCTGAACCAAAATCAAAAGTCGGAGGCTTAACTGACTGCGCACTACCCAGGCACCCCCAGATTAGATTTTCTAGTTGGTGTTTTATTTGTACTTAAAAAGCCCCTGGTATGCTTGTACAAATTTTAGGAGAACATAGAGAGGGAAATACAATTCTAATAGGAGGTCTAATAAGACCTCCAGGGGATTCATTGGAAAAAAAAAAAGAGTGACTATGTATATATTCCAAGCTAATAAAGTAGGTCACACCATTTACAGGTTGAGAAGCAGAGGATGTTTGTTAGGTGGGAGGCACCAAATGAGCAAAGGTGTGGAAATGGAAACAAGGCCCGGAGTGTGAGCATTGTTCCTAGGAGGTCATGGCATGTAGATCCAGGAAGTCATTCTGATGATACCATGAGGGATAGGTGGGAGCGGGGGCAGAAGGCTGGATGCAGGGATGCTAGCTGGAGGCTTGCGTCCAGGGGAAGGCTATCTGATGCCTTGAGGACAGACTGTGTCTTCTTCATCATGGATCCCTAGCAGAGTGTCTGACACATAATAGATGTTCAAAAAGGTTTGTTGAATTCAATAACAGGAATGTTGTCACATGGTGGGAAGCAATCTCTAGGTGTCATGCAGAGTTCCTGAAGTTAGGAGACCCAGATTCCAAGTTCTGGTACTACTGTGCAGCTCACTTCACCTTGTTGGAATTTGAGTTTCCTTAGGTATGAAGATAATTTGTTGAGCATTAGTCAAGTACCGCATATGGTGCTAAGTCTCAAAGAAGAACAACAAGGAGCTCCTGTCTTTGAAGAGTTCATGATTTAATTGGGAAGATAAATGTGGAAGCAAATAACTTATTACTGTGTGGAGTGTGCTTTCATTGAGGGATGAACGAAGTGTGGTTCCAGAACGATCGTTAGGGATTCCAGAATGAACCCTAACATTTAATGAGCACTTACTGTGTGTCAGGCACGGTTAAGAACACTTTCGGGTATTGGCTTATCTAATTCTAAAAACAACCCTGTGAGGTAGGTACTTACGTGACCCCCATTTTCTGGAAAGGGAATTGAGGCACAGGGTTTGAGCAACTTGCCCAAGTTTCCAATAGTTAGTAAGAAGCAGAGCCAGGACTCAGTCTGATTGCTCTTAAACCAGTCTGAGGATGGATTGTGAGAATGGAGGTTGAGGTTCACTGAAGGATGTGATGTTGGAATAGTGCTTGAGAACTAAGTGGGCACTTGATGGATGGGAAAGGGGCTACTAACAGAGGGAATGGAACCTACAAAAGCACAGGAGTCCGAAAGAGCACCTTGTTTGCTGGAAGAGGAGAATGGTGGGCTCAGAATGCTACATGAGAGAATTTGAACTCTCTCTAGGAAAGCTTTCTAGCATTTCCCAAAGTATGGAGGAGCCCAAGTTCTGAGGACATTATAGGTGTATATTAGTAAGAGTCCCTGGGTAGCTCAGTCAGTTAAGCATCTGCCTTCGGCTCAGGTCATGATCCCGGGGTCCTGGGATTCAGCCCCGCATCCAGCCCCATGTCCAGCCCCGAGTCGAGCCCTGTGTGGAGCTCCCTGCTCAGTGGGGAGCCTGGTTTTCCCTCTCCCTCTGCCCCCTGCTCCTGCTCTCTCTCAAATAAATAAAATCTTTTTTAAAAAATAGGCATATATCAGTTAAGATTCTCCAGAGAAACAGAACCAACAGGAGATGTGTGTGTGTGTGTGTGTATCTGTATAAAGATATTCATTAAAAGGAATTGGAGGTAACATAAGAATAAAAAAAAAAAAAAAAAAGGAATTGGTGGCTGAGAAGTTCCGAGACGTGCGGTCAGCTAGCTAGAGAACCAGAAGAGTGGCTGAAAGACCCAAGAAGAGTTGATGTTTCAGTACGAGTCTTCACTTTTACTCGGCCTTTTCATGCTACTCAGGTCTTCAGTGAATTGGATGAGTTTACCCACGTCGGGTGGGGCAATCTGCCTTACTCAGTCTCCCAATTCAGAGGTTAATCTCATCTAGGAACGCCCTCACAGACACACCCAGAATAATGTTTCACCAAATTTCTGGGGACCCTGTGGACCAGTCAAGTTGACACTTCAAATTAACTAACACAGGTTGTTAAGTGTAAAGGAGTCTGTGGTTGTAGTGAACACTGTCGGCTGCCTACCCTTTCTCCTCAGCCTTCCTACTAGAGCTCCAGTTTTGTTCAGCAATATATTTCTGCTCCATACGGCTACGTGCTTCAGGGAAGCTGACCCATCTCCAGCCTGAAAGGAATCGATCTGAAGGAAATGCCATGCCTTCTGCCAATGACTGATTCAGGAGTGGCTACGGGACCTGATTCCGGCCAGGGTCCTTGCCGAGAAGTTTCTTCTCACGAAGAAGTGGTCTTTCCTCTTTCTCTCCCATGTCTCAGGCCTGAGTGTGATGCCTGGAACGGCCATCTCACGATGGGTCTCACGAGGAAGCGGTAACGGAGAGTGCCAGAATAGAACAACATGAGGAAAAATCTCCCAAGCTGGTTTACCTGCCCAACGTCTGTTTTGTGAAGTGTCAACTTCCTTATTGTTCATCCTAGTTTTGAGTCCGAATTTCTGTCACTTGCAGCTGTATCCTACCTGTTAGAATCATGAGATAAGACTGGAGGCTTGGCTTAAACCAAGTATATGAGGTTTTCTTTATTCTGGGACTTCTCAGTGCAACAGGCTTTATTATGTGGGCGGGCATCACCAATATCCAAGAGTAGCTGGTGATGGGCAGCATCTCCCAAACAAGCATGACCGTGCAAACCTGCGTGGAGAAGGATCCTGTGAGCCTGATCTTCTACAGAAACACTAGGCGATGGGGAAACTTGTGGGACTTCAAGCAGGCAGATGATAGCTCAGTAAACCCCACCTTTCACTCTCCAACCACACCAAGGATTATGTCTCCTAGGCTCATAAAATTTAAGGAAACTCAGAAGTAGCTCTTCAGAAAAAGGTGACAAGCCGTGACTTAACTCTACTAACTCATCTCTTAGTCTCCTTCTGGTTCTCAAATTCAGTGGGGCTTGTATGATTTGGTACATTCATCTCTGAGCTTTGAACAAAATTTCCCTTCTTTTTTTAGTCACTTGCCAACATCTGTGAATGAAGTTGAAGTTGGCGAGATATATATACACACACATGTCTTTGACCCATCTTTTTCTGGAGTTAGTTATTTTAAAAAGCCAGTTGAATGAATCCTTGCTCAGTGGGTCTCTAACATTCAAGTTTTACTCAGATTCTGACTACATATTTTATTTCTCTGTTTTTTTGTTTTTTGTCCACCAGCTTCAGGGAAATGTTAGAATGTTATCTGTTAGTGACAGGGTGGCCATAATGGCATAAAATAGAAGAAACTTCTGCATCACAGATGGAAAAAATTGCTTCTGCGGCTTTTCTTGATCTATGTTAAATTCAACATGGTTTTCAAACTGAAACCACTTTGGCCCCAAAAAGCAGAAAGAAAAGAGGAAGAGGAAACTGAGGCAGAGTTCTACATGAAGTGACTGGACCCCGTATGGTATTGAAGAACTGTGTAACTTTTGGTGGGCCAGTTATCCTCAGTTCCCCTCTCCGTGCCGTGGAGCGCTGTCGATGCGAACCAGGGGATGTGGCAAGTGGCAGAGTCCCTGTGAGGATGAGGTGAGCGTCGCCGGCATTCTCCGCCCTCACGGTGCGCGCCGCAGGCTGTCTGGTAGGTGGTGACTTGTGACCCGGAGGCCATGGAAAGAGATACTTGCTCTGTCACAATCTCTCCTCTGTTAGAAGAGAAGCCCCATCCCTACCCCAAAGCCCAAACCTCAAAGAGCTCCCCTAGGAATTCCTCTTTCATTCTTGGAGGACCATGCTGCTCAGCCTGGGTCTCTCACTGATCCTGGGTTGCCCAATTCAGAAGTCCTTTATTTCTCTGCTGACTGAGGCCGAATCAATATGGGAGTTGCTTTAAAAAGCCCAGCTAGGGTCAGGAAGACCAGACGAGTGGACTTTCATTGCAGGGCAAGGATTGCATGTTTCCTCTGACCGGGTCATTATCGGTTATGGGACGAAGAGGAAGGCTGACCGCCAATCAACAAAGTGAAATTAAAAATTAACATGCTCCTGTTTGCTCAACTATAATCTTTGAATCAGTCAATACCCAGAGGCTGTGCCAGTTGCCTGATTTGAGGGTGGCCACAGATTCTGCTCAGAGACCAGCCCTGATGAATAGTTAAGGCTGAGACCAGTTAGGCAGGAAGGGCATTTCCTGCCCAGGGAGGAGGTGGCGGGGCTTTGCCCAGGCCTAGGAAATTCTAGTCTCTTCTGGCCTCCAGGGCAGCTTCCCTGCCAGCCTCCCTCAGCAGGCCCAACCTCTGCCCTGGCCTCCCCGGCAACCTCTCAGGGGCCCTCAGTCCTGAGGGTGCAGGAAGCAGAGCCCCAGGGGAGGACCATGTAAGAGGGAGCTCCCAGCACAGAGCGAGAAGCAAGACTCACTGACCAAACCCAGTATTTGTGCTGGAAGGGCCTTAGGAACATCAACGCCGACACTTCATTTTATGGAAGAGGAAACAGAGGCCCAGACAGGGTATAGGCTTGCCTGAGGTCACACAGCAGGTTAATGTCAGGGCTGTGGTGAGAACCCAGGTTCTGATCCGTAGGCTTGCGGGTCTCTTGCTGCTCCAGGACACCCCTAGCTTCTCGCTGGGCCCTGCCAGTTTCCTCTCTCCCCTCCCATCCCACAGCAGCCCCCGGATGTGTTTGCCTGGCCCTGAGCATGGTCCATGCTCCCAGGATCAAGTTTTTACCTCTGGAAGTCCGGTGGGGGCTGGAGAGATGCAAGAGCAGCCTGCTCTCTGATGCTCAGGCTGGGCCAGGTGGAACGCCTTTAACCACCTGCTAGAGTCAAGCCAGTGAGGTCTGCAAAGTGGTTGTGAGGGGAAACCACACAGCAGTGACCTCATATTTGGTTCAGTATCAGCATCGGCGGGCGGTGGCGGGGGGGGGGTCCCCTGCTCAGCGGGGAGTCTGCTTCTCCCTCTCCCTCTGCCGCTCTCCCTGCTTGGGCTCTCTCTCTCTCTCTTAAATGAATAAATAAAATCCTTTTAAAAAATAAATAAAAACCTTGTAATTATAAAATTATTTGAGAGAGGGAGAGAGCATTGGGGGGAGGGGCAGAGGGAGAGAGACAAGCAGACTCCCCACTGAGCAGGGAGCCCGATGCGGGGCTCGATCCCAGGACCCCGGGACCATGACCTGAGCCGAAGGCAGACGCTTAACGACTGAGCCCCCCAGGTGCCCCTTTACTTGAAACTTTTGACATAAACCTTACCTGCCTGCAGGTGTGGGCTGTCCCGGAAGTCCTTGCTTAACTGGATGGCCCTAAATAAATCACAGACGGGAGAGGCTGGGGGAGAGGCTGCCTCCTTGCAGCCAAGACCACCGGCGGTTTAAAGGCTTCCTGGGAAAATCCACATCCTCTCGCACAGTGTCTGTGGGACACCTCCAGTGTGCAGAGTGCTGTGTGACATAGGAAATGGTTTCCTTGGAAGGATGGCTGCACAAAGGCGAGGGAGCGCCAAGAAGGCTCAGCCTCTGGAGGTCCGCAGGGCTTCCCAAGCACCAGGATTTAGTAGTTGAGTTGACTGTGGCTCAGTGAAGCAGTGAAAGCTGGCTTCCTGCTCACCTGGGCTTTCAAATTCCCATCTGGAGCTGCAAGAGTGCATTTTTACCAACTAGGGGTGAGAATGACTTTTTCCTAATATCGGGTGGGTTACTGTGCCTGAGTGGATGTGTGCGTGCGTACGTGCGTGCTTGCTCGCGCTCACACACACTTAAGAGGGGGCAGCCCTGCCCCCTCGAGGACGCATGCCAAGACTGGCCTAGGGTGTGCGGGCTGACCTGGCCACAGCCCTCTGAGCACGCGGTCCCTTTGCAATAGAAGCCAGCCTTTCTAGGATGCGATTCCTTCCTGCTCTCAAGGCCACTACATCCCCTCTCCCCACAAGCTGGTTGGCAGCAGCCTGGGGAGTTTTGAGAGAAGAAGGGGCTTCCTGTGCCATTGGACCTTCTCCTTTGGACAAGTTGCTGGGGCAGGCTGGTGGGAGCAATAGGCAGAGGTGTTCTGACATCTTCCTGATCTTCTGGGTCCAGCAAGAGAGGGGGTCTGTCCTCTAAGAATTGGGGGCATAGCTGGGGGGAACTTTTCCCCCCAGAAGCCAGAAAGTTGGAAGAGGAGAGAGAGAAAGAGAAGGGGGTTGGGGAGGAAAAAGGGAAGGAAGGGGGGAGTACCATCCTGGATCCTCAGTGAACAGTCCCTCAGAGGGATTTCCAAAACCCCAGGAGGGATCTTGCCAAGCCATTTCCTAACCAACACAAGGTGTCAGTGTGAGGCTTAACGCAGATGGGCAGCAGCTGTGTGTGTCCTCAAGCCTGTGCAAAGGGAAATTTTGGTCTCCCGGTCTCTGCGTCTATTCTCTGTGCTTAATTCTGGAGCTCTGCCATTTCGGCCTTCATTTGTACTCCTCCAATCTGCTCATCTTCTTAGTTCTGGATGCCTCTGCCCTCTCTAGCTTCCAAAACTTGGGCCTCTGTTTCTGGGGGACTGGGGGTCTCCTAGTGATTCTCCTTGTCTCCAGTTCTCCCTGCATACCTCGGCTGGGCCACTGCCACACGGCTACCCAAGAGCTTGTGCCATATAATGAGACAGTAATGAGGCATTAATGGTAAATGAAGATAGGACGTCTGGTGACATAGGAGAAGAGAACGGAGGCCTCCATGGGGAGGTCCCAGAGAAGGAGTAGAGGCAGAGAGAAGAGAAAGACCATATCCCTGGACTATAGATAAACTGGGCTCTTTTCTGTGTCACTCGGTCTCAGACCATAGCAGGTTATGGGCTTTCTCCAGAGACAAGGGGGCTTAGTTGGGAAACAAGTGAATGTAGTTATCACTGTGTGACCTCTGACTTGTTACTAGGGAAGGTGGTCAGTTTCGTGTGGGATGCCTGGGATCTGTCCTTCTGGTCAGACTTCATTTCCTCCTACTCCTTTGAGGCCTTTTGAGGATACCGCATAGCCCAAGATTATTGGCTAAGGGATGAGTGAGTCAGAGCAGCCACAAACCCACTCAGATTAACTTAAGCAAAAAAGAGGAATTTATTGGCTTATGTAACTGAAAGGTCCAGAGCAGCAAGTAACGTTAGGTACACTGGATTAAGGGGCTAACCAGGGTTGGTTTATCTTTATCTCTTTGCTCATCTCATCTCTCTAAGGCTTCATTCCTCTGACTGGCTCTCCCTACATCACTGTCAGGAAAACTGCTGGTACTCCTTGCCAAAAGTGGATCCAGCCAGGAGGAAAACAATCAGACAAACCCGAATTCAGGAATATTCTACAAAACAACTGGCCTGTATATTTTTTTAAATGCCAATGTCATGAAAAACAAAGAAAGGCTAAGAGTCTCATTTTCATTCATGAAAACTAAATGCAATGTACCATTCTGGATCCTCAATTAGGTCTTGGGTGGGGAAAAAGTTGTTATAAAGGAATTTACTGTATATTAGATAATGGTATTCGTTCAATGTTAAATTTCCTGAATTTGATCATTGTATTATGGCTACATAAAAGAATATTCTTGTTCTTAAGAGATAAATGTAAAGTATTCAGGGATAAAGAATCATGATGTCTGTAACTTTCTCTCAAATCGTTCAGTAACAATTACAAGCACAACCACAATAAAACTATAATATCACAGAATAAAGGAGAATAGAAGAGAACAAAACAGAATAGGACAGAAAAGAGTGTGTGAAGAAGGGAAAAGAGGAAAGGAATGATAAAGCAAATATAGCAAAGTGTTAATCTTGGTGAAGGGCATAGTAAGTTCATATTACTATTCTTGCTATTTTTCTGTAAGTTTGGATTTTTTTGAAAATATAAATTAAAGCAAATTTTTAAAAAGTTTTGATGGCAGACTTCTATCTCTCAGAGTCCTTGTATCAATCTCATGGAAGAGTCTAAGCAATTAGCCTGGACCATATGCTCATTTCATTGAGATGAGTGTCAGACACTGTGATTGATAGCCTCACTGGGGAGCTTATGAAATGGGGAGAGATTCCTCAAAGGATTCAAAGGAAAAAATATGGGAGACTGTGTTGGACACACAGAAATAAGAACCAACACATCCATCCCAATCCTCTCTCTAGCTCCCGGTCCCCCAGATCTTCTGCTGGTTTCCCAGTGTCCACACACTGGCTGGCCCATCTTCTCAGACCATCCTTCCCTCCAAAATGGCATTGGAGGCAGATACCTCTCAACAAATTGCCCCACACTTGGGACTTTTGGGGATTTCTCTCTCCTCTCATGATACTCCTTTGGATCTCATTCTTCTTGGTCCTACTTTCTCTTAGTTTGTGGATGAAGGAACCTGTGTTTATGTGAACATGTGAAGGGTTATCTGTGTGCTCTTACCCTCAGCTTATAGATTCACATTTTGATTGGTCCTTAATCCAGGCAAGAGATGCCAATGACAGGAATTTCAAGCACAGAAGTCGGTCCAAAGAGATAAGTGCTTTTGGGTGAGTGGGCCTCTGGCTTCTTTTGCACCCCACTGTGTTGGTGGCTTTATCCTTGATCTCAGGCCAGGGTTTCTGACGGGGGCTGACTGCTATTCCTCTCAGTTCATGGAAGCCAGGGCAGCCAAAAGGAGCCAGGTCAACATCACTTCATTTCCCAAAGGCAATTTTGACAATTGATTTGTTCCCAAGCAGTAAAGCACAGTTAGCAAGGAAGTTGCTGGAATTCAATCAATGTAGTCTTGGCATGGATACCTCTGCATTTAGCCTTCTTGAAAACAAAGATTTAGGGAACCCATCTACTGAGGGCAAAACTAGTAAGAAGAAACAAAGAGAACTCATTCATTCATCATATATTTATTCTCTCATTTACTCATTTATGAAAGGCTGAATAGCATAGTGATAAAAGTCAGCCCCCATCAACGTTCTAAAGGTTGTACTATTGTCTGCTCAACTCCAGGGGGAGCTATTCCCAGGGACCATATGTGGTGGCAGCCCTAGGTCAAGGGCACTTGCACTGGGATTGCATGGCTTGGTTTCAAATCTGTCTCCACCACCTCCTTGATTCTTCACATCTCTGATTTAGTGACCTTAATGTAAAGGTGAGGATGCTCTCTTCCTCGTAGGGTCATTAAATGAGAGAATAGAGATTAAATGAGTGAATTTGTCTTCAGTCCCCTGAACAGTTTAAATAGCATTGCAATGATGTGTTCCTAAAAGGTTGGTAGAATATTCTTGGGAAGTTGTCTGGATCTGGGGCTTCTCTCTCTCTCTCTCTCTCTCTGTGTGTGTGTGTGTTCCTGGATATTTAAAGGCAAATACCAGACAGCATATTATTTCACCCATAAATACTGTATGTGCCTGTAACAGAAAAGGACTAAAACAGAAACCAGGCAAGATCACCCCACCCATATACAGTGTCATTATCATCTCATAGGTGATAATTCCTAATATCCAGTTCACATGAACATTTCTCTGTCTCAATGACTTTTTCCTTCTCATATCCAAAATGTGTTCATTAGGATGGGTCCCCACTCATTCTGATGCGGGGTGCTTTTAGTGCTGCTTCTACCCCAGGGAACACCTTTCCTTGCTTTCCCCCCCGCAACCTGGCAGAGAGAGAGACTCTCCTGTTCATTACTCCATCTCCAGCCCCTGACGGTGTCTGGCCCAAATACTCAGTGAATAATGACAAATTCAGTTGAACATTTAAGAGGATGCTTCTGGTGCCATGGACATTGGTGATAATGGAAAATTCCCAATAACTCCGAAGTGGAATCATCATTCTTTTAAGAAAATCAACAATGCTGCATTGTGTTCATATGCAGGTGCCAGGATTTTGCTATTTCAAAGGGGAAAAGGAAAAAAAAATGCATCCGAAGCTGCCCAGCTGGTGCTTACAGAAACACTGCTCTGCGATGTTTCTTTCTTCACCCAGGAGGGAATATTTTTAAAGCCACGATTCCAGAATTATACAGTTGCATGCGAAATGCCTCGGCTCCTGCTGATGAAGTGATTTCTACAGAGGACTGGCTGCCTTCCAAGAGAAGGAAGGGCTCCTGAGATGCTTCTGAAAAAGATGAAAGAATTTCCAAAATAGCAGCTTAATGTTGTACCACATATGGGATTCTCCAATTCACAGCTGGGTGGAAACCATTTCCGGCTTCAAGCCACTTGACTTACTGTCTCCGTGGCTGTAAGCACCCAGCGCTTTATTTATCTCTGGTTACCAGGGAGTTTCTCTTTCCTTTTTCCTCCCCCAGTCCCTCCTTCCTGTTGTGTATTTCCAGTTGTGTGAAGCTAGCACTTGTCTAAGTGTCCATGTAAAATATAAGCTCCATGGAGATGGTACCACATTTATGCTCTGTCCCTTTGATCCTGCAAAGAGCTGTATCTTAATATGTATTGTTGAATAAATGAGCCTCCAATCTAAAGGTTGAATGCCAGTCAAAAAGACATACAGGAGAGAATCACTTATCAATATAAAAGAGAATATTGATACCAACCTAAACCCTCAATTAAATGGGTTCAACCGTGCCCATATTACACACGCTCCCTGCATAACACACTACCCCCAAACTTAACTGGATTTAAAACAACAACCATTTTTATTATGCTCACAGATTCTTTGGGTCAGGAATTTAGACAGGGCACAAAGGGGATGGCTTGTCTCTGCTCTATGACATCTGGAACCTCCACCGAGAAGACTAGAAGGCTAGGGGTGAGTGCAAAGGTGGGGGCCAAAGTCACCTGGAGGTTCCTTTACTCCCATGTCTGGTGCCTTCCTCGGCTGCTATGACTTGAAGACCAGGACTACTGACCAGAGCGCCTACATGTGGCTGCTCCATGTGACTTGGGCTCCATCACAGCATGGCAGCCTTGGGGCAGTTGGAATTCTTATGTAGCTGGGAGTATTCCAAGGGGCAAAGGTAGAAGATGCATCACTTTGTATGACTCAGCCCCAGAAGTCAAACAGTGTTACTTCCTGTCCTATTCCAATGGTCAGAGCAGTCACAAGGCTTTGTGATTGAGATTTCAGGGGAAATTTGCTGTCTCTTAATGGCAGCATGGCAAGGTTGCATTGTAGAAGGGAAAGCGGGACAGGAATATTTTTGCAGCCATCTTTGCAAAATACGATCTGGCATACTCCCTCCAGCTTCACCGGCTGGTAGGTGGGTAACCCACTTCCAGGCACTGGTGTTGCCAGAAGGACTGGCAGTCAAGGTAATCTCACGCTCATGCTGCATCTTTGTTGGGACTTACTTTTTTCATTTCAAGAATAAGCCCCTCTATTTATCTTCTGAATCCTGATTGATTTTTGGCTTCAGAAATGATTTTTTTAGATGCAAATAGACAAGATAAAACCAACATTTCCTACCTGTGTTAGTTATGAAGCTATTAATAAGTGTTAGTTGGGAAAAAAGGACTCCAAGTTTGGAAAAAGTTTTATAAATGATTTTTCTCTTAGAAATTAATCCACATTGCAGAGAAAGGGGAACCCTCTTACACGGTTGGTAGGAATGCAAACTGGTTCAGCCACTCTGGAAAACAGTATGGAGGTTCCTCAAAAAGTTAAAAATAGAGCTACCCTATGACCCAGCAATTGCACTACTAGGTATTTATCCAAAGGATACAAACATAGTGATTCGAAGGGGCACATGCACCCCAATGTTTATAGCAGCAATGTCCACAATACCCAAAATATGGAAAGGGCACAGATGTCCATCAACAGATGAACGGGTAAAGATGTGGTATATATACACAATGGAATATTACTCAGCCATCAAAAAGAATGAAGTCTTGCCATTGGCAACGATGTGGATGGAACTAGAGGGTATTATGCTAAACGAAATAAGTCAGTCGGAGAAAGACAAATACCATATGATTTCACTCATAGGTGGAATTTAAGAAACGAAACAGATGAACATAGGGGAAGGGAAGGAAAAATAAAATAAGATGAAAACTGAGAGGGAGGCAAACCATAAAAGACACTGAACTCTAGGAAGCAAACAGGGTTGCTGGAGGGGCGGTGGGTGGGGAGATGGGGTAACTGGGTGATAGGCATTAAGGAGGGCACTTGATGTAATGAGCACTGGGTGTTATATGCAACTGATGATCACTAAATTCTACCTCTGAAACTAATTAAAAAAAGAAATTAATCCACAGAATTATAAGAAAGACTGAGAAGTCCTGCAACAACAAAAACCTTTTAAATCTTATTTAATTTGGGCACCTAGTAGGTGGTCAGCATAGTGTTAATTTCTATCTCATGTGATCATTGATGGAATGAAGCTTTCTAGGCCTTGATTTTTTCATCTATAAGGTGGTAATTTGAATATCTCCTTTACAATAATGCCCGCATGTAAAAGATGTCCAATAAATGGCAACTATTATTTATTATTATTAAGCTTCTCTAGCCTCCTTTTCCAGCAAATCACTTGTCCCCTTATTCTTTTCTATGTCTGTGAAGACATGAACAGAAAACTGCAGTTTCCACCTCAGTAACCTCCCCTCCCCCCACCTCCCTGTCAACTCTCCCCATGTGTCCCTTGACCCAGACATAAGAAACCCAGTCCATCCCTTCTATGGAACCACTTGCCAGGGCTGAGGCAAGAGTGGCAAAATTTGCCGCTCTTCTTAGAAAAAATTACCTTTGGGAAGTCTCACCAAGTAACTGACCATTAGGTAGAAGGCATATTAGTGATAAGAAATTGTGGAGTGGAAGATACCTAATCCCATCTGCTTCACTATCTCTACCCCTCATCCCCTAGCCAGTGAAATACTTTCCTTTCCCCTTGCTTTCCAGGGCAGGCTTTGCAACAGCCCTAATGTTCTATCACATACCATCATATTCAGCCCCATCAAGGGGGCATTGGCTTTCCCAGGAAACAAAAGCATGTCCATTCCCCAAACCACGTAGGCTTCAGTTTTGTGCTTCAATAATCAGGGAGAGAGCCGAATGTGCCAGAAGCCAGCGGGGTTAAGAGGAAGGTCAGTCAGGCACTGGAGGAGCTGACCCTGGAGCCTCAGGCTGGGACCTCCACATTTATGTTTGAGGGGTGGGACCAGTGGGGCAGGGGAAATAGCAAGGAAACCTGTTCAACTTTGCCACTTCCTGGCTGTGTGACCTGGGGCAAGTCACTTGCCCTTTTGGGGCCCCAGTTTTCCTCAACTTAAAATAGTGCTGGGGCAGAATTCTGATACACAGATGGTGTCTTTATGCAATGTGAATTGAAGACTTGAACATAAGACCTGAAACCATAAAATTCCTAGAAGAAAACACAGGCAGTAAGCTCCTTGACATAGGCCTTGGTGAGGATTTTTTAAAACTGGCACCAAAAAGCAAAAGGAACGAAAGCAAAAATAAACAAGTGGGACTACATCAAACTAAAAAGCTTCTGTACAGCAAAAGGAAACCATCAAAAAAGTGAAAGGCAACCTACTGAATGGTAGGGAGAAAATATTTGCAAATCATATATCTGATAAGGGTTAATATCCAAAATATATAAAGACCTCACACAACTCAAAAAAAACCAACCCTCATAATACAACTCACTAGCGAAAAAACAATCCAACTAAAAAATGAACAGAAGATCTGAACAGACATTTTTCCAAAGAAGACATACAAATGGCCAACGGATAAATGAAAGATGCTCAACATCATTAATCATCAGGGAAATACAAATCAAAACTACAATGAGGTACCACCTCACACCTGTCGGAATGACAAGTATCAAAAAGACAAGAGATAATAAATGCTGGCGAAGATGTGGAGAAGACGGAACCCTCATGCACTGTTGGTGGGAATACAAATTGGTGCAGCCACTGTAGAAAAGAGTATGGAGATTCCTCAAAAATTCCAAAATCTACTGTATAATCCAGCAACTCCACTTCCGGGTATTTATCTGAGGAAAACAAAAACACTAATTTGGAAAGATGTCGGTGTCATGTTTGTTGCAGTATTATTTATAATAGCCAAGATATGGAGACAATCTAAGTGCCCACTGATGGATGACTGGACAAAGAAATCATGGTGTATATACACATCATGGAATATTATTCATCCATGAGAAAGAAGGAAACCTTGCCACTTGACAACATGACAACATGGATGGACCTTGAGGGCATTATGCTAAGTGAAATAGGTCAGACAGAGAAAGACAAATGTCATATGATTTTACTTACATGTGGAATCAAATTAAGAGGCAAAAAATAAGTTCCTAGATGCAGAAAATAGATTGGTGGCTGTACTAGGTGGGGAGCAGGGGTGGGAAAAAGGGTAAGCTTTTTTTTTTTAGTTTAAATAAATTGAGTTATAAAGTTTAAAAAGATTGTTTTCCCACTATACTACTTCAAAAGTAAAATTGATTTTTTTCTAAGCAAAAAAATTATCAAACAAAAATGTGCTGGGCAGTGTGGTGGTTTAGTAGGAAAATTGCAAAAGTGGGAACTGGGAGACTGAAATCCTGTTCCCATCTCGTGACCTTGGGTAAGTTGCTTCCCTTGTTTGGGCCTCAACTTTCTCCATTTGTAAAATAAGAAAGTTGAATTAGATTATCTTGAAGGTCTAGTGGTCCCCAGGGATGGCTGTCCATTCCCCAAGCCACCAACATATATCAACCCACAGCAGGGTGCTTCCATGCACCCGAAGTTTGAAGAGAATCCCCCTCCAGATCGCTGACAATTAGAAAACCTAGAGCGGCTGCTGGAGGTCCATTTCCTCCTAACCTGCTGAGACACCCTGGCTGCATCAGACTCATAGACAGTCATGAGGAGTGAGTGTGAGAGTGTGTAGCAAAGATGTTGCATGATCTGGACAGACATTGTTTACTATTGTGTTGTCATAACAGTTCAGAGAATAGATCAAAGTCCAACCTGCCTCATCTTCAGAATAACTGAACTGAGGAGTGGGTGGACTGTTGACAATACCATTGACTACTTCAAGCTGAACTTGTACACCGTCTATCAGGAAGAAAGTTTCAGACAAACAGATTAGAATTCATGGATGGAGGAAGGACCAACAGGCAGGGTGTTGAAATCCATTGAGCAAACAGGTGTTTCCACAAAGCCTTGGTGACTCTGTGGTCTCTTGGTGAAAGGACTCATTCATCAGAAGCTTGTGGTTGTGGCTACTCTCTGTGTGGCCCCTGAGAGACCCTCACCCCTGTCCCCACTATAGGCCATTGGGATTTGGGCCAATGAGGGATGTGTACTAGTCAGCCCAGTCTGCGTGAGTTTGGAAACCGTGAAAGCAGCCAGCATCTATTAAGTGCTTAATAAATGCCAGGCCCTGCACTAATTGTCTTACAGGTTTGTTCTATTTAGTCCCCCAGTGGTCCTCCGAGTTGGGTCCTATTATCATTCCCATTTTATAGATAAGGAAACTGAAGTTCAGGTAGACCACATACTTTCGCAGGATTTGAACCCAGGTCTTCTGATTGCACAGTCCATGACCTAAACTGCTACAGCTTTTGGCCTCAGATAGTTTCCTCCTCCTTGGAAATAATGTGTACCAAACATGCACAAGGCAGCAAGCACCAAGTACACAATCTTCAATAGCCTTCAATAGCCTGGTGAGATGAATATTATTATCCCCATTTTCCAGGTGACACTGGTCTCAGAGACGTTAACGTCCAAAGTCCCACAGCAGGAAGTAGAGGTATTACATCTGGTCTGCTCAGCCTGAGTCCTTGTTCTTCATCCTTCTCCTCTCCTGACCCTCCCCGAGCCATCCCAGATCTACTCACTTAGAACTGATGGCTCCTTTCTTGGGATTCCGTGGCTCTTTGAGGATTCTTTCCTACAGCACACACCACCTCATGGTGACCTTTATGGGACTAGGGCACATAGATCCCATCTCTCTACCAGGTGGAGAGCTTAGCAAGGGTGGGGCTGGTGTCTTATTTCATCTCTGTGTTTTCTGTGCCCGACAGAGAACAAAGCAGAGAAGGCAGTCCAGAGCTGCATTACAGAGAACCTTAGCTGTAGAGTCCTTGGGTGGAATTTTGGGGGCTGAGACTAGCTGGAAGTATCCTGGGATCTTATGGGTAAAGGCTAGTAAATTGAGACAAAGGTCTTTTTGTGGGGGATAGGGGATGGGGATCCTAATGCTTTGGAGATTAAATGCCTGGACAAAGATTTTGCCTTGAAGGCTCCAGAGGAGATGCCTCAGAATTCTGAGTTGGAGCAGATGCTCCAGTCCTCCCAAAGATTTTGGGAGGAATTCCGAGACACTCATCACTCCCATGTTCTTGTTGGACTGCTCCTTCAGAGATGCCAGAAAGACCATCCCATCACCCCCCTGTCCACACAGTGTTTCATCAGTGCCCTGCCGTGGCTTGGTTACAGGCAATAGGCAGGGCGACTGGGAGACAGGAAGGGCAGCCTCCATCTCCACCACGTGCCTCAGGGCTGGGCCACACCACATGAAGGAGCCTAAATGTAAACTCTAGGGTCAGGAATGATGCAACCGCAAGCGTTGTTGCAAGTTGACATGGCTGTCAGAGCTCCAAGAAACCCTGAAAAGAGGAAGAGCCACCCAGGGGAGCCAAGGTGGAGCCTGGAGGGCCCAGCCAGGAATGTGTTTGGTGTGGGGCAGGACGTCCTCTGCTCCCCCTGGACTCTTCCCGCAGCTGTGCCCTGAGGAGGCCAGATTGGATGGATGACTTTTTCTACCTAGGGTTTTGGAAGGCCTGAGGTTCTTACAGAGGCCTTGGGGGAATTGCATGACAGAAACCAGGTGGCCAGAGCCCTGAGTCCCTTGGGGCCAATGTCAAACAAAGTAGCTCCTCTCTTAGCTGATTTCCGTGCTTGATTCTCTGGGCTCCCTCCTCTCTTCTCACCACCTTTCTCTGCTCCTACCCTGAGCCCTGACCTGTTTCAACTCCTTCCACAGCCCACCGCTAGACGGGAAATTATCAGGCCTTGGGGAGGGAAGGAAGGTGCTGTGATGAGCCATTTCACTCCTTGGAGTGGAGGAGGGAGGGAAGACTGCCAAGGTGGTTGGGGCACCGCAGGTCCATCTGCCTTTTCTTGCTTTCTGGCACACTCTGGATAGTGAAACTGAAATCTGATGTGCCCTCTCCTGAGCGACTCAGAGCTCTGGGGCCCTATATGCCGTAAGAGCATCCATTTCCTTTGCAATCTTGCATTCAAAGCTCCTGATGGGATGGCAGTGTTCCTCCCTAGCTGGCCTCCGAGTTCTGATCCAGCTTAGAAGATTTCTGGTTCTGTGGCCTTGTCTTCCCTTGTAGTCAGGCTATGATACTGTCCATAGTGAGGAGGCAAGATAGAAGCAGGTCTTCAGCAAATCAACCTTCAGTGGTACACAGTGACTTCCTCATAGTCCCTAGGCATCTGGACACAGGAACTCAGAAGGAACAGGATGCCTCCATCAGAAGATAGAGCTTCCTGATGTCTGAGATCTGGTCTCACATCCTCCCTACCCTCCAAAACTTGCCATCCTGGATAGAATTCTAGGTGGAAGACCTAAGGTAGGATACTCTTGGCTTCCAAATACAGGCTTATAAGCAGCGGAGGGGAGGCAAGAGGGTGCTCCTTGCCCAAGGCCTCCTCCCAAGGACTACCCCACTGACACAGAGAATAGCTGGTGGTCTTTCCCCACTGGTGAATCCTGGACAGTTGGGACTGATGAGAATGACTCTAGAAGGCTCCAGAGGAGATGCCTCAGAATTCTGAGTTGGAGCAGATGCTCCAGTCCTTATTCATCCCACCCCCATAGAACAAAGCTCATGTTTCCAGCTTTCAAGGGAAAGTGACTATGTAGTAGCTGGATCTACATGGTGCAGCACCAGGATCCTACTTCCTTGGAGATGAAGCTCAGTGACTTTCTGGGGTCAGGCTTTGCTCATGGGTAGTGACACACTGGAGGTGTCAAACAGAAGCAGCTCTGCCCTGTTCACCAATGCTATGTGTCCCCAGCATCTTCCACCTTATGCCTTGTCCTGACTGGGGGAGAGTATTGTGGCCACACAAACAGCCGCGAAGAGTCTGGTAAGAAAACACCAAGCAGCATTTCTAGGCCGGCTGCCAGCTGGGCCCCCTTTCTTCACGGACTCCTGCCTACTGCTGAGTCTTGGGACAAATGCTGCTATATCCTGGGACCTCCTGTCCTCACCCTCTGGGTGGATCTCAGGCTTTTCTGCCTGTGAATCTTCCAGCTCACCTGATGCTTGGTGGGTGACGTAAACATCCCCAGTGATTTTCAAAAGCTGCCCCCATTTGTCTGCACTGTTCTTCTCACTGGCCAGAGCCATTCTGGAGTCCATGAGTCATATTGTAGCCAGTTCACTCAAGAAAACGGCCTTGAAAAACTATACGTTTAGGGAGCCAAAGGCTACCTAGGAATTTGTCAATCAAGACTGCCGAGTTAACACAGATGGTGCTGCTTTGCTGCAGGAGCAGCCCAGCCCCTCCCGCCCACCACCCAACCTTCCATCCATTTGCAACATGCGCATCTCTGGGCTGTTTGGGTGACCAGTGCTTCCAGTCATTCCCCATGGGCACCAGGGTCCCAGCCCAAGGTGAAGGGGGTGGGAGGGGAGCCATTACCGCACATGTGGGCCCTGCCAGCTCTCCAGAACCCAGGTTGGAATCCCAGGAAGGCCCATGTTCAGGTACTGACCAGGAGGCAGTCAAGGGGCAAGAACAAGGCTTCCAGAAACCCAGAGACCCTGCTTGAATCCCAGCACTGCTGCTTACTAGCTGGTGACCTAATTCTGGGCCTCAGGGTATGAGGGGCTGGCCTGCAGTGACTTCAGGGCCTCTCTTCTCTCAACAGCCTAGGATTCTGTCCTGAGGAGTGGGAAATGGCCTATTTTGTCTGAGTACACGGAGTGTTTTTCAAAGTAAACAAACTCTGGTTACTAATTACCTGACCTACATTCCGTGTGACTGCAATGGTGGGGGACACATCTCAAATTTCTAAAGAGGAATTGGAAAGGAGATAATAGGAAGCACCCAGAGGTGAGACCTAAGGTTCTCATTGACTGGGCAGAATCCTGAAGTTTTGGTTCATGCTATTCTCCAGCAAAACCTACATTTTAGAAAAGCCCCTTAGTCTTTAAACACAAACAAGCACTGTCCTATTTTCTCCTAGTTATAAAAAATAATGAGAATTTATTATATATATTAGTGTATTATATATAATATTATATATATATACACATATACACAATAGAACATTCTTGAAATTATAACTTAGAAAGTGAAAATCTGGAATCCTATAGCTGCTTCCTCCCTGTGGCCCCCGGTCCCTAAGATAACACAGTTAATAGTTTGGTGTATATACTTGTAGGTATTTTCTTTGTAGAAACCAAATACAAATCTACTATTTTATGGAAATAAAATTAACATGCTGCTCTGAAGGTCGCTTTTCACACTTAACCACATATTTTGGACATCAGTCCATGTTAGTACAAGAAGAGGCCTTCTTAATGCTTTGGGGGCTTCAGAAAAAGGAGGAAACCATGAAGTATATAAAGCTTGTTTTCTTTCATTTTCAATATTATTTCTGCTGTATTTAAGAACAGCAGAATATCTCAAATTAGTTTTCAAATACCTTAGATATTTAGTTAAGTAAAAAAACCATCATAAGAAGGATACTTGGATTGCTGCAGGAAATCAGTGAATAAATGAAAAAGACCCGCTTTACCATTCCGACCATTCCTTATTCTTATGTCCATTTTGTCTTCAGTTGGACTGGTTGAGCAATGGAAAGCTTTCTGTGGTAGCAGAACAATGGCCCCCAAGGATGTCCATGTCTTAATCCCGGGAACTTGTGAATATGTTGTCTTAGGTGGAGTGGGACTTTGCAGCTGTGACTAAGTTAAGGATCTTGAGATGGGGAGATTACCCTGGATCATCTAGGGGGGCTCAATGTAATCACAGGGGCCTTTATAAATGAAAGGAGGCAGAAGCGTCAGAGTGAGAGATTAGACGATACAATACTGCTGGCTTTGAGGATGAAGGAGGTGGTCACAAGCCACGGAATGCTGGCAGTCTGTAGAAGCTTGAAAAGGCAAGGAAATAGACTCTCCCCTAGAGCCTCCAGAAGAAATGCAGCCCTTCTGACACCTTGATTATAGCTTGATAAGACCCATTTCACACTTCTGATTTCCAGAACTATAAGAAAATAAATCTGCATTGTTTTAAGCCTCTAAGCCTGTGGTAACTTGTTATAGCATCCATAAGAAACTAATACACCTTCATTCATTCGTTGTGCATGCTGAGATGCATGTGGTCTCCCTTGGATTCAAACACAAAACATTGTGTCTGAAATCATGACACATCTGTGGTTCTAGATGACCAGGAAATAACCAAGTACTCAGTATAACATGGCCCTCAGGTAAGCCAGAGTCATTTTGTGGAAATCATTTTTGGTTATCAAAATCAGAAAGAAAAATGACAAAGGAGAGCCCATTGGCCTAGAGGAGGATTTGCATAGAGCCTGGAGGTCTACAAATCCAAGGTTTAAAAAGCCACCAGAGAGGTAGGTAGACTTGATATTCTCTCCCCATTTAATGGTTGCATCATGAAGGCCTTGCAAGGTTACTTGCTCAAGGTCACAGAGCAGGTGAGGACCTGAACAGGGCTGAGATGGTCTCTTCCTCTCAGTTCTGTGATGGTTTCTTTTCTCTTTAAAGGGAACACCAGGCTTAGGGTACCACTGAGGGGTAACAGGAGGAGGAAGGGTGGACCCAGGTTTGCCCATCCCGCCAGGCCCTCCTTTGCAACCTTACCACTCTTACCCACCTTGGCTGGCAGCCTCCCAGATTCCCTGCTTGGGGAGGTGGGTGGGTACCTGATGCTGGTTTCCCGTGGTTCCAGATGACTAGGAGTTAACCCAGGCAGCCTCCCTGGCTAGCCAGGACTTGTGTTTGGCTTGAATTTCCCAATGTTCTCATGTGACAGATTAAAGAGGAGAGCTTGGCAGCTGTGTCCTCAGCTGTGACCAGCACAGACAACTTCCCCACTTTTCCTTTGACCATTGGAACCTCAGAAATGCCAGCAAAAGAGAAAAGTAGGTCATTTGGTATAAAGTGGGGGATTTATATCTAGGTTTCCAGATTTCTCTCTTGGACCTAGAAAGTGATCATAGGCCCTCAGCAGCTTGGAGGTCAAGGCTGATGGGCCCACACATAAACTAGGGCAGTTGTATAATTCAGAGGGCATTTTCATCTGCACCCTTTTCTTTAATAAATCACTCCTAATGCTGGATAAGCTGGGCTCCTGATGGGGCTGTTCATATTCTCAAAGACGTCCAGTTCAGCAGGAAAAGCTGGAGACGGAAGCCACATTGATCAGGCACTTCCTGCTCAGGTACTTTATAGCCATTATTGCCAGGGCTAGGTTCCTGTGCCCACCATCCCGCTCCCCTCACGGTTGTAGCAGGTGGAGTAAGCATACGTGGTTAAATGGAGATGAGACTATCTATCTACTGTGCCGTCTAACTCCCGGGTGCAGGCCGCTCGTGGGGTTGGAGAGCACGTGGAGAACTTGCCCGACTGCTGGCTGTCCGCACAGCCTGCTTTCCCCTCGTCTTGGGCCGAGAGCTGGCTCACATTTTGCAGACTCTCTTGCACTTAGGTGTGGCCACGTACGGCAGGCGGGACTCCAGGCACGCCTCTCAGGAAGGGCCTGCGGCCCACGGGCGGGGAGCGTAGTTGGTAGATAGTCTTCAGCTGTCAGCTCCCTCAGGGTCACGGTAACCTACAGAGAGCCACCTCCCCCAGTGTTGCACCCTTCCCAGGACCCGCCTGACTGCCTGAGGCATGACAGAGAGGCCTGGCCATTCTGACGCAGAGAGGATAATCCTGACAGACAATATTCACCCCAGAGCTCCCCACTGGGTTGGCCATTGCATTGTCTGATTGTGCTCTGGCTTCTCCCTCTGCCCAGTTCTGCTTCTCCCCTTTTCCTTTCGTAGGCACTGCTTTCCAACGACTTCCGTGTACCCCTGGACTTCAATGGCAGCGCCAGCTTCTTCAGAATCCAGCCTGTGACTCTGTGTCACCGAGTTCTCCCCAAAGCAGTGTGAGCAGACGCAGTGCGTGCTGTTTTTAGGCCTGGCCCATGAAAATCTTCTGGGTGGACCTGCCATGCTTTCTCCTTCAGCCCCCTGGGTACAGACATCAGTGATGCCCTAGGGGCTGGTGGAGCCACAAGGTGGAAATGGCCTGTGTATGATGACAGGGACAGCCGCCCAGCTGACCTGAATATCCTCCCAGAACTGTTAAGTGAGTGAGAAACTAACTTCTACTCTACAAAGCCACGAGTTTGGGGCATCTATCTGTTACTCTAGCTGATCTTGGCTGACTTATCTCTCCTCCGCTCCTACTTCTCCAGATCCGAATGGAGGAGCTAGAGAATGGTGGGTCTCACGGGCATGGCCGTTGACTGAGGAGACTGGAAACTCCAGTGCCCACTGTGGCGAGGCCAGAGAGCCCCAGAGCACTAGAGAGCAGAACAGGGCCCAGGGCAGCTGTTCTGTGTATTAGAGAGCCACGCTCCAGCGAAACACGGCCCAGGGGGACGGGGCTCTCATCAATCAAAAAGCAGCTGCTCTCCCCTGGGGGCAACAGGCAGAGAGGGAGAGAAAGCAAGTCCTCCTTCTAACACCCCCTGAGCGGACACAAGCATCAGAGGCCTTTTGCGTGTGTGTTTGTGTGAACAGCATGTGTCAGGGTTGGTATGCAGGAAAAGAAGCAGGATTTCCCCAACAATAGAGTGATTCAACTGTTCCTGTAATTCAAAGTAGCTAGGGGATAGGGGACAGATGATAGGTGGAGAGGTAGATGATAGGTGGTATACAGACAGATATTAGATGGATAATGAATAGATACAGTAGATAGATGATGATAGGCAGGTAAGTAGGTAGATAGGTAGGAAATTGAGGCCCAGAGGCGTTGAGGTATGTCTCCATAGTCCCGTAACTAGTATGGAATAGAGGAGGATTCAAATCCAGGTCTAGTCTGACTCAGAGGTGGGACTTAACACCCGGCTCCATATCCTTTTCTCTGCTGAGGATGGCAAATAACATGTCTTATTTGCCCCATACACAGGGTTTCACTTGCCCATAAAACGGTGTTTGCTTTTGTTTTGTTTTGTTTTAAGGTTTTATTATTTATTTGACAAAGAGAGAGAGACAGCCCGAGCAGGGGCAGGTGGCAGGCAGAGGCAGAGGGAGAAGCAGGCTCCCCTCAGAGCAGGGAGCCCTATGTGGGACTCGATCCCAGGACCCCAGGATCATGACCTGAGCTGAAGGCAGTTGCTTAACCAACTGAGCCACCCAGGTACCCTGGTTTTGTTTTCTTACTTTCTTACTTGTACCTTGCATTTTGTAATCTAGGAGTTTCTTGTTTGGTTGGTTAAGATGGGCATTTAAAAGGCTGCATTCCCTAAATTCTTGCATGCTCAAAAATGTTTATTGTGGGGCATCTGGGTGGCTCAGTCAGTTAAGCATCCAACCCTTGATCTCAGCTCAGGTCTTGATCTCAGGGCCGTGAGTTTAAGCCCCGCATTGGGCTCCACGCTGGGCATGGAGCCTACTTAAAAAAAAGTGTTTCTTCCTTTTTTGTTCAAAGAATAACTTGGATGTCTACACGATTTCTTAGTAACACTCTCTCAGAACTTTTTTCTTATTCCTTTAAAAAAAAATTATTTATTTGAGAGAGAGACAGGGAGGGCACAAGCGGGGGGAGGGGCAGAAGGAGAGGGAGAAGCGGACTCCCTGCCGAGTGGGGAGCCCAACGAGGGGCTCCATTCCAGGAGCCCGGGATCATGACCTGAGCAGAAGTCAGACACTTAACCGACTGAGGCACCCGAGCGCCCCTCAGAACTCGTTATGGCTTTCCAACAGGTGTGCGTGCTGTTTGGGAGGATTATGGCATATCTGAAGGACAGGCATAGGTGCTAAGTTGATTAAATTGGGTTGAACAATGGAAAGCCTCCAACCTGCTGCCATGTTTTGACCTCATGTTGTGGGCAACAGAGAGCCATTGAGGGTTTCTGAGCAATGTGGTGGTGGTAGCGTGGACATAGATGGATTGGGGAAGAAAGAGGCCACAGAAAGACCAGATTGGAGCCCACAACGTGAGTAAGTAGTCAAGGCCTAGACCAGTAAACATACACTGTGGAGACAGAATTGATGGGGTTCGGCAACCGCTTGGACAAGGGAGACCTGGGGTGACCAGGTAGGTGGTGTCATTTTTAAAACCAGAGAGAAAAAGTGGAGGAGGAAGAGAGAGATGAAGGACAATGGGAGGATGAGAGGAGAAGGGGAGGATCTGAGGTCTGAGATCTAAGTGGCCACGTTTTGGAGTAGTCAGGACCCTGAGGGGGGCAGTTGGGCCGCTGCTGAGATTTGGGAGCAGAGTTCAGAGGAGAGCTTAGGGTGAGGGACAGAGCAGAACAGGAAGGAGTCCCGGGTGTGATGAGTATGTCCAATACAGTTTCTTTCTCCTTAGCCATGTTTCTGGAGGGCGCTGTGAGAACAGCCTCTGACATCTGTCCCATCGACACTGTTTTCTTCCAGATAGTGACGGTGATGGACTTGCAGCCCCTGCTGAGCAGGATGAACGTGGGCTCCGTGACACATCCCGCTACTTGCAACAGTTTCTCCTTTCTAATCTGGTGTGGTTTCCCCCCTTTCCTGATTAATATTTGCCAAAAGCTTATTGATTTTATCAGCCTCTTTAAGGGAACTGCTTTTGGGTTAATGTCTCAATTATACTGTTTTTATGCTTTTTAATTTATTTATCGATGCTTTTATATTTTTCTCTTTATTTTTCTTTGTTCCCTGCCCCCTCACCGAAATTTTATTTGTCGAATTAATGAATTTATCTTTTTTAAAAAATATTTTATTTATTTATTTGAAAGAGAGACAGCAAGAGCGAGAGACGGAACACAAGCAGGGGGAGTGGGAGAGGGAGAAGCAGGCTCCCCGCAAAGCAGGGAGCCCAATGCGGGACTCCATCCCAGGACCCTGGGATCATGACCTGAGCCGAAGGCAGACGCCTAACGGCTGAGTCACCCAGGCGCCCCTAATGAATTTATCTTTTGGCAACAAAAATATTTAGAGCTGTAAGTTTCCCCAGAAATACTCTTTGTCTATATTCCAGGTGATCAGATGTATAGTGTTTCACTATCATGGTTTCCTAAGGCATTATTATAGACAAAATATCTTTCTTGACCCAGAGGAAATTATTATTCTGTACTATATTTTAAAATTCCAAGAATATTTGTCTTTTTTTTTTTTTAAGACAAAAGGGAGGCGAATAAAGAAATCATCTAAGGTTACACAGCCACTAAGTGTCAGGTTTAGGATGAGAACACAGATTGACTGACTCCTGGGCCAATCAATGAGAAAATATTTTGTCCACTTCTAGCAGCATAGTTTAAGCTTAGGCGTTTCTGAAAAGCCTCACTGGTTTGGGGAAGCATTTGAAATGGGAAATCATGATGTTTAGAGTCAGACGGACATGAGCAAAAGTGGGCAGAAGTCTAGACTTCTCTGAGTTTCAATTTTCTTATCAATTTTATACTGTTGTTGTAAAGATTAAATGAAATGTGAAATGGTGTACATAAAATGTCTCATACACCATAGGTGATCAATCAATATACATCTTTTTGTATAGATGCTTAGAGTATTGGATAACTGGTTTAAAAAATTAAGTTTTTTCCTTATTACAAAGTGTTCATTGCAAAGAAATTAAACACACACAAGCAAAAAGACAAAAGTAAAATCATGCATAATCACAGTGATAACTACTATTAACAAAGTGCAATAAAATCTTTCAGAACATACACACACACATATATACATTTACGTACACACACAGCCACACACACACACATACACATTCACAAATATACATTCACACATAACCAAAATTTGGATTATACCACAGAATTATTTTGCAAGCATTTTGTTTCCCTTTCACAGTTAACGTACGATGACCGCCACTGCTCATTGATTTTGTTTCGTTTGGTGAATGAGCCACTTGGTAATTGGAGGCAGGCAAGCTCAGGCTCCATGTAGTTTGGAGTGGAAAGGTAGGCTCAGGCTGATGGGAGCATGGTGGTAGATGGGGGTTCGGAAGGTGTTTCCCCAAGGCTGACACAGTGGAGTCTTGACAGCCGGGGTGCGAACTGGTTTGTGTGAGTCAGGACAATAGGCTATGATTAACGATGAACTACTTAACCCAGACAGGGTAAGTAGTTCTCTGGTTCACTCCACTGATGGGATGACTCTTCCACCTGCCCAGTCAAGTCAAGTCAGGTAGGATTTTATCTGAGTTTACTGACCCAGCACTGTGCTAGGTGCTAGGTGGGGACACAGGAAATAACTTCTGTTCTCAAGCTGCTGATACCCATCTATCGAATCACACACCAGTTTGAAAACACTAAGTGCCACCCGAGAAATGAAGATAGATAGGTAGGATGGTGTGAAAAAGAGTGTGATTTGCCTTCCAGCTAGCTTTTTTGTTTGGGGCTAGTAATGGTTCAGGGCAAGGTTTGGCAGGGGAGAGAAAGTTCTAGTCTGGGAGGCTATGGACGGCAGGAGATGTGAGCTGATTTGGGGTAGAGCCCAGGGAGGAGTTGGTTGGTGGGAGAGGGGCCACTGAAGAGGACCTCAGAAACACTAGGCTGAGCAGGGGTGGGACTGAGAAGGGGCATTCAGTAAAGGAGCTATCCTCTTGGAAGTTGGTGTTGGGGAAAATGCAAAATAGAAGCGGAACCCATGTTAGGCTCTGGAGTTGGAAGGTGGTCAGGTCAGCACCAGATATACCTTAGACACTTGATAGCAAGGCACATGAGAAGAACAGAATTTTATAAAGATTAACTGAGGAGCCTTCAGATAAATGGGGGAAGAGTAAGTCTACAGTCAGGGAGGCCAGTTAGTTATTAAGGGTTGAGTGACTAAACCAAGGAGGAGGCTGTAGGAATGGAGTAGAAAGAAGGGTCAAATCGGAGAAACATCATAAAGGTGAAGCTTGCTGATAGGAAGTTGAAGAGAAGGAAAATTTGAAATGAGACCACCATTTACAAGCCAAGTCAATCAGGAGAGTAAGATTGCCAGTGACAGAGACAAGTAAGGAAGGCCTATTGAGAGGTGGCCTACATGAGTGGAAACATAGCACAAGACTGCGCTCCTTGAGAAATTCTACTGAAATAATTCTAGATTTTTTCTATTGTGATTTGCGTGTGTGTGTGTGTGTGGGTATGTGTGGGTATGTGTGCACATGGAAAAAACCAAGTTGTGTTGCTGGAAAACCCAGCTGCTAAACTCAATGGGGATTAATGCTCCTATTGTCTGTCTACCCATGGGTTCAGTTATAATATCTAAATGGCATGAAAACATTGACTTGTATAATTGCTGTGAAAATCCTGGATGTGTTTCCTTGTTATAATACACATACACATTTTAAGATTTTATTTATTTATTTATTTGAGAGAGAGAATGAGATAGAGCGAGAGAGCATGAGAAGGGGGAGGGTCAGAGGGAGAAGCAGACTCCCCGCCGAGCAGGGAGCCTGATGCGGGACTTGATCCTGGGACTCCAGGATCATGACCTGAGCCGAAGGCAGTCGCTTAACCAACTGAGCCACCCAGGCGCCCCAAGGACACTTATCTTTTTTTTTTTTTAAGATTTTTATTTATTTATTTGAGAGAGAGAATGAGAGAGAGCACATGAGAGGGGGGAGGGTCAGAGGGAGAAGCAGACTCCCTGCCGAGCAGGGAGCCTGACATGGGACTCGATCCTGGGACTCCGGGATCATGACCTGAGCCGAAGGCAGCCGCCCAACCAACTGAGCCACCCAGGCGCCTCATACACATACACATTTTAGTGCTTCAAAAGTATTCAGAATCACATCTGCTTCTTATGTTTGTAAAGAATAAACACGTGGTGTATGGAGCTAAACATCAGCCTCTAGCTGATATAATAGTCACTTCCTAAAAAAGTGTTAAATTATTGGGGCACCTGAGTGGCTCAGTCGGTTAAGCATGTGACTCTTGATCTCAGCTCAGGTCTTTATGTTGGGGTCCTGAGTTCAAGCCCTGTGTTGGGCTCCACGCTGAGCATGGAGCCTACTTAAAAAAAAAAAAAGTATTAAGTTAATAAATTAATAAGCCTTGGTGCAAATAATCTACAGGAAACCATATATTTCGAAGTTTCACAAATTGGATGAGGTAAAAAGAACCAAGGGCCATGCTTACATAGGCTAGGCTGAAATGGAAGAGGCCATTGACTACAATAGAATTTTATAAATTTTGGAACATATCTACAAAAATCTTAAAATATAAATGTCCAAGATTGAGAGCAAGGGAAATTATCAGTTATAGGAAACGAGGAAGAAATGAAAAGCTGAAAGCAGTAAGCAGGATTAGGTGACTCATGGGGGTGATGAGACCTGTAAGGAATTTCAGTGAACATGAGTTCAGCAGACATGCCTCAGGCCTCTTCATAAAGCCTAGAGTTTAAAAGGGTTGCTATAGGAATGCCTGAGTAGCTCAGTCAGTTAAGCATCTGACTTCGGCTCAGGTCGTGATCCCAGGGTCCTGGGATCGAGTCCCACATCAGGCTCCCTGCTCGGTGGGGAGTCTGCTTCTCCCTCAGTCTGCTACTCCCCCTGCTTGTGCGCTGTCTCTCCAACAAATAAATAAAATCTTTAAAAAAAAATAAAAAGGTTGCTATGTCTATGAAAAGGGGATAGAAAAATTCTACTCATAAACCCACTACAGATGAGGGGGTCCACATTTACACAAGTGGAAAAGAAGTCCAAGAAGTTAATATAAAAATTGGTGTGGGGGGCGCCTGGGTGGCTCAGATGATGCCTTCAGCTCAGGTCATGATCTCAGGGTCCTGGGATCGAGTCCCGCATCGGGCTCTCTGCTCCTTGGGAGCCTGCTTCTCCCTCTGCCTCTCTGTCTCTCATGAATAAATAAATAAAATCTTAAAAAAAAAAAAATTGGTGTGGGAAACCTGGAGGGCCTTGGCTGAGAACAACATGGAACTACTCTGCTAGGGCATTCGCACGATTCAGAACCTGAAAGTAAACAGAACATGCAAAAATACAAAATCACAAATCACACAAGGAAACAAATCACTATGAGATCCAGCAGATGAAGAAATACAAGCATTAGGGGCACCTGAGTGGCTCAGTCGTTGAGCGTCTGCCTTCGGCTCAGGTCATGATCCCAGGATCCTGGGATCGAGTCCTGAACTGGGCTCCCTGCTCCTCAGGGAGCCTGCTTCTCCCACCGCCTCTGCCTCTCTCTCTCTGTCTCTCATGAATAAATAAATGAAACCTTAAAAAAATTTAAATCTTTATAAAAAAAGAGAGAAATACAAGAATTAGTACTTCAAGAACTGAAGAATAGAACCATCTAAAAGAGAGTATCAAAGAGGGGAACTTCTTACACTGTTGGTGGGAATGCAAGCTGGTGTGGCCACTCTGGAAAAACAGTATGGAGGTTCCTCGAAAAGTTGAAGATAGAGCTACCCTATGGCCCAGCAATTGCACTACTATTTACCGCAAAGATACAAATGTGGGGACCCGAAGGGGCACCTGCACTCCAATGTTTATAGCAGCAAGGTCCACAATAGCCAAACTGTGGCAAGAGCCGAGATGTCCATCGACAGATGAATGGATAAGGAAGAGGTGGTGTATATGTAAAATGGAATACTACTCAGCCATCAAAAAATGAGATCTTGCCATTTGCAGTGATGTGGATGGAACTAGAGGGTATTATGCTAAGTGAAATAAGTCATTTACAGAAAGACAATTATCATATGATCTCACTCATGTGGAATTTAAGAAACAAGGCAGAGGATCATAGGGGAAGGGAGGGAAAAATAAAAAAGACGAAATCAGAGAGAGAGAAAAACTGTAAGAGACTTAGTCAACTGAGGGTTGCTGGGGGGGTGGTGGGATAAGGGGATGACGGGCATTAAAGAGGGCATGTAATGTAATGAGCACTGGGTATTATACAAGACTGATGAATCACTGACCTCTACCTCTGAAACGAATAATACATTATATGTTAATTAATTGAATTTAAATTAAAAAATAGAATACAGAGAAATTGATGCAAAAAAAACAAAAAACAAAAAACAAACCCTTGCCTAGTGAGACATCTACAAGGAGAAATTCTAAAGCACTGTTTCTAGAATAAGAAATATTCTCCTAACACAATTTTAATGCCTCAGAAGCACTTTGTGTTCTTTACCTGTGGTTGTCCCCAGTGTCTGATAGGCAAAAACCTCCAGAAGGCTGCAGAAGCCGTGGTTTTATGACGTCATCACATTAGCACCATGCTGCCTCTTGCACCTATCATGTTGTTTACCATATGCCACATGTGTGCTTTACACACATCGACTCATTTAATCCTCCTACAAGCCCACCTACGAGATGGGGAGCTTTGTTTCCATTTACAAATTATTTTCATGTGGTAATTGAGGCCGGGGGAGAGTAAGTAACTGGCCTAACACAACTAGTGAAGAGCAAACCCAAACCCAGGCAGTCTGGTTCCAAAGCGCTGTTCGTAACCACCACACCGGACCAAAGGCTGTGTGGCCATCTGGGTGAATTGATCGTGTATTTGCCACTGGGAAAACCCACCCTGGTCTTCCTTCCTCCCTCCCAGCTGCCTATCTTCCATGAATCAGTCAGCTCTCTTCTTCCATGAATCACTCATGACATTCTCCCCTACATTCTCATAATCTCCTCTTTCTTTTCCTTAAGCATAGGAGATGTGGGCAAGGGGAGGAAGGCCAAACTAATGGTTTCGGGGAAGAATACTTAAGATCTGAAGTTGGCCAATGAAATGTCATACTTGGTTCCTTTCTGGGTGGCCTCCATGACGTTCTAACGTTCATTTGACAGAACGGTCTGTGACCATCCAGACACTGGATAGACATTACTTCATACAGAAAATAATGTGAAAGAAGTTGATTTTATCTGGTGTCAACATCAACACGTATCTTTTGAAGCTCTATGTATTAGCAATTTTCCTAAGCACTAGTTTAAGAGACGGTGTAATGAAGAGAACAGTTTGCTTTTATAAGATATTTTTAACTTATGGTTTTAATTAATTGCCTAATGTTAAAAAATTGAGCTGAAGCCTGACTGATTATATAACTTTAATATTTGAAAAATTTTATCCAGAAATGAACTTAATACAATACAGATTTGTACAAAAAAGACAGACTGTTAAAAACTTTTGATCATACAGACAAAAATATGATTAAGCAAAGATTTAAAAAGGACAGGACATTTTGTAAATACTGATAAATACTGCACAATGCTTTAATTTACTGTGGCAGATATAAAAATCAAGACTTCCTTAACAGATTATATTAAAAAAAGCAACTACATGAATTTTCTAGCTATTTAAATTAATGAAATAGGACAGTAGTGGTTTTGTTTTTTTTTTTTAGAAAATGAGGTATTATTACACTGTAAACCAAAACCAACATAAATAAATAAAGGCAATGTGTAATTAAGTGACAAATGGTTACAAATTTCAACTTAATAACAACAGACAACAATAATTTTCTAGTTCCTTATGGACTTTGTCATGTAAAAATTTGGCTTGCTTGTGTACTTATTTAAAAGTGACAGAGCTATCGATAAACAAGCACATCATTAAACATGCAGACCAAGCCAACACAATTTTTCCGTCTCTACCAAATAAAAACTCTGTTTATTTAAAACACTTAAATCTGATTTCTTATACGTGATTCTTTTGTGCTTATTAGTAAGTAGTAACCTACGTTCTAGTCCAAGCAGTCTAACAGAGAAGCAGTTTTATTCGCAGATGGATAAGAACCAGAGCAAACAAAACAAAACCAACATGCCTTTAACTCTCTTAGGCTTTTCCAAGATTTTTAAGAAGAAAAATCCTTTACATAGTACACCCAATGGAAAAGCAGAGTCACTTCCTTCGCAAGGGGAACAGTAAACGAAGGAATTCCTAGTCCTCAAAGATTCGCGAATTGGCCCCAGCCCTACAGGAGAACGAGTTGATTCGTTCCTCCACCCGAAAACAATTCTGCTGGTTGAGTGTAGGAAGCATGGCAATAAGAAAACAGTGTAACTAGGAAAAAACCGGGGGACAGTATTATTTGCCTGTGAACCATATGCTGGTACTAAATGCTGGCTTCATTATTATTGCAAATGTATCTTCAGAGTTTCCTGAAGGAAAGCTATCAAAGTATAATAAAGAAGTCTCGATTGTGAAATATTTGTAACATGCCAATAAAACTGCTTCATTTGCTGTAAATAAAAAGAAAACCATTTACAGTCTGACTTAAAATGTAGTTTCTTTTTACATGCTACTTATTGAGAAACTCCAAAAAGGGTACTTTTGAATTTACTACATTCAGAATCCAGTGAAATACAAACATTTTGGCCGAAATGTTGAACTTTATTTTTACACCAAGCTATATCATTTTGACACAGATGTTATTATTGTAGTCACTTTTGTCAAATATCTTACCCTAGCCTTTCCCCAAAATTAGTGCTTCAGTACAACGGGTAATCAAAAAATATTAGAAATAAGCCTTGTACGTCAATCAAATTATATATAAAAACAGTTCTTTTGTGCTTGTAATTGACTTAATTTATCAACAGTTAGTTAGATCTGATTTCCCCTCTAATGCTCTGACCCTTAAGAAGAAATGATCATTATACAAATATTACAGAATACTCAAAGTAACTAGCTTACTGCCAATGTGCATGCAGACTAACATTACTTTAAAGAACAGAACCTCGAATCCAATTGGTCTGAAAATAGTTAACACTCTTGTACAATCATCTTTATTGATTTGTAAAAGCTGTATACACATCTAAAACCCTGAATTTACTCTGTAAAAATAAATCTTTTAGCAATAAATGGCACTATCAAAATCCCATTATTCTCAGGCTAATATGTAGTTATTTACATGCTTTTCAGCAACAGTTGAAAAGAATCTTATAGGACCAAAGCCAGTATATCAAAAAGAAACAAACCCTGTGAACAGCATTTATGCTGTTGTTGTTTACCTCTATATGAAAATATGGCTACATGCCTTGCACGAACGAGAACGGAGCTGTGTGTGCCACCGGGCCCCACCGGGCGCCACTATGCGGTCAGCGCGTTCTTCACTGCGCTTTGCTTTCCCAGTGGAGCACCTGTGAGAAACGACCTATGGAGACTCATAAAGTGCTATAAAAAGGAAGGGCCGGACCCACACCTGTCTCTGCTATCTGGGCTTCTCCTCAAGCAATTTCTGTGTTCTTAGAAAATCATGCCTCCCCCACTGAACATATTCCGTATTTGATTTAAAAAAAAATCAGTATTTTAAAGTTGGTGAGCTTTGTCAAGGTGCTGGGAGACAGAGACATGAAAAGGTTAAAGGCACAATAAGAGGGAAGTGAATGCTACATATAAAATGTATTTCAAGTCTTCTAGGTTACTCAAGTCCAAAACCTTCTGAATTTGAAATTCCAATGATCAATTTCTGTTTTAGGTCCTTTTTGCTCTTGTAGGGGGGAAGGCAAAGTTGATTGAAGCAGGTGTGGGCCACAGGCAACCTAGGGGAAAAATTTTTTTTTTAGCGATACCAAGTCTCACAATACACACTGGACCAGCGCAAAGCTACGATCAAACATGGCCGACTCAAATCTAGTTCGCTGTGCCGAGAGGCAACTCCTTAATTCCTTCACTGAATAGATACTTACAGAGCACCCACTATGTAATGGCACCGTTGTTCTAGACACGGGGGCTGGGTTTACAGACCAGACGGCCAATGTCCCTGTGCTCTTGTGAAACTTGCATCCCAGAGGCTTTACTGTTGGAGGCAGATCTGAATTTGAATGCTGGTTCCCCAACTTACTGGCCGTGGGATCTTGTTCGAGTGGCTTCATGTCTCCACGTCTCAGTGTCCTTGTCACCACAGGGCAAACTATCCAAGTGGGTTGTTTAAAAGATTTAAAGAGCTATGCGCATAAAACACGCGGCAGAATAGTGGATAATACAACTGTTATTATTATTTGTCTTGACTGTCCAAAAATAATAAAAAGAACATTCCTGGATACTTGACGCCCGTGCTTTCAGCGCTGCTGCCCTCAGGCACACGCGGCATCCATCCTCTGCACCTTCTGGACCAGCCCCAGCTTCTCCCTGATGACACTGTCTATCTGCACTCTAGATTGCTACCCTTTTCCTAGGCCCTTCCTTCATCCTGCAGACGTTAGGACCTTTGCAGCATCAAAACAGCCATTGGAGAAGTCAGTGAATAAAAATGGGGAATGTGCCAGAGAAAAGAACATTTTCAAACAAGTTTGTAGGATTAAAAACTAAACTTTGACAGCCCTGTTTTAAAAGATTTAAAATTATTACAATCAGTTTGCATTTATTGAGTGCTTGGTCTACGACAAGCATTGTGCTAAGTGTTTTTATATGCAGTGTTTAATTTAAGCCTCAAAGCAACTTAAAAAGTGGTTTTTGTTATCCTCATTTTACTGATGAGGGAAACTAAACATGGGAACATACAGGTTAAGTAATCTGTTCAACGCCATAGAGCTGGTGAAGTTGTAGACCCATTAATCAAACCCAGATCAGCCTTACCTCACACCAATACTGTTACCATGTAAAAATTTAACATTCTTATTTAACAAAAATCTAGTGGATCTACAATGGTGATGTACACATCTTTGATGGACAACTATATTTAATCTATGTGAATGTCCTACTGCAAATCCTAGAGTTGTGGAAGATTCATGCCTAAATGTGCTTACGAAATAATCTCTGAAATAACAATAGGAAAAGTTTAGGTGTAATAATCACTTTTGTCTTAAATTACATTACTCACATTATCCTTTTTATTATTTATTTATTTATTTATTTACTTATTTTTAAGGTAGACTCCACGTGTGATATCACTTTTGTATTAAATTACATTACTCACATTATCCTTTTATTTATTTATTTATTTATTTACTTATTTACTTACTTACTTATTTTTAAGGTAGGCTCCACGCTGGGTATGGAGCCAAATGAGGGGCTTGAACTCACGACACTGAGGTCAAGACCTGAGCCAAAATCAAGAGTTGGGCGTTTAACCAACTTAGCCACTAAGGCACCCCTCAGGTTACTCTTTTTAAATTGACAATATTTTTGTTTGTCAATATTTTGAAAAACTAATTTCTGTTAAGTAAATAAGCATATAACCTTAAAAAAAGCTTCTTTTGAATTTTTTTTCATTTTAGGTCTTTCAATGTAAATCTTATTTAGACATTTCTTAATTATATATATACATATATAAATATTTGTTATATATATGGCCTCTGCCTTGAGGGGCTAAATGACTAAGATAAAGGTGCAAGATGCTAAGTGACATAGGATTTCTATAAAATATTTGAGAAGTGAATCAAAGGAATGATGATTTTTGGCTTTACGGAGGAAGTTGATGGGAAACTGGGTCTTTAAGGAGGGGTAGAACTTTCTTGAGTGGAGATACAGCAAGTGAATGTCATGTATTGAAAGAACCACTTAAAGTATGAAAGAGGAAAGGAAAAAATGTGTCTAAGGAATAGCAAAATAGCCTGCTGACTAAAGCATGACAAGAAAGGAAAACTGCTATGTAATCTTGGGGAGAGGACTGTAGAGCTTTATTGGACAGGCTCTAGAGTCTAGAACTTAAACTGAAGGAGAGCAGTAATAAAGCTATTATGGCCCAAGGAAATACCATAAGCAAAGCAGTTTTAAGGAAAATGAATTTAATAAGATAAAATAATTAAAAAGGGAAGAATCTGAGCAAGTAGACCAGGAAGAAGGCTATTTCAATAAGCTAGGAATGAGGCTAAAAACAACTACACCAGGGTGGTGGCCGTGGGAAAGGAAAGGACAGAGTCCAGGTCTAAAATGAAAGGAAGAGCTGACAAAGCTCAGGGAATATATTGGGTGGGAGAAAACTAGGATTCTAATAAAAGCAGCGTCTACTCAAATCAGCTCTAGAAATTATAAGGTGTTTGGAAAAACAAGTAGATCAGCATCAACCCATCAATAATATTAGAAAACAAAGCCATCATTCAAAGCCATCATTATTACTTTCATATGCAAAGCACACTAGATTAAAAAAAAAAAGGACTACTAACTAGAGGATTTCTTGTACTAACTAAAATACAAGCCAAAAAACTCACCTTAATATTTTTAATAAAAAACACCTTTAAATAAGAATGAACATTATACAATGTACAACTAAAAGCCAGCTAGATTCTAAAAGAGACTACAAAGCAGTTGACTTAGCAAAGTAAAAAGTTGACAGAAAGGAATTATTGGTATTGGTAAATCTCAAAAATGAATAGAGAACTTTAATGCATACTCTCTCTCATTTCAAGGTTGTATTTACTCCCAAGATTTTTTTCCTACAAAAATGACTTCTGATTGAAAGAATCCTCTAATTCCAAACATATTATTATTAGCAAAACCTACAGATTAAAAATAAAATTACAATCTGGAAATTTACCAGTTAGTAGAAGTTTCATTCTTTGAGATTTTAAAGTTCAAGTCAGCCATTCCTCCTACAGGTACTCTGTCACTTCCTGTAGTAAAATGTAGCAACTTCTTTTGAAGATCAAGAGGAAATCCAAGCACAACATCCCAAAAATATCTAAAGAACACCAAAGGAAATTTATATAAAATGTCTTGTCAAAAATCCTGCAGATCAGAATAAAGTAATATAAAGTAAGCTCTAAGGAAAAAAACTTCCCTTAAACATACATAATAGCCCTTCATGTGAAGTTAAGGAACGACAAGCTTCTATATATGAATTAGATTTTTGACTAACATTATTATGAAAGTAACATTTTTTTTTTTTTAAAGTAGGCTCCATGCCCAGCATGGAGCCCAATGCGGGGCTTGAGCTTACGACCCTGAGATCAAGACCTGAGCTGAAATCAAGAGTCAGACACTTAACCAACTGAGCCACCCAGGCACCCCAAAAGTAACATCTTTATAGAATTATAAAAGTAGTCCAACAGTAGATAGTACAAAAGCCATTCTTCTCCTCTATAATTTACAAGCCTTATTTTTTTTCAGCACAATGCTAGTAAAATGCTATTTATTTAGTATAGCATCCCTGAAATTCTAGAACCTGTCATTTTTTTTTTTTTTTTAAGATTTTATTTTATGTATTTGACGGAGAGAGGAGACAGCGAGAGAGGGAACACAAGCAGGGGGAGTGGGAGAGGGAGAAGCAGGCTTCCCGCTGGGCAGGGAGCCTGATGTGGGGCTCGATCCCAGGACCCTGGGATCATGATCTGAGCCGAAGGCAGACGCTTAACGACTGAGCCACCCAGGCACCCCCCAAGTCATTTTTTAAACAAGTAAAATCTTGGGGCACCTGGATGGCTCAGTAGGGTAAGTATCTGACTCTTGATTTTGGCTCAGGTCATGATCTCAGGGTCATGAGATCGAGCCCCATGTTGGGCTCTGCGCTGGGTGAGGAGCCTGCTTAAGGTTCTCTCTCTACCACTGCCCCACCCCAGCTCACACGCTCTCTCTCTAAAAAAAGATTTAAAAACGAATCTCTATACTCTTGTATAAACTTATTTATATCATTTTCTCCCAAGGGGACTGCTAAGTGATTTCATATTTAATATTCTCACATTACTTTCTAAAGATAAAATAAGGCAGTGTGGGACTCTACAATATTTCAGCTAACTTACTTGATTCAAAGATTATAAATGATACAAATAAGTTACACTCTCTTTCATCCCCTCTCCAGCAAGCTGACTCTCAGAAGTAGAATGTGCTAACCTTATAGTTAAGTCTGTTTTTGCGTAGCCATCATACTGAGTACTTCTCTGCAGAGCATGCATGTCCAGTTCGGGACTTCCACAGACCAGAATTTCAACCTCTTCTGGACGAAGCAGCTGCCAATAATTATTTTCCAAAAATGATAATAAAAAGTGAGGATTAAAAAAATGAAATTGGAACTATCTTCACTGAATCAAATTACAAAACATATGACTTCTTTATAGTAAACCAAGCCATTTTTATTAAGGAAAAAATCTCCATTTTTAGTTTTCTCCTGAGGTTAAGATATTTTTGCTCCTGAAAATTTATAAATCTTGTCAAACTATGAGGCTCTTCCCTTTGCAAATAGTAATGAGCAGTTTGCCAGAAAAACAAGCAGATGACTAAGCATGAATTCAAATGACAACTCTTCCCCACCCCCTCAGGCCTGCTTGAAACTCTCTTAGCTTATTCCAGCCTCCTTCCAATAGACCACATGCCTCCTAGGGGCACTGTAGAGTTTGGGTACTTGGTTATAGTCTGCCTCGTGTAGTTCACTGGTTTTTTCACCTACATAAGTTGTCCCTCACCTAAAGAGATTAAAACTTAAGAACAGAGACCATGCTGTGCCATTTAATTCTTATTTTCCCTCCCTCCATCCCCACAAGTAGCAGCGTGTCACAGACAAAACCCAGTTAGAGCTCAATGTAAGTGCTCCTTTTTCAAAGGTGCTTTTAACAACAAAAACGTGACAGAGGTTACCTTAAAACCAGTTCTCTCCTGTAACAATAACTCAGATGGAAGACCAAGACCTTCCTCCAAACGCACATACTAAAACTGAGGGGAGATGCCCGTGGCATGACTAGCGCCCCCTGCGTAGCTGGCGGAGAGCAGGGCTTCTTGAGAAGACTCTCACTGACTTTTATCTGCCATGGTGTGCTAAATGGCACTGACCCACCTTCACCTGGCTAAGGCATGTCAGACCAACCAGAGTTCATCCTGACTCTGAGGACACACTACTTCCTATGGGTAAAAGCAGGAAGCAGTTATAAATATGTTCCTCAATCAGAAGTTGTGGCTTCGGCCCTGGGGCTTACATGTTAACTCTGTTTTCTGTGCTTTGTCCCTCAGTATTGAGAACTTGAGCCGATGGGATCTCTTCATCTACTCTTCAGGAAAATTCTTAAAGCCCCGAAAGACATAGTGTAAGACAGAGCTCAAGGAAAGAAAAAGGGAGTTGACTGGGCTTTTCTCCCGTTACGGAATTAAGGCTGAAACGAGAAAGCCCTTTTTACTTCTAGCTCTACCTTTAAAAAGTAAAAAGTATTTCCTATTTTAGAAGCTTATCTATTTAAGGACTTACCTGTCACTATCAAAGTATTACAACATCGAAAGCATCATTTAGCTTTAAACTCACCATCAGGGCATCTGAAGCACACACACTGTGAAATCCGTAATAAAATGCAGCAAATTGCTTATAGATGGATTTGTTGAGGAGAAAGTCAACATAAAGCTGCACATATTCTGGAAGGCAATTTTACATCCATCAGACAGTAAAAGTAAATGATAAATATTCATGCATTTCAATTAAGAAATGGTGTCTACCTACCTTTCCTATTTTGATTGGTAACTGGAATTTTATCACCACCTGGCTTTAAATTGTAGGATTTAATTATTCCAAATTCTTCTTGAAAAACCTGTTGGGAGATTCCAACACAAGATATCTATTGGTATGGTTAATATAATAATAGGCTTCCAGGAACAGGTTCATAAAAATTTAAGAACACCCCCCCCCCCCCCCCCCCAAACTGCAGGGACTTAACCCTCTCCGTGGAGCACAGCTGAATACCTTACTGCTGTTCATCGACTTATGTGGCCGTTTAGGTAACACTCAGGTCTTTGGAGCTCTGTGGATTACTCTGACTTCCATCTCCCAATTACTGTTAGGGGAGAGGAAATGAGACCATTTTGGTCTGATCCATTAGTTTCTGCTCTTAACTTCTTGTACTGAAGCTACAGGAGAGGCTTATTTTTTAGAAGCTGAAAAGCTCTGAGAAGGTAGCTGAATTAAGTCAATATGCCAGGTGCCTAGCAGAGTACCTGCACCCTTGGGGAGTTTCTTTAGGCACTTTCCTTGACTGGTCCTCTACACGTGTCTGCTGTATTGTCTCTGCATTATCAGGTTAAGAACCTTTGTGATAAGGGATGGTGCGTGTTGATTAATCCTCGTTCCTCTTTTCTAATGATAGATATTGAATAACAAATGGCATTTTTCATATATGAAATACCTGGTTAACGGAAAGCTATTTGCCCTTAACGGTACCTGGAATGTCGAATAGAAATCTTCTTCAACATTGCCTTCATAGGATAGGAGTTCACTTAACCCATGGGCCAACTCCTGTAAAAAGAAATCTGTTACCTGTGTTTTTAATCAAATAATATTACCTAAAATAGTTAAGCAGATCTACCATAGTGAACTCATGTGAGATAGAGTAGATATACTCTTTCAGATTTTGAACTAAAGATAATATTTGGGATATATTTTTCCAGGGCACAAAATGTTTGTTAATGATTTCTACCACGTGAAAGGCTCGGAAAAACTCAGGAAGTCACAGAAGAGGAAAACATCCAGTTCAAATGACAGAAGCATTAACTCGAATCTGTTCTTATGCAGTGAGTGAAGAGCACAGTCTCCATCATAATTCACTGCTATCAGCAACATTACTATTTATGAATTCGTAGTATTTTTCAACGTATATTCTTAAAAAATCTGCTGTCTTAGGATTCATCTTTTAAGCATCAAAACACAGTTCATACATGCCACATGGTTTCTACATTTCGGTTACAGTGCCCTTCTCTTCCCCCCAGAGTTGGGAACAGCAGAAGTAGTATTTTCCTATGACTCATGATATCCGTGAACAAAGATTTACAAACAGAAAAACTGACCCAATATCTAAAGATATTTTTCAGGTTTTATGAACAAAATTAAAGTTTTAATTTATTTTTAACTATTAGAGGAAAAGGTAAACAACAGCATAGAATGATCTTAAATACATAATAAATTTTCCATTCTGTTAAAATCAGAAATTTTTATACAAATCTAGGCTGGCATAGATATGGCATGACTGTCATCATTTGCTTCAATTATTAATAAAAATCATGAATGCTGAAAATTATAATTGGGAGTTTGCAATTTTTAAGAACTCCAGAGACTACCAGGTGAACCCAGGGGAAAGGACTTACCATCATCTTTCAGAGATGAAATTTTTAATGACAAAATACAAAGTCAATAGGTTATGAAGTTATGTATTCAGATCTGTTTTATTTGGGATTATAGGCCCTTTATTTCCAGACTTTGTATTTTCAAACCCCTATTTTTGTGGAGAATTATTTTTTGTTTACCTATATTGTCAATCTTAGACTCTTAAATATAATATGCTATTTCTAAAATACTATTAATTACCTGTATAAACTTTTTAGGATTTTGTAAACCTATAATTAGATAAAGAGTGTGTGAATATACTGAATACTGTTTTTACACACCATTTGAATACCCTTCCTGGCCCTATTTAATACAACATATTTGGGAGTGACTTAAGCAGAAGAGATATCACAGTTGCTGATTCAAGGATATGCTCGAGTCTCCTCTGTTCTGAACTAAAACCCTCAAGAGTAATTTTCACAAAGTTAAGGTTGGGAAGATTTCTTATTGTTGCCGCAGGACAATCCTGGTGGTTTGTCTAAGGAAACAGTGGAATATTACTGCATTTATTAGCACCACGCTGTAGGAATCTTGATTCATTATTAAAGGGCCAACATAAGAATATGAAATTAGCACAGTGAAAACTTCAGCTCCATAATATAAAATAATATTTCAGTGTAGTCATTCATAAAATATCCATTATTAACCAAAAAAAAGCTGGCTCTAAATGAGTCAAATTTGAATAGTTTTAATCATAAAATTAGGCAATTTATTGGCAAAAACTAGTAATAAAATTAGAAAATTGGTAAAAAACTTGACAGAAACTTAGTATGTGCAATTAAAAAAATTACAAAAATCTAAAATGAGATGGTACTCAGAGATTAGTCTATTCCCAACATTTTACAGGTAAGAAAATTAAGTGAATAATCCAGAGTCATAGCTGGTGTGCTGCAGATACAAGACTATAGAAGGGAGAACTTTGTTGTCGTCGTTGTTTTTTAAAGATTTTATTTATTATTTGAGAGAGAGTGAGAGCACGAGCCAGGGGACAGTGGGAGAGGGAGAAGCAGGCTTCCCACTGAGCAGGGAGCCCGATGCGGGACTCAATCCCGGGACCCTGGGACCATGACCTGAGCCGAAGGCAGACGCTTAACCGACTGAGCCACCCAGGCGCCCCAAACTTTCAGTTTCTTAATCAGAGTCCACTCTATTAACTTGTGCACTCTCACATCATACTATTTTTCTAACTATTAAGTCATTTTTGTTTTGTTTTGTTTTTTGTTTCTTTTTGAGAGAGTGTGCATGCTCCAGTGGGGGGGGGGGGCACATGGAGGCAGAGGGAGAGAGAGAATCTTAAGCCGGTTCCACATCCAGCACAGAGCCCCACTCGGAGCTCGATCTCATGACCCTGAGATCATGACCTGAGCCAAAATCAAGGGTTGGATGCCCAACCGACTGAGCCACTGAGGTGCCCCACTATTAAGTCTTACAAAAATGTGGATTTATGCCCTTAATTGAAAATATCCTAAACCCAACTTCCAAAAATGTGTCTGATATCAACCCCCTGGGGAGTATGAAGAGTAGTTTTCTAACCAAACATGTTCTGGAGAGATTTCTCAACTTCCACAGGAAGGCAACTCCTACACCAAACTCCCTGGATCATTAAAACACAGGGATATTTAGATAGGAATACTTAGCAACAGAGATTCTCCACATCTAGGCTATTTGCTAAAGATATTACCAAGAATTTTCTGCTGACCAACAGTTATCAAAACTCAGCTGTAAAAAATAATATTATTATAGGGGATTATCAGAAGGGTATGTATAGTATCTCCTCCTCTACTAAATTTTAATCTTTGATTAAATTTGATGATGAGAAATCTAATTTCTGAACAGAGGAATGTTATAAGAGGCAGTACCATGAAATTCATTTGTTGTATTTATTTTGGAGATGTTTTTGCAGACACTGTTACTGATATAGCACAGTATCATCTTAATAAGAATCCACAGAAGTAATCAAGTATTAAGGGCTTTATTATCTCATATAATTGCTCCGTATATAAGTTTTGTTATCCCACTGATCACATAAGGAAACTAGAGCTATAAAGGTTAAACAACTTAGCCAACTTCACTGAGCTAGTAAGTGGCAGAGCCTGGATTCTAATCTCTATCTCTCTCATTTCAAAGCCTGTTCTGCTATGCTGTAAGAGCTTAGGAGTGCAGCAAAGTGGGTGATCTCTCTCTAGGAGGAAGGAGAAAGCTAGATGAAGAAGGAGATGGGTAACATAGGTAGAGGGAAACTATATTTAAAAATAAGAATAGCATTAGGAGAAAGACTTCAGGTGGAAGAGAGATGATTTAGCATTAAGGAATAAGATGCTAATAACTTTATACTTACAGGCATAATTTGACACAAGTCGTCAGTGGTCACACTGCAGATGCCTACTGGTATATTTTGATCACTAGGAATGATGGGAGGGCTCAATAATTTCTTGTAACAGCAGGGGGGGAAACGAATATCCAAGGTAATGCTGTTATAAACAGCTAGTCCCATAAGCTATGCATACTGAATGTTAAGCATTAACATAAAATCCATGACAACAAATGAGTTTTGAATTATGCATCAATCTATTTCTTGCATACTTCTTTCAGACCTAACACTGATTTTAATTAATCCCACATACTTCTTTTTCTTTATTTTCCCTTTATTTTACAGAATATAATTCCTTGATTACCAAAAGTCATGTGAAAAGGGGGGCGGGGTCGGTTGATAGTATTTGATAATTTCCCCAGAAAAATTTATCTAAGATCACAACAGACAGCAATTTCAGACATTTCATAAGTTATTTGACATACAAGAAAACACTTTCTAAATTTATTCTAAGTTTAAATGATGTTGGTGATTTTATAATTAGAAGGAGCAATTTATTCAGAACCCAATGCAGAATACACTACTAATTTTGGTTATCATTTTAACTATTTTAAAACTAAATACAGACTATGTAAAGAGAGCTGAACCGAATAAACATATGGACACGGACAATTACACACACATACACACAGATGTACGCACACGCTACTGATAGGCTAACAAGACAATTACTCTCCTACAGAAATACTTGAAAGGCTTTTATTACTTGGAGTGTACCCAAAGTGTTGAGGTTAAAAACTACAGATGTTATATGTATATACACCCTACCCAATTACATTTTATTTATTACTTATATGGCAGAATGTAACTTATCCATTTGCTGAAAGAGGGGTTTTAAATGTCATATTTCAGCTGTCAAATAAAGAGTATTATATCAAGTTATTAAAGAAGTCATTAATTTTATAGGCTCAAAAAGAAATCTAAACATATGGGCTGGATAAATTACTGAAAATCATTTTTAAAAATTGGAAGACAACGAGTATTTCAATTTGCCAAGGCAGAATGAAAGTTAATAGTAATTTAAGGAATAGATATATTATTTTATAGGTAACCATATCAACAGAGACCGAGCATTGTATTCTAGAGAGAGATACTGAAAATGAGATCTAATATACTTCCATACTTGTGATAATAGCAACAATGATAGTGACCATAATACTATGATGGTTACCATTTATGATCATCTACCACAGGGACAAGTTCTAAGCATTTTTCATTAAAACTTAAAAAAAAAATTTATAACCCTAAAGGCAGGTTCTTAGCAGATGAGGAAGTAGCCCCGTAAGATTTGCCACAGGGCAGTTTCATATGCAGACTACAGTGTTTCATTTCACACTAAGTCAGCCCGTGCTGGTTGAAGCAAGGACGAGACAAGGATGGGGAAATTCTGCTGGACCACTGAGGCATCAGGTGGTGCAAACAGGGTAGATTTTAAAAACCCTGTTTCAATGGCCCTTTTGGTGAAAGCATTTCTAGTTTAAAAAAATTGTTATATTATGGCTCTTCATGCAATCTTCAAAACATTTTATAATTATTATTACAGGTTTCACTATATAACATTTCTTGTAAACTCCAAAGCCTTACTATATTTAAAACTGAAGTATTAGGAATGCAATGCTGGCAGGACTACTAGAACAACAAATCTCTGGTCCTGAAACTTAAAGTGAAAATATGTACAGAACTAACTATATTTTCTCAATATAGAATGTGTGTTCTCAATTTTTACTTCTCACCTTTGTTAGATCTATCACCTACTTACACGATCATAATCCATTATCATGTCACATTTTTCCTATATATTTCCTATACATTATCATGCTTTTTGGGCATCAATCTCACTTTTTATAGTATTTTTGTGAGTGTGCATGTGAGATAAATACACATAATAATGAGATGGTAGTGGCTATAATCATTTAAGTTTAGATTTAATTAATTAACTGGAAATATGCAGCATATGTAAATATTCTTAATGTGCTCACTCTTTTGGGTAATGATTCAATAGAAACTAGTGCCTACTGCAAAAGAAGCCAATTAGTAAACTTATGATTTTATGGATAGCACCATTCTAAAAATGTGATTTAAGCTAAATAAGATCTAATACTGCATTATAAATATTAGAAAGTCAAAATATCATCCAAATCTAAGCTGTGATAAGAATGTAAAGTATGACAAACATATATATCAGGGAATTCAAATAGCTCGTAGTGTAGTGAGAAGTACTGATGACTCAGGCCTTCAGTGAAACTGAAACATTCAACAAATGATCACTGTAGATAACACTATAAATATAGACGTCTAAGAACTGACGAGCACTCCAGATTGTGGAACTTGGTGCTCTGGACCTTTGGACATGACGACATATATAAAATTTCAAAGTAGTTTACCATCTTAATGTGCAGTTTTCTCCCTGCTAACTTTTCTTCCATCCACTTTCCCAATCTTAATATACATTCCTCAGGATTTATTTCAACAAATGCAACTGAACATTCCAAGCCCTAAGATCACTCCTGATTCCTTTGCTCAAGGTGTCCTCTGTAACTCAGGGTGCCCTCTGCTTCAATCAAGGGGCCTGCACACTTCTCTGTAACAAGCCCAGGACAATACAGCCTGGTTTCTAGCCATTCTCCTAAGTCTGTGTCCTACTCTCTCCAGCCCTGTGCTAATCAGATAGAACTGTTCCATTTTTAAACCTCTACCTTGTCTGGGAAGAATACACTGACTCTTTTCCTTCTCAGAACTCCTTAGCACTTAATGTCAAAGAGTCATGAATCAGATGACCTTGAATTGGTGGTCATCTGTCCAGCTAGATGGTAAACATTTTAAAGCTGGATATTTTCCTCTCTTTTAACATAGGTATCTCCAGTGCTTGCTCATTTATTTACTCTTCCCTCCTTTCTTCCACAGACAATTATATTTCTTAAAATTAAAAAAGTTAATGTGGCAGGTATCTTTTCCAATCCCCTACCCAATGCAGGAATGTTGTCTCCACTACACCTGACAGGGATCAGAGGATGGCACAGGGATTTATATAATTTTAAAAACACTATACAATAAGGCCATATACTTTCAATATTCCCATTCCATTCAGTTTTTAATTTGTGTGGACGTTTCCAGAGTTAAGGGCATATTAAAGACCTAGATTTAATTTCCACAATTTCAATTTATTAAACTAAGCGAAATAAGCACAAAGTAAAAGAACAGAAAAATAGCTCATTACGAATGGAAAATATACTTTAATTTTAAAAATGTCCTAATTTTCTGATAAATCAGATAATATATGAAATAGGAAATAACTGTTTTTATTTTGAGATCTTTTCAGAGAAAAATATAAAAAATTCATAATTCCTTTTAATTAATTAAGTCTGGTGACATACAGCTGTGATACTGCAAATAATTGAAAATCTATTAGTAATTTTGACAAGAATGTTAAATCTGAATAAAAGGCTTAATGTGAACAGCTTTCCAAAATTCAGATAAAATTTAAAATCTCTAGTGTACTAGCACCTCCTAGTGGAACGTTTAAAGGATACAATTCCAACCAATCGGAATTCAGAATAGTTATCACATTTAAAACTGCTAAACCAATGGCAGTGTGAATCCTTGTGATATGTAAACATGCCTGAAAAAAAGAAACATAATTTCATTAGCATGACTGATTAAAAAAAATCAAAGTACTAAAAATGTACATAATATCTCATCTATTAGAAGCAAGACATTTCAGCAATAGTTCCATTACAGACCATCTTTCATGTTAAAATATATAAAATATATGCACAATGATGTGTAAGAGCATTTTACTGTTTATTGGCATCCTGAACCAAGGGTATAAATGGGTTAAAAAGAGAAAACTAAATCAGTTGATTTTCTTTTATAAAAACGATAGTTTTATAAGTTATGATCAAAATTAATTTTGAGGATTATCTGGAGATTTTAATTCATCCATGTCATCTCTATTTTCCATTGCCAGAAAGAGGTTATATATACATATATACAAAACAAAGAGTAAGAAAAACACTTAAAACTCTCTTTGAAGAAAAATCTTTTATAGACACTAAGGATTATATAGGTGTTTTCTCTAAATAAGATAAAATTTAAATTTCAAAGCTTACTTTTGTCTTAAAAATTATTTAATGGATTCTTATTTATCAAAATGGCTCAAAATCTAGTGAAAAAGTCTTCAAATATTAGTGTAGAGCAAACTACAGTCTTGTTTTTAAATTCTGAATGTTCTTTATTTCAATGACAAATTTTTATGCATTTAGTTTATTCAGGAAAGATGAGGATGCTGCCTTGCAAATATATACTTTCAGTCTTTATTGTGTAGGATTCCCAGTAAGATAATGAACATTTCAATCATCAGTTTGCTCACTTTTAAAAATGTAAATAACAATCCTTAAATTACTCAACATTTATGGTTGACAAAAAAATCTATAAAGTCATAGGGTAGGTTAAAAATAAGAGTGCCTACTTAATCTAACAATTATGAAGAAACACTGTTCATAAAAACTGAATACTCACCATAATCTGGATGAAAAATTTGGCGAATTAGAAGAAGGAACCATTCTTTAGTCAAGCCACCCATGTCCAAACCAGCTTCCCCTACAAATGTAACTTTCAGCTTCTTTTTTAAGTCTGCTCTTTTCCGGGTTAACTATTTGAAAAAATTATATGGTAGAGAAGAACAAAGGGCAGTAAAAAGGAAATTAACTTTTTTTAATTCTGGGAAATGCATTAGGCAATCTTTATCTTTATTTACAATGTCACAAAACTCACTCCATCCATTCATCCAATAATTTGTCAGTTACTGTGTGAATTAAACATTATTATGTTTGTTGTAGAGATCAAGAGAAAGAATTAGAGGGTCAAGTACCTTGCCCAAAGTTCCTGTCTCCTGGTATCATATTGCCTCCAAGATTTTAATTTAGCAGGTTATATCATAAAATATTTCATTTCCTTTTCTTTAACTTTCCTTCCTGATTTTAAAAATCACATAATGAAATTAGCCATTATCTTATAATAGCCACATGAAGATCTGGCTGAAGCACTGTACATACATGAAGCTCCGTACAAACAAAGTAGGTTTGGGCCTGAGTACACTCAATATCCCCTGGAGGTCAGACCTCTAATTCTAAAGATGAGTAATCTCAGGCCTGGAGAAGTTAAAATGACTTGTTACATACCCAACAAGTAACAAAGGTGGGTCCAGAATCTAAGTTACATATTCAGAAACACAAATTGCTCACTTAAGTGTTCTACATAAAATCCTTTTCTGGGGAGTTAACAACAAACCATTAATAAACATATAAATAATGAACATAAGGCTTATTATGTGAATACACAACTGATTTTAACGATGGTACCAGAGTATGAGGAAGCACACTTACTGGCATACAAAAATGAAAAACAGATTACTAAGACTTTAGTAATACACCATATTGTAGAATTTATTTAAAGCTTTAATCAATTAGTACCATTTTGGAATAAATGATCTATACCTCATCAAGCGAATCACTAACCAGATGTGTCCGTCTTACTTTCATATTTAGAAATAACATGTTCATATCAGGTCTCTGTCTTCGAGATACTTTATCCACCAGACTTTGCTATTTAAAAAAGAAAGCAAACATTTGTACTTTTACTTAAACTATAATTTCATTTAAAACATTTTAGCACTGTAGTAAAAATCACTTATATCCTTCTCTATGCCATCTCTCATATAAATATTTTCATAAACTCAATTATACAAATTATTATTATATATTAATTGTATATATCTTTTCATTTTGAAGCAATGGTAACCAAAGGGGGGTTCAAAATATAGGACCAAAAATAATTCACCTTCTATAGTAAAGAATGTTGCATTACAATTTCCATATGTCTCATCTCTCAAATAGCAACGCTACTTGTTTAGTAAGTATAAACATAAAATGGGAACATTTGAAATGAGGTATATACTATTGATGATGAACCTGGCTTAAGCTTTTTAGATACTGAATTTACTGGAAAAGCACAGTTAATCTACTTTTAGAAAGTAATTTGTCAACATTTATCAGAAACATTAACAATGTTAATACCCTTTGTCCCAATAATTCCACTTCTGGGAATTCTAAACACAAAAAATATGCAGTGAAAAAAAAAATATGCTCATCACAGCACTACCTATAAAAGCAAAACTTTAGAAATATATAATATATGTATCTATCTAATGTAATATAATACAACTATTAAAATGGATGGTTATAATTATGTAAATAACATGGAAAATATTTAAGAAAGGTACAAGTGAAAAAAGCAGGGAACAAAAGTGTGTATACAAAATTGTTTCAACTCTATTGCCTTTTAAAGATAATATAGAGAAGAAATATCAACAGAAAATTTACTAAAATATTAACAGTTTGTGTATGTTATGTTTGGGTAATGGAAATGTCTGGGTAATGGAAATAGGGGTAATTTAAAAAAATCTATGGTTTTTCAAAATATAAGTAATGAGTATGTAAAAAACACATTAAAAATACCTATTAGAAATAGTTAAGTATCATAGGAAGTCTACATGCTTGTACAATTTATAGAATTTAATTTAATTAAATAATTCTTATCAGACTACTTCATCTTCTTTGGTTGGAAAGAAAAATTATTGTAGACTAGAGATGACACTTCAGACATTTTAAATAATGCAGTGAAGTGCTTTAGTAGATAAAATTTTAATACTACAAATCTGTATAAGGCTATGTCCATGATTTTGTAGATTACTATAATAAAACAGTCTAATTCAGAGCACGTCATTTCTCTAATTTAAAGGCTTTTAATAGTTTTGCTTTTTTTCTTCTTCTCTGGGTTCTCCCATTGATGCTCAGACAGATCTCTATTCCTGGGATGGTATCCTACGTTATGGGCCTATTATCCTACCCTTTCCTATGTTATGTTCATAGTCTAGCTCCTGGAAAGCCACCACACTGGAAATATCCAGCAAACAAATTTATACTAAGATGCTAATGGTAGACAAGGCTTAGTGGTTACTCTTCCCATCAGGAATATTGAATAGAAAATGCTTCGAAGGAAAGAAGTAATCCCTAGAAGGTAGAATTTAGATCCAGTCTGATGAGGAAGTTCTTTTTGGTTGGGGAATCTCTTTTGCAACTTCAGATACCATATAAGCTCTTGTTTACATTAACTACCTGTAAGGCTGTTTGTCCTTGTGTCAATAGAATCACCAGCCATTAATTCTAAGTGGTGTGGCTGTTTACAAGTTAAAATGTTGGGAAACACCCATAAGAACAGATAATGCCACTTAACTCTTCAATCTCTCCTCACTTGTGTCCATGCTTGGTGGAAGACAGCCTGTGACAGAGCCTACAGCTGCCACTCTCCTTTTAATTAGAAGAAAATTCCATAAAAGGAGATATTTGATGTTTTAGGTGTAAGTGACATGGCAGAAAACTGCTCAGAGGAACGGAGATAAACTTCTAGCTCTTCAGATTTTCTTTTTTTTACAAATATAAAAAAGTCATAGCCCAAAGTAAAAAAGTACTAAAAAGGCACATGAAATTGCATAAATGCAGCTAACAGAAACTGCCAAATGACTAGCTGTATAGACTAATCTTTGAGCCAATATCTACCCGAGATTAAGTAATAATTCTGATGCCAAATATACCTGTTTAAATTTACTTTTCAGGGGGGTAGAGTGGCTTTGGAACTCCCTTGGTACACACAGGCAATAACGTTTCTTCTAATATTCTCATAGTCAGTGTGAGCTGGCTCTGGGATGTCACCAGTCACTCAACTCTTTTGTCCTGCTCTGTGATAGAAAAAAATACTCACCTTCTGGGAACTGAATTACCGAAGAATAAACATTTCTTATTTTTAAAAGCATTTTAAAGTATTATAATTTATACTTTAGGAATGTTTTTATATTCTTGGACAAGACATGGAAATCATTTCTTTTTATTTTGAGGATCTCTTTAAGACTACTGCCAACCTTCCCTCTAATTTTTAAAGTAGTGAGTGTCCCGAAAGCAGATACTCAAAATATATGGGCATTGAAATGTATAGTCTAGAGCTCTAATAAAAGAAAAACTGCTCACTCAGTCCATCTCTCTTAGATAGCATACGTAAGTTTTCCTGTGCTGGGCTGAGACACGTAAGGACAGGCCCAGAGATAAACTTCATCCTGCTGGGTGGTCTGCCTACAGCCAGTCTGGCTGCTACCCCAGTTTCTATGGGTCTCCATGCCTTTTGGTTTCCTAAGAATCCATAAAACATCTTTCACCTCTCCTGGACATATTTCTCAGTTTCCCAAGGTTGTACATCTCCTAATTTTGGGGTTGTTCCTGTTTGATTTTCATAAAGCCTAGAACATGCGGCAGCAGTTTGAGCGGTGTGCTCGCTGTAGTATCCGCCAGTGCTCTGCTGGCCACCGTGGAGCTGGAATATGGTATCCACGGCATGATGTCCAACAAGTTCCCAGTACTTTGGTCTGTGAGAGGTATTGAATCTTCCGGCTCTATTTATAATATGATGAGGGGTATCTCTTTCCTGTATCATGAACAGGTTTAAGCACTTTTGGAGGGAGTTATAAAATGAATTTTTACTTTTAACATTTCCTGATTATGCTAGAACAATTCACAAGACATTTGATTTATTTATTAAATTATTTACTATATTGATTATAGTCAGCATAAATATGTTTTTGTAGCTGGCTTACCCTTGCGATGCTTATCATCTGTTGTTCTGAGTCTCTTTGAATAATGATTTTTTTTGCAGCTATAGAAATAACGAATGGGTACTGACAGAAGGAAAACCTGCTCAACAAGTGAAAACAGAAAAAGCAAATGGTGTATTTTTAGCAAAATTATACTAAGGGAATATCTAAGGTACCCCTCCTAACAATATAAAACATTACTTTTGTATTGTGTTTTACCATTTACAAAATGACTTTATGTGCATCACTTCTTTTAATCCCCACAGCCTTGTGAAGTCCATATCATTACTAGATGTGCTGTGTGCTCACTCTCTAGAGGAAGCTACATCTAACATTCTGAAATGTACTAACCACGTATGTGGTTTACACAACTCATTTCAGTTTATGTACAGTCACCTGTAGATCATTACCTGTGAAAATATGGCCAACGCCAGAACCCGGAGGCAGAAGTACTCACGAAGGAGGATGAGGACAGAAAGTTCATGTGCAGAAATTATAAAAATCCATTATTACATGGATATTTCTCGTGTGCAAGCTTCAGAAATGAGGAAATCTAGCAATGACTACAGTAGTAAAAAGCAAAGTAATAAATTTAAGATCCATAAAATAAAAGTATGCTGCTGCTGGTATTGCGTTTAATGGTGTAATAGTATGAAATGGTATGTATTTGTAAAGACATGACATAATGATCAAAGGTCAAGAAAATAACTAACTTCCTCCCTTCAGAGCTGATCCCGTGTTACATAAAAAAGCCACAAACTACCCAGAGAAAAATGCATTTAGAGAGAACTAGTAGGTGACAGTGACACTTCAGGAGGCCGACTCCAGCGGAAGTGGCTGCAATGACTCCATCAGTTACAGCTGGAATCCATCCAACTATAGTCAAGCACTGGGTGTGAAGAAGGCATGAGGATGAAACCGGAGACTACCGCCCTAGTGCGAACCACAAATAAAACAGCTTTCTCCAGAACGCAATTGTTAAGAAAAGTTGTTCAGTACTAATGTGTAATGGTTTTGAATCACTAAGTGCTAACTAAAAATTTGGAAATGAAAGAAGTGCAGTGAGCTTCGTAGGGTATATCTTGGTCTTACTATGTATTTTAAAACTGTGTGGCTCAACCCTTCCCTAGTCATGCACAGAAAAAGGATACCACGTGTGTGACACACTGAAATAAACAGACGTGGCTGCTCACTGCCAGAGGTGACTTGCCCTCGGGCTCCAGGTCCCCCTCAGTCCAGGCTGGCTTCCCCCAAACTGAAAGGATCACAGGATCAAGCCCTCTGTAGCTCCTTCTCGGAACACTGGTGCCGTGGCACAGTGGTTAGAAGAGCTCTGTATCAAAAGATGTCACTGAACTATGCACAGTAACTCTTGGAGTTGTTTTGTGGTTTTGTCTACAACACTGTAATCATATGAAGGTTGGAGAAAAAAGTGTCTTTGTAAAATAAATACACTTTGTCAAGAAAATACCCATCCGACAGAACCAAGTCCCCAGAAACAATTCTTGTTTAGTTCTGAGTGCTCAGATGTGGACTGAGATATGTCCAGAAGGCCAGTCTATGGTTTTGGGCCAATTGTGACAGAAAGGGTCCCTGGCAGATTGAACCAATTTATAAACTAATCTGGGGTTTTGAGGTTACTTATATCCCTACCATATCTCTTAAGTCTCCTTTAGAACAGACACACTCTCTAAGATATCACATGGTCTGGGAAAAAGTTACGTTTGGCATAGTCATGCTGGTTTAATCCAAACTGTGAGTGTGGATATAGGTGCAGCATATTAAAGAGTTTGGTCAGGTGTTTTGAAAACCTATTACACTATTGTAGTAAATAATTTGTGGTGAAGCCCTTTCGCTGTAACTCCCATTCTTTTTATATTGTGGATAAGGGACAACCACCTTTTCTACAGAATGAAGGAGAAAAGGAGTGAACTGTACGTGTGTATGTGCGCATGTGTGTGACGACTGTTTTACAACAGGCATTGGCAAACTATGGCCCATGGGACAAATATGGTCTACCACCTGTGTACAGAAAGTTTTCTGGGACACAGACACACCTGTGTATTTACATATTGTCTAACGCTGTTTTTGTGTTACAGAGGTATACCAGAGTTCGTAAAGTCCAAAGAGTCAACAATATTTACCATCTAGTACTTTACAGAGAAAGTTTGTGACCCCTGGACTGGATGACAGCATAAAAAAGAAGAAGATATAAGAAACTTGCATACTAAGATACAACTTTGCCCTTCTTGAAAAGATGTTGTTAATCAAACCAAAACCAAATTAACATGTACATAAATTCAAAATGTAAGAAAAAGAAAATGCTTTAAGAAATATAATGATGTTTCAGGGCTGGATATCTAAACTATAAGTTTATATATAAAGATATGTGCATACTTAAATTTATACAAATTTAACATCCAGTCATTATTTTGAATAGTATTTCATTTAGGTAAGTAATCAAAATGAGCTTCTTATTGTACCTGTGAGAGTTTCCAAAGCTCTGCCAGGTGTGGTATTCTTCCATGAGATCAATGTGATCCAATGTTGAATTATAGAAATCAGTATAAGGAATAAGGGGAGGATGAACCAAACTGTTTGCAGTATCTGTAAAGATAAATTCTAACAATGATCTTTTCTAACATGTGCATGATTCATTCTAATAAGAACATTTTCATGCTCACCAGATAGACTTTATCTAGAAATTCCTATTTTAAGCCAACCGTAGCTCCTAATTAAAAAAGTAGTTTTAAAATTGTGGTTCAGGGGACACCTGGGTGGCTCAGTGGGTTAAGTGTCTGCCTTCGGCTCAAGTCATGATCTCAGGGTCTTCGGATTAAGCTTGCAACCCAGGCTCTCTGCTCAGTGGGGGAGTCTGCTTCTCTCTCTGCCCCTTCCCCTACTTGTGCTCACTCTCTCTCTCTCAAATAAAGAAATAAAATCTTTAAAAAAAATTGTGGTTCAGATGCAGCCAATCATTTCTTGCTTTTATAAAACAGCTTGTGGTGGGGATTAGAACAGTATAGTAAAGGGAGTACACAGGTGAGCCCCTCTTTACACTACTTTTCCATCAGTGTGTTCTCTCCTAGGAGTTCTTGGGAATCAACACAAGTGCCTGTTTTCTTAAGGGTCTCTACTTAGCAGGTCACATGCAGCAGATGGCCAGAATACAGAATACTGCCCAATAAAATGCATAAAGCTTTTTCATGCTATACATTAAATGTGAAATCCATTATCAAAACAGGAAAAAATCACAACTCTTCACTTCAAAGGAAGGTTTTAAAATTTAAGAATGCCTCTACAGTACTTTGAGATCCTTACAGAAATGTCCCTAATATTTAACAAAAGAGAAGACAGAGTAATAAAACCTACTAAGTAAAGCCAACACTTTGGATGCTGATGGGATCCACCAGGAACACTTTGTTATAGGTGGAAATTCTTCAGGCTTTGCAGGAAACAGGCGCAAAGAAATAAACTGCAGCAATCTCTCTACCAATTGTTTGAACCTCTTCTGGGATAATCTGGTAAAGATTTTGAAATAATTCCAATCAAATCACATTTTCTATTTTGGCTATATGTTAGCTATCAAAGTGTATCCTGTACACATAAAATTTGAGAATATCCCCCCAAATTCTATTTCTTAAGTTGCCAAATATTTGAAACGATGCAAATCTTACCTGGAGTATTGTTTCTTAAATAAGAAATAAACACCAAAATTACTATAACGTTAGCATTAGGCATTTCATTTTTAAGGCTTTCAATATTCAGTCAATCCTTGTTACTTAGACTCAGTATTTGCAAATTTGCCTACTTCCTAAAATTTAATTGTAACCCCAAAATCAATATTAGTGGATCTTTCAGTCACGGTCATTTGCAGATGTGCAGAATGGCAAAAAATGTGAGTTGCCAGATGTGCATATTCCCAGCTGAGGTCGAACAAAGAAACACTCTGCCTTCTTGTTTTAGCTCCCATACTGTAAATGAGTATTCTTTACAGTTTAGTGTCATATTTTCCACATTTTTGTGCTTTTTAATTAGTAATTCTGGTGTTTTAAAATGGTTCCCAAAATGTAGTGCTAAAGTTCTGTCTAGTGTTCCTAAAGCACAAGAGGAATGTGAGGTACCTTATGGAGAATAAACTTGTGTTAGATAAAATTTCTTCAGACATTAGTCATAGTGCTGTTGGTCGCAAGTTCAATGCTCATGAATCAATAACTTCTATTAAATAAGATGTCTTTACATGCAATGCAGTAAAAATAAGATCATGTACTTATCGGTTGATGTGGATGCTAGACCAGCAGCTCATAGGAACCTAACCCTGTTATGTCCTGTAGGATCAATGATTCAGTATTTGTTAATTCAGTGTTAGCAGTGACTTTATAGAACATAAATACCATGAATAATGAGAGCCGATTTTATTTAAAATTAATTCTGAAAATATTTTGCCTCTAACATTTTATCAATCATGGAGAAAAGTCATTGTTTATGTGAGTATAGCTCTATGAAAAAACAGACTGTATTTTTTATAAATTCATATTGATGGCTAATCTATATTTTATGATGACGTTATTAGGTAAGGAAAAGGCACTATGTAATGGTGAGACTGACTGATATCAAGACTGATTGAAAAGGCACTATGTAGGGCGCCTGGGTGGCTCAGTTGGTTAAGCGACTGCCTTCGGCTCAGGTCATGATCCTGGAGTCCCGGGATCGAGTCCCGCATCGGGCTCCCTGCTCGGCAGGGAGTCTGCTTCTCCCTCTGACCCTCCTCCCTCTCATGTTCTCTGTCTCTCATTCTCTCTGTCTCAAATAAATGAACAAAATCTTAAAAAAAAAAAAAAAAGAAAAGGCACTATGTAAGTAATGGTGAGACTGATAGGAAATAAAAAGACACAAATTGAAATAGTATCTGAGAAAATCCGGTCACCATCTTGAGCTATATGAAAACCACTGACAGGCAGGTGCTGTGTAGTAAGCGAAAGCAGTGGATAGAAACCTCAATAACAGTTTGCACCAGCAAAATGGTTACTTGCTTTAAAAACAGATTTTTAATTACCCTCTCTGTGGTACTGAGGTATATGTTTATAATCGGCTTTGAAGTACTGCTAATTAGGAGATCATTTCTAAAGACCTGAAAACATTTAAATATATTTTATTATAAAATCACTAATATCAAACTTGAAACTGTACGATTATAAGAGTTCTTATTAATATGACAGAGTGATTTACTTTTTAAGCCAGTGAACCAGGAAATGATGATCAGCTTCCACTAAGGCAGCTATCTGTCGCAGCAAGTGAGCATAGATGACATACGTAGATGTATTACTGAATTGAGGATTCTGAAAAAGATATGACAGATAATTGTGTTAAAATTTTGTTAACGTGTGAAAGGAAAGACACTAAGCTTAATGAACTAAGTGGTACATTAGGAAACTAAATTTGAGATTATGAAATACTGGGTGAAATCCTATAAAACAATAATCTATTTGTTTAATTATTTAATTAACAGAAATTTCGATTTTGGCTGTATAGCAGAAAGAGCATGAGCTTTGAAATTAAGACAAATCTGGGTCTGAGGACTGATTCTATCACTTAGGCGTGTTCCTTAAACTTTGATTCTCAATTTCCTCATCTTTAAAATAGGAATGATAATAGCTATCTTACTTGTTCTAAGTAGTAAAAAAGAAAATGTATGTAAGGCTCCTAGCTCTGTGCCAATCACTATCATCCAATTAAACGAAAAACCTGGTTCTTCCTTGATTAAAAAAAAAAAAGAATGCTAGAAAAATGAAGTAAAAGCTGGTTGTGAAACTTCTGCCACTGTGAGATGAATTAGGTGCATGTCTCACAAAGAACGAGGAGAGAGCCACATCACAGCTTCGGACAACTTTCGAATGTCAAAGGGACACCGAAGTAGTTGCTCGAAGCCTCTAGTTACATCTCTACAACCTAAACTCTTATCACAATGTGCATTTCAGAACTTCATGGAAAAAAATAGTATCATTGAAAAATAAACTGAAATTGTGGGAACTAAGAGAGCACCATGTATTTTTCACAAAACTGACTTCCTGGCAAGGACAAATTCACAATCAGAGAGTGCCTCCTGCTGAGAGCCACCCCAAGTGGTGCTCGTGAGAAGGTACCATGGGCAGAGCTTACTGCTGACTAACAGTCTCACTCCCAAAATCTGAACCTCGGTTGTCATTTCTCTAGCTTTTACTATCTACATACATTTCCTCCCTTTCTTCTAGTTTTGCTTTTGTCCTTCCTACCCTCTACTTTCCCTTCTTATATCTTTCAACTACCTCTTGTCTACTTAACTTCTTTTTCCCACTTTTACTTTTTTCCTTTCTCCCCCTTCTTTTATTCCTACTGTCCATATTTCCTTTTATTGGACATAATATTTAACTAAACACTGTATCTTATTTAACATAATTTTTCTTACCTTTAAATGAGATAATAATATACACAAACACCTTTTGTAAATTGTAAAGACTAATACAAAAGCAGTATGCTAGCTATGTAATAACATACTTCTTTCTCAAAAAAATAATACAAACTAAAAATTGCTTTTCATTTGTCTGGACCTTATTTTTTTGTATCTACGAATCTGTCTCTCTCAAGAGGAAAAAGTTCATCACCTTTGCTTTAGCAAACATAAGCAATCACCTTGATTTTTCCATTAGAATTCTAATGGAAGCATTTATTAAAAATACCTAGAGAAGTTAGAAACCTACTAGTTGGGAAATAAAAGAAAGTTCTGCAGCCCATTAAAGCTAGTTATAAGAGGTTGACTGGAGGAAGAAAAGGTGCTTCCATTCTGCTTGTTCCTGAATACCACAGCAGAAAGGCAAGAACTACATTAAAATTTTAATCCCAAAGATAATTTAGCTTCCCATTGTTTGTTATAACTTTAGTGCTCTGGTTACACTATAATCAAAAAATATCAATAATGTTGCACAAAATAATACTTAGTACTTGATATCATTTCCCTTAACACATGCATAGACTGAGATTTGAATTAGACAACTTCAGTTCTTGCTTTCTTACCTGTAAAAGTATAAAATATGCTCTAAGATCATCTTTTGTTCGTGGACTGTAAAAGAAATAAGCATAATTGATTACAGATTAGTATTTAATCTTATAGCATCTAACAAAAAATGATTAGTACATGTTTTTGTGAGAACTGCATTGGTAAAAGCCAAAAATGAGACTTCAGTTAGTATGTATGATTACTGAGACAGTAACAGATTCATAATATGCTGGGAATATAGGTTCTTCTGTGCTTACTCTTGGCTGGTTCTGAAGACACCTAAAAGATGAATTAAGTAGGGGTGCCTGGGTGGCTCAGTTGGTTAAGCATCCGACTCTTGATTTCAGCTCAGGTCAGAATCTCAGGGTTGTGAGATAGAGCCCTGTGTCAGGCTCCGCACTCAGCATGGGGTCTGAGATTCTCTCTCTGTCCCTCCCCCTACTTGTGCTCTCACACGCTTTCTCTCTCTCAGATAAATAAAGAAAATCTTAAAAGAGAAAGGTAAATTAAGTAGGCTATAACATTTTATGAGGTAAATATCATGACTAACTTGGGAAAGAGTTAAGAGCCTGATGAATAATCAACAATTTTAGAATACTTATATTTTTGTTTTAATAAAGGATAGTTGATATCTCATGTAAGAATACTGATGCTCTGAGGAAAGAAAATACGCTGTGTTTATATATCTATTTCTGAAGTGATAGATATAGAAATATCTGCAAATCAAATCACATGGTAAATTCATCTAGTATGTTTCTAATTAAATTGGAAATTAAATTAATATTTGAATACCTCTGAGATGTAACTAATTTGTAATTTTTTTCCATGTTAATCTGGATTTTCACATTGTCAAATTTGACCAAGAGTTTTTGTTATTCCCAAAGCTGATGAGTGTTTCTTTCTCACCCTCTCAGATTCTATTGAATACACTCTCAAAGATACTCTAAAGTAACTTCTTGAATTAAAAATGATTCACCTATAAGATTACCAGATTCAATTCATGATCCTTGACTGGGTCCAAAACCCAGATATTAAAGAACACTTTTGAGACAACTGGGGAAATTTAAATGTGGACCGCATTTTAGAGAGTACTATTAGAAAAACATTAAATTTGTTTGGTGTGATACAGTGTTATGGTTATGTAGGAAAAGGTTATTAAGAAATACATGCTGAAGTAATTAGAGGTTAAGTGTCATGATGTCTTCATTTACTAAAAAAAATAATTATGCACACACTCATGCACAGGGAGAGAAAGCAAAAAGCAAATGAGGGATAAAATTAACAACTGGTGAATCTAGGTGAAAGGTATATGAGCTTTCATTGTCTTTAACTTTTCTGTGGTTTGAACTTTTTCAAAACTAAATGCTGGGGGAAAAAAGGTTCATCTCCCAGTATCTCCTTGAATTTCCTTTAAGAAAATAAAATGACCAAATAGGGGCGCCTGGGTGGCTCAGTCGTTAAGCGTCTGCCTTCAGCTCAGGTCATGATCCCGGGGTCCTGGGATCGAGCTCCACGTCCGGCTCCCTGCTCAGCGGGAAGGCTGCTTCTCCCTCTCTCACTTCCCCTGCTTGTGTTCCCTCTCTCACTGTGTCTCTCTCTGTCCTATAAATAAATAAATAAAATCTTTAAAAAAAAAAAGAAAATGACCAAATGATTACTTTTCTGTTATAATTACAAAACAAATCTGAAAACATAAACCACTGTCCCAAATGTACTAAATGACCTTTACAAAATGTAAAGCTACATAGTCTGAAATATAAATATATAACATACGTGTTAAAATTTGAAATATGTATACACATGTGTATACAGAAATGTTTAGTAACATTTCTTTGTGGAAGAATTATCTTGACTGAATAATAATTTAAATTGTTTACAAGGTTTCTAAACTATTTCTGTCTATAATAGTCTACATAATTGTCAGACTATTTTCTGAATGGGACTACTGTTATGTTTTAGAAATTACATTTGAAAATATTTTATTTATTTATTTAGTTTTAAGATTTTATTTATGAGAGACAGAGACAGAGAGAGACAGAGCACAAGCAGGGGGAGAAGCAGAGGGAGAGGGAGAAGCAGACTGCCTATTGAGCAGGGAAGCCCAACACAGGGCTTTATTCCAGGATCATGACCTGAGCTGGAGGTGCCCCAATTTGAAAATATTTTAAAACACTCAGGGCAATTCATAAATATTGAAATTCCTGGTGATAGGCGAGCCCTATTTTTCCATTTTATAGCAATACCATGACAATTTCCAAATTCCTGTCCCATGTACTAGTATTTTAATGCAGTACACAGTTCTGGGCATTGAAGTTGTGGTTGAGATCACAGGCTCTTTGCCAGACTGCCTAGGTTCTAATCCTGACTCAGGCACTTACTGTGTTAACTTGGGCAACTTCTTTAACTTTTCTGTAAATTAGTTTCCTCCACTGTGAAATGAAAGTAATCATATTAACTATTTCATAAAATTGCAGTGAAGATTCAATGAAAAATACATGGAAGATTGTTAGAAAGGTGCCTAGCCCATAATAAAGTCTGTAAACTTTAGATCTTGTTGTTGTTATAAAAAATCCAAAATAAAACAAGACTTTTGGGTAAAGACCACATGCTCCTTTGATAGATAATCACATCGAATTATCATTTAATCTCTCTCAGGCACACTTCTGAGGAGCAGGGTTGGAAAGCAGTGAGAGTGTGCTTATGAGAGGGGACTCAGGCTGGGGCGGGGTCAGGCCACTGGGCTTCCACTTCTCTCAGGAGCTCTCCTACACTCTAAATCTCTCCATTTTCAGTGAAGCACTATGGGTTCAACCAAAACCATATAATTCAAGGAAAATGCAAATTTACTACCATAATGACAAATTAGGAAAAATGCTATTAAAAAATCACATCAAACTATACAGTATGGTTTCATTTGTTTCAAAAAGGTGACCAGAAAAAAGATGGCAAAATGTTAACATGTTTACTTTTTTTTTAATAATACTAGCAGTGCCTTTTCTACATTTATGTAATAACCATGAATTTCTTTGAAAATCAGAGCAGTGTTATTAAAAAATATGGGGTACATTTAACATTTAATAATTTTTTTAAAGATTTATTTACTTATTTGAGAGAGAGAGAGAGAGCACACACATGAATGGGGAGTGGGCAGAGGGAGACAATCTCAAGCAGATCCTCACTGGGTGCGGAGCCCCGATGTGGGGCTGGATCCCAAGACTCAAGATCATGACCTGAGCCAAACCCAAAAGTCAGATGTTCAACAGACTGAGCCACCCAGGTGTCCCTTAACATTCAATAATTTTGATATTATTTTTAAATGGGGCTTAATATAAACACTTGAATTATAATTTAATGGTATTCCTTTGGCTTTAGTAGAAGCTATTATTTAAGTTATATGCTACTTAAATAATATCATTTTAAATACTATGGACTTTTCAAAGTATATTGTTGTGTTCTGCATATCCATTGATATTCGAACATTATCAATTACATTGCCCATCATTCCTTATATAATGATTCAAGATTTAGTTCCAGGAAAAAAAATATTTCAGTAGCCAAACTTACATTTCCTTAGAAAAACTTTGCTCTAGCTACCAAGAAATCCAAAGCTAAATTTAATGTCCATTTAATTTAATTCTAGGTTACTGATGTAACTATGCATCCCATTTTTATACCACACATATATCTGTACATAACAAATTTTATATATAATTTTAAAGGATTCACAGATCCTGTGAAGCCCACATATAAACCCTCCTGAGAAGTCACAAAACTCAAGTTAAAAAGCTTTGTCGTAAGTGTTTTTGCTTTGTTATAAATGGTTTATAATTTCTTTCTGATCTCTGTTTTTAAAACAAATAAAATCTTTTCTGAGAGTAAAATATATGCATATACATTAAAGATGTATGGGATGTAGAAATTATCTATATTGATTAGCTAAATATTAGTTAAAATTACCCTTTCCATTCTCGTAATAGGCTGTTAATGATTCCCTTTAATACTGTCTTCTGAATGTCTTGAGGCTACAGGCAAAAGAAAATCATAAAATAATTAGGATTAGGTACTTAGGTGACTTTTATATGTTATTTATATTTACAGATCTGTTTCAATAGTTAAAATCAGACTTGATGACCGAGGACTGCTTACGGTAGTATGATTTTCACATCTGAGAGTGCTAGAGCACCAATGACATAAGATTACAACGAGAATGCTCCCTGGGATGTGCCGTGCACAGCAAACTGCACAAACGTATATGGTGGCCCTTTGATGACCAACATCGGTTTTATATAACTGAAAAAATTTTCAGTTTCCCTGGATTGGCAGGATAAAATCATGAACACGAGTCCAAGATTAGCATGTTTAACAATATAAAATGACTGCATATATTTAAATATATTTATTACTACCAGTAAAAAGTTATAATTAGCAGGTAGATCCACAATTCATTATTAAGAGCAATGAAATTATGTTCAATAAAAAAATAAGATTTTTTTTCATTACTGGATTTGGAAAAGGCAGAAAAGGCATAAAATAACATTCCTATACAGTTTAAGAATTCAAATACTAAAAAAAAAATCTTATTTCCATTTTAGAGAGTTTCCCCTTGTGTTGTAGATTTAATTTTCTAGTGTCTATAAGACACTGACATCACTCCAAGTCAAAAGAGATCAGACAAACGTCCTAGAAGTGGAACATTTTGGGTCACAGTATATGTATATGTATATGTATATGCTTAGTGTTAGTAAATAATGCCAAGCAATTTTCCAAAATGGTTGTACTAGTTTCATACCTCATCAGGGTATGAAAGTTCCAGTTGCTGCACAATATTGCCAATTCAGTACTTAAAAAAATTTTACTCATTTTGAACGGATGTGTAATGTTATTTACATTTCTCACATGACAATACATAATAATAATGTACCTTTTCATGTATTTAATAGTAAAATACTGAGATTAGGAATAAGACAAAGATGTTTGCTATTACTTCTTTTATTCAAAATTTTACAAGAGGTCCTAGCCAGTGCAATAAGGCAAATACTTACATCTATCCATCCATACATGCAAGATAAAAGGACTGAAGAGGTGAAGTCTCATTTTTCACAAATGACAGGACTGTCCATACAGGAAATCCAAATAAATTTATTGATGCACTATTCGAATTAATGAGTGAATTTGGTATGGTAAATAAAGATAAATATATGAAAGTATTTTTTTTAAATTTTATTTTATTACATTATGTTAATCACCATACATTACATCATTAGTTTTTGATGTAGTGTTCCACGATTCATTGTTTGCGCATAGCGAAAGTATTACAATTCCATCAAAAAAAATCAAGTACTAGAACTAAATGTAACAAGATATGTGTAAGACATTTATCCAGAAAACTACAAAGTATCACCAAGAAAAACTAAAGAAGATCTAAGTAATTGGAGGGATATACCATGCTCATGGATTAAAAAAAAATGTCCACTCCTCACAAATTCAATTATAGCACTGTGGTTCTCAAAATGTGGTCCCTGGGAACTTGTTAGAAACACAAATGCTTGAGCTCTACCCCAGAACTACTGAATCTGAAACTCTGTATTTTAAGAAGCCCTTCCTGTGAATCTGATACATAGTAAAATTTGAGAACCACTATAGATTCAGTGCAATGCCAATACAATCAAATAGTTTATCTCCTTTCGCTGGCTAAGTGAAGCATGATTTTATTTCAGCAAGCCTTCCTAAAGAAGGACTGGACATAAAAGTATTTTCTGCTTAATTCTCATTTAATTAAAAAAATATAAAAAATACCTAACTTTCTGAGAATTTCAACTAAATTTACTGTACAATTATATAATTATGTTACAAGGTGATTATTACAATATTTGTGTGGCTGCTTTTGAAATACAAAAGAGACAAAGAATTATACTGTTTGCATCTGTTCATAAATAATACTTACAGTATTAAGTAAGGCATCATATACAGCATTCACAAATTTAGCGTTAATCCCAGAGTCTTCAATGGTATTAAAGGAGGCGGTGGCATCTTTCTGCAAATTCAATTAATGAATTAAGTGTATATAACATTTAAGGACTGTTCTTAGTAATTTTGAACCATAACTATTCCTTCATAATTTCTAATATTTTTTAGTAGGATGATGAAAAAGAACTTTTGGGCAAAGTTGCTAGAAATAAAAATGAATGTATAAGAATTATTTTAATCACTTTTTAATATTTATTTTTTATTATCATGTTCAATTAGCCAGTATAATCACTTTGTTTTTTAAAACTGAAAGAATGGAGTCAAACATCATCATTAGTACAAATGCAAACAATCTTTATGATATCACTTAAGTAATATTTATTTGTGATATGTATACTTTCTGAAATTAATATGTATATATGTTTACACAGCTGCTTAAGTCCATATTAGGTAGAAAAAGAGCTAAGTTATTGTATCTTTTTTGGAAAATTTAAAACTAAAAGTGAAAAATGTGTTTTCTGTGTTATTACCTTAAATGCAGCATTTAGTTCTGGGAAAGAATCAAATGTTGTTAGATAAAAATCATGTACTGCTTTCCAATCTCCTGATGACTTAACTTTTTCCATATCTTCCCTAAAATGAAAACAAACATTAACTATAACAGATAGAAATATTATTCAGATAAAATAGCATTATTTCTTTAAAAATAAATGTCACCAAACATGTAATTTGAAATATTGAAGCTGAATACAATATGTTCCAATTATATAAATACAGTTTATGAACTTATAATTCTTAAATGGATCATGATATTTATTCAGCTTTCCATTTACTTGCTTTTTAGAAAGGTCATTCTTGACATGCTCCTCACAATTAACACTTTCTTTCCTTTACTTCATAGCTAAACTTGAGAAATTTTGTTTACTTTCTCTGTCTACTTTCTCATTATCACTTAGTCCTTCAATATTCATTGGATTATTTTCAGTAGTGACATAGCTTTTATGGTTTATGTGTCACATAGCAGATGAAATAATATTTTTTAAAAAGGAAACATTTTATTATTTTATCACCATCTTTATCTCCTTTTGTCTGTTTTAACTCATATTCTCTTATTTAGTGTTGTTTCTTTTGTTGCAACATTACCTACCCCTTATCTGTTATTTATACATTTGTTTTCACATTCAACTTGAGACATCTAGTCTTTTGTGTCTTCACTCTTGACCAATGCCTTACAATGAGCCACAAGTTCAATTTCTCACACAAAAATATTAAATTATGTAGAGTACTGGCATTAGATGACTATACGTCTACATATTAACAGTGAGCTGAAACTTACTGAAAGTCTTTCATAGTTTTGGACTGGTTAGGAAGGACAGATTCTGAAAGAACTGGGGCCTTCATTTCAGATGGTAATGCATCTATAGAAACACGCTGTTTTTGTCTAACATCAAGGCAAATTGGTGGTAGGTCTCTCACTGTGAAGTATAAAAAAGCATTCAATGTAATTAATAGTAAAAATTTTCCAAATTATAAAATGTCAGGCTAACTCAACATGAGCAGAAAACAAGTGAATTATTTTGTATTGCATTCACCTTGGGATCATATAACAGAAATCCTACCACAGTAAAGGGCATCTCCTGAAGGCTCTATTGCCACCAGTCCCTCCCAACCCCAACTTCACCCACAACAGATATTAGGCCATATCTTAAATTAAAAGTTATCCACAGATAAGATATAAATAAAGTTTATTTCCTTTGTTCCTTTCCCGAAAGTTGTCTTCCAAGAAGTATTTCAGTGAGGCTCAATGTTTTTAGTGTTTATTACCTTTTTGAATATATGTAAACCATTTATTTACATCCTCTGTAATTCTTTATTATAGTTTTAGCTTTTTAAAAAAATCAATTTGCACGACATTTTTCTGTTTTTTTCTTTGCAAATATTTGCCCATTCACTGTTTGCCTTTTTGTTGCATTTCATAATCTTTTAATTGTAAAACAAAACAAATACAGAAAAATCTCACAAAAGGAATGGATGGCTTAATGAGTTGTTATAAGATAAACACCTCTGAAACCATTAACCCGTTGAGGAATAGAGTCTTATCAAGTCCCTCCTTGCTCCAATTACCCAGATGTTAGACTTCCTATTTCAATTTTAATTTCTTTTTTAGCTCTTTTTCATTTCTTTTTAAATTTTAAACATTTCCTTCTTTTCATCTTCTAGTTCTCTTAAGGCATTATCTGGTATGTATGTTTGCTTTTGTGTTCCTTCTGTTTTATTTCTAAAATTTTAAAAAATATTTCTAATTGTTTCCTGTAAGTCTAGTTTTATCACTATATAATGTCCCCCTCTCTCTCCAGTAACTTAAGTCTACTTTATCTGATATTAATATAGCCACTACTATATATCTTTTCCCATCCTTTTACTTTCAACCTGCCTATATTGTTATATTTGAATTGAGTTTCTTATAGACAGCATACAGTTAGGTCATGTTTTTAATCTACCCTGCCAATCTCTTTTAATTGATGTATTTTAGACCATTTACATTTAATGTAATTGTTGATCTATTAGGGCTTAAGTTTGTCATTTTTATTTTATTTTTTTTTATATTTTTTAAGTTTTTCCTATCTTCTTGTGGGTTACTTGAACATTTTTTAGAATTCTATTTGCTCTAAATATTATGTTATATACACAAAACTTATCAGAGTCTACTGGTGTTATCATTTTACCAGTTGGAGTGAAGTGTAGAAATTGTACCTTTTATATCTCTTCCTGTTCTCGGTTTATGATTATCTTATCCTATAGGTAAGGTGTTGTGTTTCTCTGGCTGCTTTTCAGAGGTCTTTAGTTTTCATAGGTTAAATTATCATATGTCTTGACATAGATTTCTTTGGGTTTATCCTGTATGTGGTTTGCTCAGTTTCTTGAACCTTTAGGTTTATATCTCTTGCCAAATATAGGAAGCTTTCAGTCATTTCTGAGTACTTTTTCAGCCTACCCTCTTTCTCCTGTCCTTCCAAGACACCAATGACAAGAAGGTATCCTCTTTTGTTACAGTCCCATAGGTCTCTGAGATAATTCACGTTTTCTTTCTAGTCTATTTTCTGTCTATTGCTCAGACTGGGTAATTTCTATTGTTCTATATTCCAGCTCATTTATTCCTGTCTCCTCCATTCTGCTGTTGAGCCATCTACTAAGCATTTTATTTTGGTCATTGTATTTTCTCAAAATTGTTAATACTTCCAAACCAACCAAACAGGTGAATATTTTATATACTCTAAATTCTACAAGGTGAAATGTACATATGTAGAATTTAATTCTACTCTTATGTAATCAGGATATATTTTCAACTAAGCAAACATAGCTATTATCTAATCATCACGGTAGGAACATAGCTATAAGGTCTTTCCTTCCTTATCCACTCACCCAATCAAATATCTATTCTTGGATCTATAACTTCAATAAACTAAGATAAATTTCATTAGTGTTAGGGTATATTTTACAATAAAATATCTTTCATATTAGAAGTTACTACAGAGATGCCAATTTCTTATAATTAAAAGCAATGATTTTTGACCTTTACTGTATATCAGAATCACATGAAGAGCTTGTTAAAACACAGATTACTAGACCTTTCCCCAGAGTTTGTGATTCAGTAGGTCTGGGGTGGGGCCCAAGAATTTGTATTTCTAACATGTTACCAGATGATGCTGATGCTGCCAGTCTGAGGGTCACACTGAGAAACACTGTTTGGTATTAGGAGAGAACAATGGTGCTGACAGTACAAAACATTAAATGTCTTTAATTCACTTCTATAACTGATTTTTATACCCTTTATTAAATACGGAAATATCCAATTTCTAGTAATTTTTACTTTAGGCACGTATTGGACAGAGGTTCAATTCATTAGCAAGTAAAATTAGGTACTTCTACAAATGATTTCTTATGTTTGGAAATCTTTATTAGTAAGAAAGAAATGGGCATCTCAGCAGCAAACAAACAGATAGTCTCCTCTCTCCAACACTAGTCTTGTTACTAGTGAGGCTCCTCTACAGTTTCTCTTCCTCTTCACCAGGCTTACCCTTTCCTATCCCTTCCCACACACCTTTCCCAACCTGGCTATAAACACCCACTATTAGATACACACAGACTCATTCAAATATAAATTAACTTATTCACTCACAGAGCATATATACACATTTTTATACCCACTCATTTTTATTAATACCATGCTGAGGTGGAAGAAGAGTGAAATTTTAGTTAGTAAGAGAACTGCATTTTGGCAAAGCCTGAGAGTGGGAAGATCTTATATAAGAGAAATAGTAATGCTAAGGCCAAGAGGATTATAGGGTGAAATTAGAACCAGAGGCCCAGACAGGATTTATTTTTAGGTCACAAGGTAACTCAGACTGAAGAATAATACAGAATGTTAACGTACTATGTAAATGGAACTTGAGTCAGAAAGAAAGGCAGTTTGCTCACATTAGTGAATGAAAGCCAAACTACAGAATGTGACATTCAGCTATTAAGAAAGGAAGAACAACAGCTCACAGCTGCTCTCCTGTCCCTAAATACCAAGGCATTGTTTCCAGAGACAGGCTTTCAGTCTGTTCTCACAGATGGTTATTAAAATCTAATTCAAACGAGAAAATCAATAAATGTGGTGATGAGAGATTAATTAAATCTCAAACTGATATTATAAATAGAACAGGCAATTCTTTGTTCTATCACATGCAGGTTTTTCTGCAATATAGAATACCATAAATACAAAATATATTTATCAGTGAAAACCTGTCATTTTGGTTTCATTCAGCCAATACTTGGGAACACTGAGTGCTAAATTGATAAGCAGTAATCATTTCCCTTGCTTTTAATATAGTGCTGCCAATTTTGGTTGGTCGCTTAGAAACATTAAGTAAAACACTTGAAGCCAGTGCAAGAAGAATAAGAGCTCTGGTGGGGGCTGGAAGTATACTGAAAAAAAACGTGAAGATCATAATACAACTATGTATAATGGTGTGAGATTATCAGCCAAATTTTGCCAGCTCACTCACTGTTTTCAAGAGCTATCATAAGCTGACTCTGGTTGGAAACTAGTAATATGTGGTTTTCCACAACTGTAGCCACCAAAATTAAGACTGACATTTTAAATTGGCAACATGATTGGGACGCTGAAGGCTGTTCCTGGCCATGGAGCACAGATGGCAACGAGAGCATCAGAGGTAAACAAGAGTCTCTATGGAGGTTGGGTGTTCAGTAGGAGGACCCTGGGCCTGTTCCTTGTCCCTCTATTGCTAGAAAGGAATTACTGTTTTAAAAGATTTGCTGCTGGTGACACACTGGTGCAAAATGCTATACTCTAAGCTTTATCCCCAAAAATTTGTAATTAAGTAAATAATAAAGTAACAACAACAACAAAAAGCACCAGCCTTGAAAGTAAGGGACTTGGTCCTGTTGTTGGCTCAGTTACTAACTTTCATAACCTTAGACATGTCACTGAAACTCCTTAGGCCTTAATTTTGCCATTATAAAATAAACGAAATTACCTACGTCAGCTGTTCCCAAGGTTCCAAAGAACTTCAAGGGCCACCTCATGGGACTGGCTCTGGTGGATGTGCTTATTCAGAGCAGCTCAGTTTTTCTCTGCCTAATATAATGATGCTCTAAGAAAAATTTTACTTTTCAAAAAAGTGTTTTGCTATGAAAATAAAAAATAACAACAGGTTTGAAAACCACTAGTTTAATAATTTCTAACTTCCACCTCTACAACTATTTAAGAACAAAATGGATAGGACTTATAAACCAATCAAAAGAGTTAAAGACAATTCTCTGTTAGAGTGAACTATATGAGGACATCTAATAGAGAAACTGAAGCAGCATGGACACTTAACATGCATATGTCATCTAAACACCTGATTTTAGTTACGACTTGTGTTCTATAACAGGGTATAAGAAAAAGTTCTAAAAAAAGAGTTTTCAAAAGATCTGGGTTCTCTTTTGGGATTTTACATTCAAAAGATGTGGTCATTTTAAAATAAGTCCATAAATTCTTTTATATTCCTTCATGAAAAGATGGAGTCTAACTTTTCTCCCTTGGAATGTGGGCCAGCCTTAGCGGGTCCCCACTAATGAGAAAATGTGACAGAGAGATGCTGTAGGTTTTGTAGGTTACAAAAGGCAATACAATTTCTGCTTGGCTGTCTCTTTTTGGGGTGCTCGACCTTGGAGTCCAGTCGCCATGCTGTGAGGAAGCCAAGCAGTCCATGAAAAGGCCAGGGGCAAGTGTTTCAGCCAAGCCTTCAAGGGATTCCAATATTGTGGAAACCAAAACAAATAAACAAGAGCAACCTGGAAGAGTCAGGAATCATGCAGGGAGGGAAAAAATGTAAAAACCTATCACTAGCCTTTCACCGGAACCACCATCTTCCAGTAATTTGCCAAAACCATCAACTCATAGGGAAAGGGGAAAGGCACCCACTATATGTTCTCTAGGCCTTTTAGAGAACATGGCCTTTGGCCACATAGATGCCAATCTACAAGAAAGGTGATATTGTCACCATCAAAGGAACGGGCACTGTTCAAAAAGGAATGCCCCACAGATGTTACGATGGCAAAATTGGAAGAGTCTACAGTATTACCCAGCTTGCTGTTGGCATTGTTGTAAACAAGCATGGTAAAGGCAAGATTCTTGCCAAGAGACTTAATGTAGGTATTGAGCATATTAAGCACTCAAAGAGCCGTGCTTGAAGCTCATGAAGGAAAATGATCAGAGAAAGAAGGAAGCTGAAGAGAAAGGTACTTGGGTCCAACTGAAGTGCCAGCCTGCTCCACCCAGCAAAGCACATTTTGTAAGAACCAATGGAAAGGAGCCTGAGCTGCTGGAACCCATTCCCTATGAATTCATGGCATGATAAGCATAAAACAACAACAACAACAACAACAACCCAAAAAACCCTCAAGATTAAAATATATGCATACATACATACATAAAAATAAAAACCTATCACTAATTTACTTAGAGGGATAAAAGTACAACCAGGAAATAAGAGGGTTCTATAAAGAAGAAATATTCAGAGAGGGAAAAAAGAATTCTTGTTCATTAAAAGCATATTAGCAGAAACAAAATACTTAGTAGAAGTGTTTTGAGGAAATGCCCTAAAATATATAGCAGAAGGATAAAGAAATGGAAAATAGAAGTGAAAAAAAAAAAAAAGAAAACTAGGAGTTCAGAAGGTCTGGCTTTTGAATAATAGGGGACCCAGAAAGAAAGAAGCAGCAGATGGGAGGAAATCATCAATAAAAATTTCTAGAAAACTTCTTGGAATTCAAGGACATGAACTACTAGAGGAAAAGGGCCTACCAAACATGTAGCAAAAGGGATGAAACTAGACCCACACCAAGCACAGCTCTGTGCAATTTCAGACACTCCGAGACAAACAGATGATTCTACAAGCTTCTAGAGAGACAGATACCTTATACAAAGGACAGGAAGGTGAGAGATGTATTCTGCACACACTAGAACAGAGTGGCCTAAGAGTGAGTAATTTTGATGCCTGCCATCACCAAGATCCTGACTACCTCTGTACTCTTCTTTTGTAACTGAAGATAGAAGGAATAGGTGAGCCCAGCCCAGACTGTTATCTGTACTTTGGCTTGTCTTGCCAGTGGGGTGATGAAACCCCTGTTCTCCATTTCTTGCTGTGCTATCTGAATCAGCTGAGGGCACTCAGTTCACCTCACTGCTTTAACCTGGGGTACTCCTGACAGCTGGAGAGGTCGTATTTCTGCCAGACATCTAATACACAGATAGTCCAACAAATCACAGCTCTGTCAGATATGCCAATAGTTGTCCTTTGTTTCCCAGGATTCACTCATGACCTTGCTCACTTCTCCAGAAAGGACTCATACATTCTTGTGGAAGCTGAAGCCAGATCTGATTCAGAGACTATTCAGACTATCATCTCTTCACCTAATAGTGGCAATATTGTCCCTTACACATCCAAGGTTTGTGCTTGCTATTCTGTTTTTCAAAACTAAGCAGTGTGTGTGTGTGTGTGTGTGTATAATTAGAGATATAATTTAAGTGGTATACTGTTTATAGGAACGTATAAAGACAACAAAACCATTTTGTAAAAAAATCAAGGGAATAGTAGTTACCTCTGGACAGAAAGGAAGGGCAATGCAACTGGGTGGGTTCACAGGAGCTTGTAATATTCTTTTTCTTAATTTTAGCACTAAGTTCATGTGCTTTCCTTTTATTATTACTAAAACCATATGCTACTGTTGATTACATTCTTCTGTATGTGTGATGTTTCAAAGTTTTAAAAATTTGTGCAGTTACCCATGAAATAAGAGTAATAGAAACTCCTGCCCATCACAATCCCTTCCCTACAACTTAGCTGCCCATAATATTATCACTCATATTTACTGAATTTCATAAGGCATGGAACTGAATGCTTTTAAATGCTTTTTTTCATTTATCCTTACAACCTTATGAGGTAGCTTCTTTATTATGGTATTTTACAGATGGAAAAACAAGCACAGAGAGGTTAAATAACTTTTCCAGGATCATAAATTACAGAGCCAGGATTCAAACCCATCCGGATAAGTTACACACCCATGTATTTCCCACTATTAAATAATGCCAAATCTTCTACCTGCATAAAAACAAGTAGCAAAACTGAACCCTAAATTTACATGGAAGTAGGACCTGGTAAACTATGAAAGGTCAAAACAAAACTCAACAAGGATCAAACAAAATCAATGTTTGAAAATGAACCCTTTAAATCATAAAACTCTGGTGTAGAGGATATTTTACAACTCATAATGCCCCAATTCCTCATTCTATAAATGAGCAAATGAAGGCTCATGAGGGCGAAGTATAATGTCTAAGGTCACAATGACACTTACTGGTAGTAATTAACTCAAATATTCAGTTCTTATTTGATATCATAATTTACAGTTTGTGGGTACGAGGCAGGTAATAAATGAGCTACAAGGGGCACCTGGGTGGCTCAGTCATTAAGCATCTGCCTTCAGCTCAGGTCATGATACCCAGGGTCCTGGGATCGAGCCCTGCCTGCATCAGGCTCCCTGCTCCGCGGGAAGCCTGCTTCTCCCTCTCCCACTCCCCCTGCTTGTGTTCCTGCTCAACTGAAACAGGGAGACCAGAGTGGATTAGTCATAACAGGTGGTGTTAACATCATTGTCTATAGGGTGACTTTTCTAAACATTTGGCAAAAAATAAAATTGAAGGTGGGAGAGAGAAAGGAAAAAGAGGGGGAAAAAGAACTCTGACTCACAGGACTTTAGCCACCAGAGCCAAATATATTGCAATATATTCATTAGTTTTTGGAGATGTACTTTTTACTAAGTTCAATGATGTTTATGTTTGTAAAACTACAACCAAAAACACAGGTGAAATGTTCTTTTATGGGTCTAGTTATAAAAATATTCAAAAGTCCCTTTTCCAGAAGGTTACCTCTAGTGGAACAGATGTCTTAAGCTGGACATATCTTAGAGAATTTATTATGGAGATGGGTCTGACATTCCAACAGAGACCAGAAACCCAGAAACACTGTCTCCTGTATATTTCCTCATTCAGTAAACTATTTACTGAGTAAACACTTTATGTGCCATATAGGCTGGATCCTGGAGATACACAGATGAATTAAAAATTCAAGGAGAATGCAGATGCATTTACTCTCAGACTCAATAATCCCACTTCTCAGAATATCTCAGAAACACAAAAAGACGTATGTACAGATTCCTTCACTGTGGCATTGTTTAGTAAAAGAATGGACACAACTCATTTCTTTTAATAGGATCTTACTAAATAAGTTATAGTACATCCTATACAGTGGAATACAATTATAAAAAAGAATAAGGGAGCTCTTTATGTACTGATATAGAAAAGTATCCAGGATATACTAACTAAAAACAAGGTGCATATACATATACAATGCATATGCAGTTACCTTTTCCTTAAGAAAAGGTGGGAAATGAGAATGTATATTTTATTTGCTTTCATTTACATAAAGAAACACAGGGAAGAATACAAGACAGCAGGGAAGAATGTAAAAACAGGATGTCAGAAACATCCTGTTTTTATAGTTTTTATTTTTTTTTTGAAACACACAAATGTGTTACCTACTCAAAAAATTAACTTCAATATAAAAAATAAAAAGAATAGCTCTTCCCCTCTCCAAAATAGAAGCTTAAGAATTTACTACAGACTAGTAAAGAGACAGATAAGTAAACAAATAAATGCCGCAGGATATTCTAAGTTCTTGATAGATACACTTCTCCCCTAGGCACAGTTAGGAAAAGTCAAGTCCATGGTACTCACTCTGACCCAGGGAAGGATTTTGGAGATTTAGTCTAAAATCAGTTCATTCTCCACAGAAACCTGGAGATGGGGTCATTTGAGGCTTTGGAGATACTTATTCTAGGGTAAGATTCCTAAAGCAGCTATTTCAAGTCCTTGTCTCTCCCCAGATGGCAAGTCCTGCGCTGGGTTTCTTCTAACAGCTTGTTTCTCTGTCTGCCTCTAAAAGTTGCTCTTGGAGGAACTGTGAAAACTCTGTGGTGCTTCATGGTGTAGAGAACATAGGACACAGGACACCACCACACAAAGATCCAATCACCATTTGAGCTAAAGACCGCTTTGTTTGTCCCTGAGCTATTTCACAGTGGCAAAGATCATGGGACGCATTTCTCCAGAGTTAGGTAGAAAACTGTAGGGCTCACTATGTCCTATTAGGGCTCTTCTAGAGTAAACTCATGAAATGCACTGAGCTAGGAGAGGAACAGTGTCCTTGAGGTAAACGTTAGAGTTCCTGTCTACTCTTTTCTGAATTACCAAGAGTGCAAAGACATTATAAAAGAGATGGGGAGAAATTGCTTCATTTCTTTTAAAGATGTTCTGCGCTGTTTGAAGATGTTTCAAAGAAGTCTGACAGGGGGCATAATCACTTTAGAAGGAAGATACAAAAGAATAAGAGAGAACGTAGTGCTAATCCCCCTCCACCATTACTTACCATCTATATTGTTTCTCTGAAGATGTATCATCCCTAACAGCTGTTGTAGTAGGTAAAACTCCTACACTTCTCTGATCTCCAAAAGGACAGCCAACTCGACAGGCAGACCTAGTCATGTGATCTACAGGGAGGAAAGGCATCCCTCAGCTGTTAGGTAAACCCACGCTGGGCTTTTGCAGCTTCTCTAATACCACTTGAAGATCAGATGGGGAGACAAGCTGTTAGAGAATACCCAGCATAGGTCCTGTTACCAGAGAAGAGGGAGGAAACTGTAATAACTGCCAAGAATGATGCATCTTTGAGGAAACAATTTTACTGGCAAGTAAAAGAGGCTTCCCAAAAGATAAGGAATTATAAACATGCTTACATTGGGAAGACTTGACTAACTTCCCATTCAATAAAGGAATTCTTTCTGCAGCAGCCCTGACACATGAACTCCAAGTCACACCTGAATCCAGGTGGCATCCAGACAAAACAGCTAGGAGAAGTCAGCACTAGGAGTTCCAATAAAGTAAAAGAAGTTTGCTAAGAGGTCTATTCCCCTAGAGTGGTGTATACAAATACTCCAAGTTCAGGTTGGGGCTGAATCCAGATTCCATTAAGACTGGCACAGATGAGAGGGAAAAAGAGACAAGTGTGGGGGCTCAAACAGATGGACCATATTCAGAGTCAATGCATCCACCCAAGGAGGAGGCAGGTAGGTTGTGGGCCAACAAGTTGGTTTAAGACATCAGGATTTTAGTATAGACAGAATGGAATAAAGGAATCAGCGTGGAAGCAAAGGCTATTGAACTTGAACAAACAGTCCAAAGGAAAAAGGTTAGAGCTATTCATGACTTTCTTTTTGACTATCATTCTCCATAGCAGACATTTCAAAGTCCTTAAGATTCTCAACACTGTTGTGGGCTGAACTGTGTGTGTCTGTCACACAGATATGTTTGAAGATATTTTGAAGTCCTAAACCCTAAGACCTGTGAATGTGACCTTATTTGGAAAAAGGATCTTTTTTTTAAAAAAAAGATTTTATTTATTTATTTGACAGAGAAAGACACAGCGAGAGAGGGAACACAAGCAGGGGGAGTGGGAGAGGGAGAAGCAGGCTTCCCGCCGGGCAGGGAGCCCGATGCGGGGCTCAATCCCAGGACCCTGGGATCATGACCTGAGTCGAAGGCAGATGCTTAATGACTGAGCCTCCCAGGCACCCCCCCCTTTTTTAAAAGATTTTATTTATTTAGAAAAAGGGTCTTTGTAGATGCAAGCAAATTAAGATGAAGTCATACTGGATTAGGGTGGGCCCTAATTCAATGACTGGTATCCTTACAGGAAGAGGGAAATTTGGACACAGAAAGACATACAGGAAAGAATGCCATGTGAAGGCAGAGGCGAAGATTGGAGAGACGCATCTACAAGCCAAGAGACACCAAGGATTGCTGGTAATCACCAGAGGCTAGGACAGAGGCATGGAACAGATTCTAAGAACCTTCAAAAGGAACCAATTCCACCAATGCATGGATTTCAGACCTCTAGCCTCCAGAACCATGAGAGAATAAAATTCTGTTGTTTTAAGATATCAAGTTTATGTTCTATGTTGTAGCAGCGAGAGGAAACTAATATACCTTCCAAGGAGATTAGTGAATTCAAGGCGAGAAGAACTGAGTTTCCTACTTCCATTTCCTCTTCCTACTTCCTCTCTTCCCTCTAATTCCACAGTATGAGTAACAAGTGCTCTTCTAACCTTGCTGGAGCTGACATCTCAACCCCTATGCTTTGCATTTTTCCTTGATCCTATCCTCATACCACTTCTCTATTCTACTAGTTCATTTTATTATTCTATTTTCCTACTGCAACTTTAGTCTCTCCCTCTGTATTAGATCCTTTCCCTTGACCACACTACTCTGCAAGACCCTGCTTTTCTTTCAGTTCAAGCTAATCTTCAGTTCAAGCTAGGCAGTCTACATTGCCCCTACATCCTCACCACTAATCTGCCCCTTAACTTTCTATAATTTGAATTCTCCTCATACCATCCTACTGAAACTGTTCTTTTAAAAGTCACCAATAAACACATTAAACAACAAATCCTTGGCATTGTCTCAGTGCTCATTCATCTTGTCCTCCCTTAGCAATGACATCGTAGACCAAATCCTCTTCTTTAAATTTTCTTTTCCCTAGATTTCTCTTTTTCTTAAAGATTTATTTATTTATTTTAGAGAAAGAGAGTGCGCGCGTGCGAGTTGGGGAAGGGGCAGAGGGAGAGAATCTCAACTAGACTCCCCACTGAGCGTGGAGCCTGACGCAGGGCTCCATGTGGGGCTTGATCTCCTGACACACGAGATCATGACCTGAGCTGAAAACCAAGAGTTGGATGCTTAACTGACTGAACCATCCAGGCACCCCTCTTTTCCCCTGATTTCTAAGTCACAGCACGCCACGGTTCTTTTCCCTCTTTCAGGACTCACTTTCTTTTCTTATACCAACTCTTCTTTTAATGAAGGCCTTATCCAAAACTACCCTTGGCTCTCTTCCTTTTTCTATGTCTGCCATTCATTAGCTATGTAAGTTCATGCAGGGCAAGTCACTTAAAACTCTGTGGCTTAAGTTTCCTTGACTTTGAAATGGGAAAAGAATTCCAACCTTCAGCTGCAATAAGGACTAAATGGATTCACATATGTATGGCGCTCAGAACCAGGAGTGGCACACAGAAAGCACGATATGGAGTTATTGTTGCAGCTGACGTTACTGCTTTGGCACCTCCGCTCTGATAGCTACTTCCTCCGTCCTGGGTTCTCTCTTGTTTGACTCTATGCAATAAATACAGCTGACCCTTTAACAATGTGGGGGAAGGGGCGCCAACCCCTCGTGCAGTTGAAAATCCATGTATAACTTTTGACTCCCCCAAAACTTAACTACTAATAGCCTACTGTTGACTGGAAGCCTTCCTGATGACATAAACAGTTGGTTAACATGTATTTTGTATGTTATATGCATCATATACCATATTCTTAAAATAATAAGGTAGAAAAATAAAATGTTAAGAAAATCACAAGGAAAATACATTCACTGTACTGTACTATATTTATTGAAAAAAATCTGCACATGAATAGATCTATGCAGTTCAAACCTGTGTCATTCAAGAGTCAACTGGTCAACTGTACCTGTAAGACCCTCTGATGGACAGGTAACTGCCTGGGGCCTGCGGGGATTACAAAGGTATTTATTCCCTCATGGAACATACAGTCTAAGAGTTAATAGTATTCGAATGGTAACACATAAGACGGGGTTGACTGATAAGAGGTAATAACAAAAGAAAACCTAAATGGAAAGTCAAAGGAGGGAAGAACTATATCTGGTTGGAGAGAATCAGCAAAGGTTTAAGAAAGAAGTAGCTTTGAAGGACAGGATGTGTCAGATGGAAAAGGGGAGAGTGCATTCCAGGCAGTGGGAACAAACTGGCAAAATCTCTGAGGTAAGGTATGAGGCATCCAGGAGAATAGCTAAAATGTAGTTATATGTAGGAGAAAAGTGGGAGATCACGTTGAAAAGCTGTCATATTTTGAACGTCCTTGAGTGTCAAGGTAAAAATTTTTTATTTAATTTTGGAAGCATTAGGGAGTATGAAGATGATGTAATTAGAGTTGTATGATTAATGTGATATGATTAATCAGGCAAGAGAAACAAGTCAATCAGGAATTTCCTCTATCTGTCAGATAGAAGAACAAGGGTTTTGTCACAAAATGTGGATTGAATTTTGGTTCTGACACTTAGCAGTGACCTCAGCCAAGTCATTTACCCTCTCTGAGCCTGTTTCCATACTTATAAAATGGTGTGATAAACAGAAACTAAGACCGCGGGCATGAGTCTCAGCTTTCTGGTGTCCCATCAGGATTACATTGCATTACATGACAAAAGGGACTGTGCAGATATAAATAATTAATTGGCTCACCTTAAAATAGGGAGATTATCCAGGTACGCAAAACCTAATGACATGAGACTTCTACAAGCAAAGAGTTTTCTCCCACTGGTTGCAAAAGACAAAGTCAGAGAGACTGGAAACATGAAGGGGATTCAACACAAGGGCTCCTGCTACCAGCCTTAAAACACAAAGCTACAATATTCCAAGAGGGTCTGTGAGCAGAGGTGGCAGACTGTGTAAGTGGTCTCTTTAGGAGCTGAGAGCAGCCCTGGCTGATAGTCAGCAGGGATTCTGCCAGCAACCTGAAGATGCTGGGAGGAGGATTCTTCCCCCAGAGCCCAGCCCAGCCAACACCTTGTAAGACCCTGAGCAGAAAACCCAGCCACACTCACCAAGACGTCTGACTCAAAGAGCCATCAGCTAATAAATGGGTGTTGCTTTTAAACCATTAGGTTTGTGGTAATTTGTTATACAGCAATAGAAAACTGATACAACAGGGATTCTAGTATCTATTCTATTTTATGTAATTGCTGCAAGGCTCAGATAAAGTAACGTATACACAAATAATACACGAATATAATTTACAGTTGTTATCTAGTTAGCATGTCTAAAATATATATAATTTCTCTCAATTCCTCTCCCCATCAAATAGGCTCATTTTCTTTATTCCTTTAATGGTACCACAATTGCAGCTTTGTTTTGTTTTGTTGGGGGTTGGGGGACTGACATGAAGGGCACTAGTACCTCCCTGGAGTGAGACTGAGGGGATAGAACATGTGTGTGTGTATATGTGTGTACACTGAGTAAATAAATACAGGAGGAAAGAAGTTATCAAAGGCAAAGGTTGATAAATGAAATAAGGTAAATGCTAACCTGCAAAAGTTAGCACTAGCATGGAGTATCAGCCGAAAATCTGCGTGAGAAGAATTTATGCCACACACAGCTATGGACACAAGCAATTTACCAAAAACTATGTCCTTACACATTTCTAGGATTGTTCTGTGTTGTTTGGGTGCAGGGACATTTAAACCTTTGCAGATTTGTTTTGTTACAGGCCAGGGGAAATTGAAAGTATGCAAGTAATTGATGTTTCCTGTGACAAAACAATACAGAGTTGTACAGAGAAATAAAGCATATTTATAATATACACCCAATTCTACTCTCCTGAGGAAACCATTAAACCGATTGGTGGGCATCCTTCCATACCTCTTTATATGCTTAAAGAAGTATAAAACGTTTCCCTACTCTTAAAAACCTGGAGTCATATTCTACCTATTATGTGTAACTTGTGTTTTTTATTTTACAGTGTACTGTGGGCACTTCTCCTAGACACTTTATACACATATCACACTTTTCTTAATAGAGACATAGTACTCTAAGTCACCCCTTCATAAAAGTGCCAATTTTCACATTCCCTAGACAACATCACAGATATAAATCCTTTCATTCTCTGCAACCACAGAGGAAAATGTAAACTTTTTATTGTAATTTGTACTTCTTTAAAAACAAGTGAGATTGAGCATCCTTTCACATGTGTAGTTATTGCTCATATTTTTCCTCTTTTGATTAGTCTGTTCAGATCCTTTGCCTTTTCTTCATTGGAATGTTCATTTTATTGATTTATTAAAAGTCTTTATGATCAAGGATATGTTTTTCACAGACTATGTATGACATTTGTACATGTTTATACTTTATGACTTTAAAAAATTCCTACAGAAGTTTTAAATTTTCTTATATACTGAAACTTGTCAATTTTTTGTTTTATGGCTCTTGGCATTGTTATCATGCCAAGAGATTTTTTATATAAATAACCTCCTGTGTTTTCTTCTAGTACTTTTGTAGTTTAAAAAAATCTCAAGTTACTATTTTCAACAGGTTAGCCAGTCATCCTAATTCCATTTTTTGAATAACTGAATACCACTTATGTACTATATATTTTACTGATCTATTTGGCTGTCTTTGCGGCAGTACTGCAATTAAAATAGCTTTATAATATATGTACTACAGGGGAAGGGGCTCCCTCATTATTTTTGCTTGCATCTTCTTGGACACTGATTCTTATGGATCACATAGAGCATCATTTTAATATCTCCGCCCCAAAACTGCTGAAAAATGTATTAAATGTAGAGAGTAAACTGGGTATACCTGACATCTTGCTGTTTTTCCATCCCACAACCTTTTAGTCTTTTGATAAAGTCTTACAGTTTTCCTCATATGGGTTTAGCTCACTTTCTTTTAGGTTTATTTCTAAGTATTTCATTATTTTTCCATCAAGTCTTCTAATTGATTATTCCTCAAGTAAAGGAAATATACTGAATTTTCATATATTTGTATAGTGTCTGGCTGCCTAACCAAATTCTATTATTCATGAGCTTTGTATCTCATTCATACCTTACCCTAGGAAACAATCACCTAAAAATAACAATTTTGCTCCTTTCTGTAAATATTTATACAGCTTATTTCTTTTTCATATTGTATTAATTAACTTCACCTATGAAAAAACTACTTTTTAATAGTTTGATAATATATTTTCAGCCAAAATACACAGACTATGTGTACTTTTAATAATCATCATTATTATTATTTTACCATTCTTGATGTTAGGGAAAGCAAGATGTGTAGGTGAACTTCTGTTTTCAGCGGCTTCTTTCTTCTGGTTAACAGTTGAAATAAAACTGCTAAAAGTGGAAATTTGGCCTTTGGATCCTCTGTCCAAACCCTAAAAACAGAAAAGTTAACATTGCAGCATGATTCCCACTAGCTATATTTAAACTATTTTATTGCAGAAATTCATAAACACTTAAACAGATTTTAACTTGATGATATATGATATACAGATAAAATATATAACACTGACTTACCTTTCCTAGGATCAAATTGTTTTAAATATAAAATGAGAATAGTTGTATCATACCTACAAAGTGATAAAGTTTGGAAATAGGGTATTAATAGTATCTTCCTTATAGGGTTACTGTGAGGTCTCACTGAAATAAGCATATAAAGTAACTGGCACAGCCCCTCGTATATTGTACATGCTCCACTCATGTTAACAGCTCTTTTAAATTTGTATTTATTTTTTTTAAGATTTATTTTATTTTATTTATTTGTCAGAAAGAGGCGAGCACAAGCAGAGGGAGCGACAGGCAGAGGGAGAAGGAGACTCCCCGCTGAGCAAGGAGCCTGATGTGGGACTCGATCCCAGGACCCAGAGATCATGACCCAAGCCGAAGGCAGACGCCCAACCGACTGAGCCACCCAGGCGTCCCTTAAATTTGTATTTAGATAACACTATTTTTACGAGCTCCACAAATATTATTTTCAATAGTTAACATGCATGTGATACTTCACATGTTGATTCATTGAAGGTTTTCTTGTCTTTTGATGCAACTTTAACCATTCAGGTAAAAAGATAAACCTTTTAGAGCTCATTTCTGTCTATGCACTGTGATTATACTTTGGGTGTACCAGGATTAAAAAAGATAATGCTAACATAATAAAGGCCATAGGTGAAAAACCCACAGCTAATATCATCCTAAATGGGGAAAAATTGAGAGATTTCCTCTACGGTCAGGAACAAGACAGGGATGTCCACTCTCACCACTGTTATTTAACATAGTACTGGAAGCCCTAGCCTCTGCTATCAAACAACACAAAGAAATAAAAGGCTTCCAAATCAGCAAAGAAGAAGTAAAACTTTCACTCTTTGCAGATGATAGGATACTAAACATAAAAAAACCTGAAAGACTCCACCAAAAAATTGGGTAGAGCTGAAAAATGAATTCAGTAATGTCGCAGGATACAGAATCAATGTACAGAAATCTGTTGCATTTCTATACATCAATAATGAAGAAGCAGAAAGAGAAATCAAGGAATTCCATTTACAACTGCACCAAAAATAATAAGCTACCTAGGCATAAACCTAACCAAAGATGTGAAAGCCTGTACTCTGAAAATTATAAAACACTAATGAAAGAAATTGAAGATGACACAAAGAAATGGAAAGATAGTCTATGCACATGGACTGGAAAAACAAATATTATTAAAATATCTATACTACCCAAAGCAATCTACATATTTAATGTAATCCCTATCAAAATATCAACAGCATTTAAAAAATTTTTTTAATTTTTTATTTATTTTTATTATTATTTTTAAGATTTTATTTATTTATTTGACAAGAGAGAGACAGCGAGAGAGGGAACACAGCAGGGGAGTGGGAGAGGGAGAAGCAGGCTTCCCGCGGAGCAGGGAGCCCGATGTGGGGCTCGATCCCAGGACCCTGGGACCATGACCTGAGCTGAAGGCAGACGCTTAACCAACTGAGCCACCCAGGCGCCCCCAGCATTTTTTTAAAAGAGCTAGAACAAACAATCTTAAAATCTGTATGGAAACACAAAAGACCTTGAATACCCAAAGCAATCTTGAAAAAGCAAAGCAAAGCTGGAGGCATCACAATTCCAGACTTCAAGTTATATTACAAATCTGTAGTGATCAAGACAGTATGGTACTGGTACAAAAACAGACACATAGATCTATGGAATAGAATCGAGAACCCAGAAATGGACCCACAACTATATGGTCAACTAACTTTCGACAAAGAAGGAAAGAATATCCAATGGAAAAAAGACAGTCTCTTCAACAAATGATGTTGGGAAAATTGGACAGCCACATGCAGAAGAATGAAACTGGACCACTTGCTTACATCCTACACAAAAATAAATTCAAAATGGATGGAAGATCTAAATGTGAGACAGGAATCCATCAAAATCCTAGAGGAGAACACAAGCAGCAACCTCTTTGGCCTTGGCAGCAATTTCTTACTAGACACGTCTCAGGAGGCAAGGGAAACAAAAGCAAAAATGAACTAGTGGGACTTCAACAAGATTAAAAGCTTCTGCACAGCAAAGGAAAGAATCAACAAAACTAAAAGGCAAGCTATGGAATGGGAGAAGATATCTGCAAATGACATATGTGATAAAGGGTTAGTACCCAAATCTATAAAGAACTTACAAAACTCAACACCCCAAAAATGAATAGTCCAATTAAAAATGGGCAGAAGACATGAATAGACATTTTTCCAAAGAAGACATATAGATGGCCAACAGACACATGAAAAGATGCTCAACATCACTTATGAAGGAAATGCAAATCAAAACTACAATGAGATATCCCCTTATACCTCCAGAATGGCTAACAACAACACAAGAAACAACAGGTGTTGGCGAGGATGTGGAGAAAGGGGAACTCTCTTATACTGTTGGTGGGAATGCAAATTGGTGCAGCCACTCTGGAAAACAGTATGGAGATTCCTCAAAAAGTTAAAAATAGAACTACCCTATGATCCATCAGTTACACTACAAGGTATTTACCCAAAGAATACAAAAATACTAATTCAAAGGGATACATACACCTTTATGTTCAGAGCAGCATTATCTACAATAGCCAAATTATGGAAAGAGCTCAAATGTCCACTGACTGATGAATGGATAAAGAAGATGTGGCATAGATCTGGAATATTACTCAGCCATAAAAAAGAGTGAAATCTTGCCATTTTCAACAACGTGGATAGAGCTTGAGAGTATCATCCTAAGTGAAGTAAGTTAGTCAGAGAAAGACAAATATCATTTGATTTCACTCACATGTGGAATTTTGAAGCAAAACAAATGAACAAAGGGAAAGAGAGAGAGAGAGAGACTCTTAACTATAGAGAAAAAATTAATGGTTACCAGAAGGGAGATGGGTGAGGGGATGGGTTTGGGTTAAATAGGTGATGGGGGAAGAAAAGATAATGCTAAGCATTTAGGGATCCACAGGCGCATGTAACAGTGCAATCTTCCTATAGCACAGAATCTATCCGTTAACACACATTCCACAAAATAATAACTGTAAAGTCCATAGTATGTAGTTCATCTGTATTTTATAATTATAAATAAAATATTACCAGGGCAATATTCAATTATGGAGCTACCTCAGGGTTTATTCTCAGCTCTAGCTCTTTCCAGCTTACTGATGCTTAATAGAATATAACTTCTTCCTTAATATTCACTCCCTTACTCTAAAGGTAATTTCTTTGCTTTCACAATAGTTTCTTTTTCCTCTCCTCCTTCCTAACCCACTGAACTGATTTCCATTTGCCTTTTCAGAATCAGCTCATATACCATATAGCAAAAACATTTACGATTACCAAGGATTGACTCTCTCACACTTCCTACTCTCTTGGGGGTGGGGGGCCACCTGATTCATTCTCATAGGGCCACAAGTAGAAATTTTGCTTGCGTACTGACTAGATTTAGGCTCAGTGAAGACTGATTAATACTTCTGTTAGGATTAGTCTACATGACCCAGCCTATTAGACATATTGCCTAACTAAAACAAAGTAATCTATTAGATGTAGGGTATGAATCTGGTTTCAGAATCATAAACACTATCATCTAGGGTCTTGTACAAAACCTACAACATAATGAGTGGTTCAACAAATGACTATTCCTGTGATAAAAGCAGAGTAAAACAAATCACTTATTGAGTACTTGCTATAGGCTTGATGCTATATTAAATACCTTAACATACAATTCTTATGAGATATGTATTTATATCCCACTTTATGAATAAGGAAATTGAAGTACCAAGCCCTGTGAACTTATATAATAAGTTCACAGAGCGGGTAAGTAGGAATTCAAACTCTGAATGACCCTCAAGTCTGTACCTTTAAACCACCATATATCAAAGTCTCTCAATATAGTAGCTATCACTTATTAAGAGTTTATCCTGTGACAGTAGGTATGTTACACATAACAGCTTGTTTCCACAACAATCCTTTGTGGCTATTATCTTCTCGACTTTTACAGATATATGCTGAATGAAATTCGGTAGCTTTAGGAGCAACTCAAGTAAGCAGAGGAAATTGACATAAGGAGAAAAACTAAGTGTATTTTAAGGAAATGATGTCCTAGCAACCTAGGAAAGACTCAATATTTTATTTTCCTACTTCTTCCTCTACGCTTTCTCCATAAAAGAAGGTCCCAAAGAACATTGCTTAGTTCACTTGTGGAATCTCTGAATAGTAAAAAATAACAAGTAACTGATTCAATCAACAAATCCATTCAGCAGCTATCAATTCTAATCTCTAATAGATTTATAATACAGATTCCTGAGGAGAGAGAAAACTGGAGAAAGAGATAAGACAGTGATATCCAATATTTTTTCTGGTAAATTACATAATTTGTATAATCTTGGTAAATTATAGCAATACACTCAAATTCACAGAACTAGTATGTTGATTAGGAAAATAAAATCAAAATAAACTATACATTTGAAAAAGTAAATCAATCTTACTATAAATATTAGGACACTTAAATAAAAATTTTATTAACTACTAGGGCCAAGTTTGCTTACGTGTATGTTTTGTTCTACAGAACATCTTAAATACTAGTGGGAACAAATTTGATCCATTATATATTTCGTTTATACATAGTAATTAATAAAAATAACCAATTTGTGAAATGAGATCAATGAATGGCCTCTTAGAAATGGAGCTATGCTGACTTAGCTTTAAATATCTTCAATAATTTAGTATACCAAGGGCGGTTTTTGTTTTTTTCACTGCTAACTGTCAAAGACAGTTAACTGTTATCTAAGACTGAGCAACAATAGGATTTAGGGAGTAGTGTGGTTGAAAGAGAATCGGAAAGGGAGAATGGCCCAGTGGGATGAGACTGGAAAGATAGGCAGGAACCATATCATGAAGCCCTCAAGCTATGGAATAGAGATGATGTGCTGGATGGAAGGCGAAAGGGAAAAATCACTGAGGACGTCTAAGCAGGGAGCGACATGATCATACCTGTATCTAGCAAAATTACTCTGTTAGCAGTGTAGGGAAGAGGCTAGAGGGAATAATACTAGAAGCTAAACCAGGCCTTGGAGGACCTTTATATCAGAAGAAATAAAGTCTGAACCAAGACGACAGGGAATGAAGAGTCATGGAAGGCTGGGCCAAAGCAATGGCAAAATGTAACAACTACTTCAGTTCCAAATGTGAAGCATAATGAGAATCACAGAACCCTTCCATAAATTACAAAATAAATAAATAACATAAAATGCTTTAGTTCAAAGTTCAGGAGAACAGGCATACTTTGACACCTCACCATAAACAAGAGCGTGTATGGTTTAAGAATATGTAAAAACTTGAAAATTCTAGACTGGGTTTTATAAGACTATGATTTTGTGAGTGACCAGAAAAGGAATCAATGCTTGCTAGGCAAAAGCATGTTTCTCATGCCAAAATAATGGATTTTTTCCTAACTGATAGGGTTATCATTATGCCACAGTTATGTAGTACTGTTAGGCAAAAATTAATATAAGGACAAAACTGTGGGAAACAGAGGCATACCTCCTTTTATTACTCTTTATTGCATTCTACAGATACAGCATTTTTACAAATTGAAGGTTTTGGAAACCCTGGATCAAGAGGTCTATCAGCACCACTTTTCCAAAGCATTTGCTTACTTTGTGTCTCTGTGTCACATTTTGATAATTCATGCAATATTTCAAACTTTTTCATCATTATTATTATGGTGATCTATAATCAGTGATCTTTGATGTTATTATTATAATTGTTTTGGGGCACGATAAATGTTTGTGTTCTGACTGCTTCATGGACCGGCTATTCTCCCATCTCTCTCCTCCATGGGTCTTCCTATTCCCTGAGACACAACAATATTGAAATGAGGCCAACTAATAACCCTACAATTGCCTCTAAGTATTTATGTGAAAGCAAGAATTGCATATCTCTCACTTTATATCAAAAACTAGAAGTGATTCAGCTTAGGGAAGAAGATACGCTGATGTATGAAATAAGCTGAAAACTAGGCCTCTTGCACCAAACAGCCAAGTTGTGAATACAAAGGAAAAGTTCTTGAAGGAAATTAAAAGTGCTACTCCAGTGAACACACAAATGATAAGAAAACAAAACAGGCCTACTGCTGATATAGAAAAAGTTTTAGTGGTCTGGATAGAGGATCAAACCAGCCACAACATTTCCTTAAACCAAAACCTAATCCAGAGCAAGACCCTAACTCTCTGCAATTCTATGAAGGCTGGGAGAAGTGAGGAAGCTACAGAAAGCTGGAAACCAGTAGAAGTTGCTTCCTGAGGTTTAATGGAAGAAGCCATCTCCATAACAAAAGTGCAAGGGAAGCAGCAAATGCTGATATAGAAGCTGTAGCAAGTTATCCAGAAGATTTAGCTAAGTTAACTCATGAAGGCGACTGCACTAAACAACAGGTTTTTTACTGCTATTTCAGACGAAATAGACTTCTATTGGAAGATGATTCATCTAAAACTTCCGTAGAAAGGAGAAGTAAATACCTGGTTTCAAAAAACAGGCTGATTCCCTTCTAGGGGCTAATGCAGCTGGTGATTCTAAGTTGAGGCCAATGCTTGTTGACCATTTCGAAAATTCTAGGGCCCTTACAAATTATGCTAGATCTACTCTGCCTGTGCTCTATAAATGGAATAATAAAGCCTGGGTGACAGCACATCTGTTTACAACATGGTTTACTGAGTGTTTTAAGCCCACTGTGGAGACCTATTGCTCAAAAAAAAAAAAAAAAAAGATGCCTTTCAAAATACTACTGCTCATTGACAATGCACCTGGTTACCCGGGAACTCTGATGGAGATGTACAATGAACTGAATGTTGTCTTCATGCCAGCTAACACAACATCCATTCTGCAGCTCGTGGATCAAGGAGTCACTTTGATTTCTTTTTTTTTTTTTTTTAAAGACTTTTTATTTATTTTTCAACAGAGGGAGAGAGACAGTGAGAGGGGGAACACAGCAGGGGGAGTGGGAGAGGGAGAAGCAGGCTCCCCACTGAGCAGGGAGCCCGATGCGGGACTCGATCCCAGGACCCCGGGATCATGACCTGAGCCGAAGGCAGACGCTTAACGACTGAGCCACCCAGGCGCCCAGTCACTTTGATTTCTAAGTCATATTTAAAACATACATTTCATGAGGCTGTAGCTGCCCCAGATAGGAATTCCTCTGATGGACCTGGGCAATCTCAAATGAAAACTTCTGGAAAGGATTCACCATTCTACATGCCATTCAGAACATCTGTGACTCATGGGAAGAGGTCAAAATAGCAATATCCACAGGAGTTTGGAAGAAGTGGATTCCAACGCTCACGGATGACTTTAAGGGGTTCAAGACTGTGGAGGAAGTAACTGCTAATGTGGTAGAAACAGGAAGAGAACTACAATTAGAAGTGGAGTCTCAGATGTGCCTGAACTGCTGCAATCACATCATAAAACTTTAACAGATGAGGCGTTGCTCCTTATGGATGGGCAAAGAAAGTGGTTTCTTGAGATGGAATCTAGTTCTGGTGAAGACTGTTGAAATGTCAAGAGGATGTATATTAGTACATAAACTTAGTTGATAAAACAGAGGCAGGGTTTTAGATGATTGACTTCCATTTGGAAAGAAGTTCTACTGTGGGTAAAATGCTATCAAAAAACATCACATGCTGCAGAGAAATCATTTGTGAAAGGGAGAGTCAATTGATGCAACACGCTTCATTGTTTTATTTTAAGAAACAGTCACAGTCACCCCAACCTTCATCAGCCACCACCCTGATCAGTCAGCAGCTATTAACATCAAGGCGAGACCCTCCACCAGCAAAAAATTATGACTCACTGAATGCTCCGATGGTGGTCAGCATTTTTTAACAATAAAATACTTTTAAGTTAAGGTATGTACATTGTTTTTTGGATATTATGCTTTTATACACTTAATAAGCTACAGTATAGTGTCAACATAATTTCATATGCAGTGGGAAATCAAAAAAATTTTTATTTGACTCACTTTATTGTGATATTGCTTTACTGCAGTGGTCTGAACTAAACCTGCAGTATCTCTGAGGTATGTATGATATGAGCTGACAAAGAAGATAAAGGATCAGTGGCCAAGGAGATATGAAATCCAAGAAAACGTGATGTGTTAAAAACGAAGGGAGGATCAACTTTCAAGAAAAAAAGTGGTCAATGATGTTAAACAATGGAGAGTGGTTAGGTCAAAAATGTGCCTACTTGAATGAACAACTGTGAAATCTTGGGGACACTGGAGACAACAGATTCAGGGGAATGGTGGTGGCAGAAATTATATGAACTGGACTAATGAATGAGTGGGAAGTTAGGAAGTGGAGGCAATGAGCAGGGATTGCTCTGTCCAGAAGCTTTACAGAAGGGGAGAAAGGCCAGTGGCTGGAAGGGTACAAAGGTTTGAGGGAAGATACACTGAGCATGTTTCATGGTTGTGAAATCCAATGTTTGCTTCTGTGGTTCTCAAAGCATTACTGCTATTCTTCGTGCAGGAACGGCCACAGATGGGAGCAGAGATAGGCGCTCAACCAAAGGGCAGCCATCTGTAGCCTGAGTGGCTACCCATTAGGTGGCCTGGCATAAAGGGCATTGATGCTTCGTAGTATGTACTCAGAAGGAGGTCTTTCCAGATTTTAGATGAAGGAATATGGAAAAGTGTGCCAGCCAAGAGTGAGAAGAGCAGAGGCACAGAGAGCAGCCAATCTCTGTTCCAGTTTGCTGTCTGCATATGTATCATTCCAATAAATCCTCCTTTTTCCTAAGGGAGGCATATATGGCCCAGCTTTCTGTTTCTTGTAATCAAAAAAACTTAAACATGGAAAAAAATCCTTGGTCTGCTAAGTCTCTTGTTTTAAGATAGCCATGTTCTTGATACTTTATACTTGAAATGACATGAAACAAATCACGGACAATTTCAGAGGCTGATGGTACACTACAGATTTTTTTTTTTTTTTAAGATTTTATTTATTTATTTGACAGAGAGAGAGATAGCGAGAACAGGCACACAAGCAGGGGGAGTGGGAGAGGGAGAAGCAGGCTTCCCGCCGAGCAGGGAGCCCGATGTGGGACTCGATCCCAGGACCCTGGGATCATGACCTGAGCCGAAGGCAGACGCTTAACGACTGAGCCACCCAGGCGCCCATGGTACACTACAGATTAATAAAAGCTAACTCACAAAATAGCCATTGCCCCACACTAGCTTGTACAAGAGAAATTTTACACATAACCTCATACTTTCACAAGAAAAACAGGGCAGCATATTGTACCATGGTAAACTAAAAATTAGAGAATCAACTCAAGAAGCTATTGGGTATTGACATCAAACATCAGACTAAATTAAGGGTTAGAGAACATTTCTTTATGAGTCTTCTAAGAATTGGATCTACCACAATTATTACATCTGGTTTCCTGAGGAGTTTTGAAAATGCAATCTAGGAGTCCTACAGCAGGAGAACACTAAGGATGAAGTTCTGGAATGTGGCCAGCCTATAAGCAGTGGGTTGGATGTGTTGAAGAATAGAGAGTAGCAGGATACCCAACCAGCTGTTACAGATTTAAGATAAGCACAAATAGGGAACACGGGGGGAAAAAAACATCAAGAACTCATTGAGGAAACAAACCTCAAAATATTTAAACCTGGCATAATAAATAATAGACTTAACTCTAGGCAGAGGCTACCATGGATTTAATAAACAGCAAAAAAAATTTATTTAGTAATTATATAACTAATCAAAGATCATATTTCACAAGTACCTAACATGGACCTCAATGGTCTCTTTGACTACTTATAATCACAAATAATTTCAAAAAATATAAATAAATACTTAGAGTATCTGCTCTGCTATTGTTAACATATAATACTGTCAACCTTATTTTAACTTTTTATACAAATTCCTGTTTTCAACCTCTACTGAGAAACAAACTACACTTAAGTTAAATTTCTGATTTTTTTTTATCATATTTTTCATCAGGTGCTAATAAGAAGGATATTCGTGGTTTTCCATGATAGCTTTTGTACTTAATACCAAGTTCTATCATATTCAAGATTCCGGGAAAATTTACCTTGCTCATCCTCTATTCCCCAAAAGCTGCTGTAGAAGATAAAACATTTTTGTTCACATTCTAAACCAATCACTGATAAAAGAATAAAATGCTGGCTCTGTCCCATCATGAAACACTTTTAAAGCCATAATATCTCACTACCTTAGGGTCTTTGAATTAAAATATTTTAAATTGAATTCCTGTATCTACAAAATTCATTATTCATAACATATTTTAAACATATTTAACTAGTTTTGTGAACAAGCTGGGAAATGCTTGCGTTTTAAACTATATCAATGAAAATTAATATTATGTTCTAGCTATTCAGGTCAATTGGAAGAAGTTTTACTTACTGAAGAGACAAACACTACAGATGGACTCTGCAAGAGCTCTGTGGTGAGGTCAGCTCTGGATGCAAAGCTGACACAGGGATCTAATCAACAGGACATGTTAAACTGTGTTCAGTACCTTCTATTTGAGAGGTACATATGTATTTTAGAAAGTGCTCCATACAAAAATAATGATTGGGCATTCTAAAATGTTCAATAACACTTGGTTAGTTGGAAAATACACTTTTGTAGAATACTTGTCATCAAAATGCCAAATAAAAAGCAAACAAAGGGGGCGCCTGGGTGGCTCAGTCGTTAGGCGTCTGCCTTCGGCTCAGGTCATGATCCCAGGGTCCTGGGATCGAGCCCCGCATTGGGCTCCCTGCTCCGCGGGGGGCCTGCTTCTCCCTCTCCCTCTCCTGCTGCTTGTGTTCCCTCTCTCGCTGTGTCTCTCTCTGTCAAATAAATAAAAAAAAAATCTTAAAAAAACAAACAAACAAACAAAGGAAATTCAACATATATTATAGTAGTGGTTTTCAAGCCTTCTGGTCTCAGGATCCCTTTACACTCTTAAAAATTGTTGCACGTTTCAATTCCTTTTAAGATAACAATAAACCCATTTATGGAAAATATATTTTCTCAAACAACAACAAAAAAGTCTTAGTGAGAAGAGCGGCATTTACATTTTTCAGATCTATTTTTTAACATCTGGTTTCACAGAAGACATTTGGATTCTTCTATCTGCTTCTGTGTTCAATTTGTTGCAATACCAAGTCATGTACCCTTCAGAAAACTGCACTCTACTCTCAGGAGAATGAGTGGGAATGAGACAAGACAAAACATCTCAGTATCATAAAAGTAGTTTTGACCTCATGGACCTCTATAAGGATGTGGAAGAGATGAACACTTTGAGGACTGCTACAATAGGGATAAACAATAATTAAAACTAAGAATGGATTTAAGAAATCTTGGGAGGACAAGAGGATATCATCCAGATCTGCACTAATATGGCCATTTGCTGAAGGGGACTATGGAACACTTGAAATATGCTAATACAAACAGATATCTAGTAAGTGTAAAATATACAATTTGCAAAGACGTAGTATGAAAAAGAGTGAAGTAGTTTAGTTCAGCCAATGTCTATATTGATTACATACTGAAATGGTAAATTTCTGGATATGCTGGGCTAAATAAAATATATTATTAAAAGTAAGTTTACCTCTTTATTTTGATTCTTTTTGATGTGGCTATTAGAAAATTTTAAATTACATATGTGGTTCGCATTATATTTCTCTTGGACAGAGCTGATCTAGACAGATGAAAACACATTTTCCTAAACTAGATCCAATACAGCACACAATCTTAGGAAAAAGAACAGAATTATTATTCTGATTCAGAACATCCGTACATCATTTTTGGAAGAAGGGATTTGTTGGAAAGGTAGTGAATTTAAATGTGGTATAAAATACTCTATAGACAAAGAATAAAAGATATCTGAATGAATAAAAACTGAGTGTCTTGCTTTGGTAATTTCTGATATATATGTATTTATTAATACATATCTATATCGATACATACATCAATAAATATATCATAGCAATCTATACTTTGGGCCATATACCTCACTGAAATATATTTTTCAAATCCAAAAATAAATATTTCAACAAGAGCTCCTAATATAATGCATAATGCATGTATCATTCAGTATCAATGAGTCCAGAAACTACCTATAATGCCTAGAAAAACCACTTTACAAAGAGTGTCTTCCTGTGGTATTGAGCAAAGGCTACTGTGTCAAAAGACAGGTGAACAAATGTACATTTATATGTTTTAAGTTAAAATAAAAAACACTTAAGATAGTCTGCTTTACCAACATTTAAGATAGCCTGCTTTACCAACTTTTTATAGAAACTGACCTAAATTACCAGGTAGGGCCATATCAGATGAGAGGCCTCAACTGTGTTTAGTCTACAAAGGAGACTATTTTAGGCCCTGTTACTGGGTAAAGATACTTTGTTTTTCTTTTTTATATGTTTTTTCAGGGTTCCCTATTAGGATGCTGGGTTATAAAATCAGAAGCGCTAACTTTGCTTGACAGCCTTCTTTTAAGATGTGAAAGTTAGCTACCTGCAAGGTGTGAACTTCCCTCCCAAACTAAGTAGCACCAGTCCAAGTGGAATTGCTTTCTTTAAGTGATATAAGCCACCTCTTTTATTTATTTATTTTTTTAAAGATTTTTTATTTATTTATTTGAGAGAGAGAGAATGAGAGACAGAGAGCATGAGAGGGAGGAGGGTCAGAGGGAGAAGCAGACTCCCTGCCGAGCAGGGAGCCCGATGCGGGACTCGATCCCGGGACTCCAGGATCATGACCTGAGCCGAAGGCAGTCGCCCAACCAACTGAGCCACCCAGGCGCCCCAAGCCACCTCTTTTAAAGGAGACTAGGAAATAAGAGTGTGGATTCTGAAACAAAATTCTGACACCAAAAAAGTCACAATGCAATTAATCTTATAAATTACTGAAAACTAACCCTACTTAATATAAAAGAAATGTTATTCCTGAAACAGAAAATTCAGTGTTCACTCATCAGGAAGGCACGGTGGTATAGGAGATTTTACTCACTTATTTTACAACATAGGAAGAGAAAAAAAACTGCATCAATAGATTATTGTTACACAGTAAAATACTACTTGTAAAATGTATGATTTGATGCAATCACAATTCCTCAACCAGTTTGCTGTTCTTTAATAAAAACATGTGGATAAAAACCAAGTTAATTTGAAATAGAGCTTTCTTTAATGACTAGGCTCAGACTTCAGATAGACTTTTCAATTCAGTTGAATTAGTAAAATATCAATAATTTCTATTTTTAAAAGGCATATTCATCTACTACAATCATTCCCCAAAACATGTTTTTGATTGCTTAGCAAAATGTCACTAAGTTACAAATACCAACTTAGGAACAACTAATTCTTCATATAAGGCTTAGCAGTCTAACATTTTTGCAATGCAAGAAGGAATCCTTCACCCATAAACTCATACTAGAAACAAAACAAAACAAAACAAAAACAGGAGAAAAAGTAGGGAAATCAAAGCTTCCCAGAGCTTTCTCAGCTCCACCCACTTCCTCACTTGTCTTCTGTTGATCTTTCTCTACTCTCTCTTCCTCAACTCAAACTAAAAATAAGCAAGTTAATTTGCAAACACTATGCCAAAATAACCTGCTACTCTGGCAAGATAACACTAGCTGTACCCCTTTTTTGAAGCTATTCTTTTCCTCTTCAAAAAGAAATTCATATGGACCCTGGCATACACCAGCCCTGAAGAGTTCAGAGAATGCGTAACGTCCTTTCATTCAGTGTGTTTGTGTGTGTGCGCGTGCATATGTACACAAACATGGTAGGAAAGGAGAAGGAAGATGGGGTGGTACAGGACTGGAAGCTTGATATAGAAGATTATGAAGGAAAGTACCAAAGCCACAGGACAGAATTAGAAAGGTGGGCTGGCTTACAAACAGCTTTCCAGCTACAGATGTTGGTTTGCAAATAACAATAACAACAACAACAATAATATCATCATCCAACATTTATTGAGTGCTCACTTTGTCCAGGCTCTTTCCTAAATGCTTTATGTGTATTAATTTAGTCTTCTCACTTACCTTATGAGGAGGGTTCAGTATCATACCCTGTATGCACTTTTGGAGGTTCCCTGGTTCACAACTTACAATGACCACTTTTCTCCAATTGTTACATACAAATTCCTTGTGTCCTAACATCCTGAATTAGTTATGAATGACAGAATAAGCAGGCAGCAACATAATGGCTATGCAGTCAAAAAAAACCCTGACAAACAGACTTTACAACCCACTCAAAATTAGAGACACCCTGGACATGTATTTATATAGCTATCACCCCTCCTTTTTATGTCTCAAGACCCTCAGATTATTTTTCTTTAATGAGATTGCTTTATTTTACATAGAAAATTCATTCCTCCATACCATCATTAAAACTGACACTATCAGATATCCTAGAACAGATTTTCTCCTTCATAATAGTTCCATCTCTGGTTAACAAAATTTTGAACAAACTTGTCACTAGACCACATCCTCTTTTCAAAAAAGAACAAATATTGCTATAGGTGCAGTTTCTCTGAACCACATTGCCCTGATCATAGATACAGTATATGGGAAGAGCATGGGTTTCTGAGCCAGAAACGTCTCAATTTTCAATGAAGCTCTGCTCCTTACTCGCCATTTTACCCTTTGGCAAGGAACAGGTAACCTCTCTGACTCATACTCCTTTTCTGTGAAATGAGAATACCTTCCTCACCATTGTAGTGGTTATTGTGATTGTTTTTGGTTGCAATCTGACTAAACAAGAGATACAGCGAAGATGCTTAGCATAGAGTACGTACTCAAATACTAGTTATTATTTATATTACTTATACATATTAAGCATATACAGATATGATGCATTTTTAAAATATCTGTGGTTTATTAATTGCACCATAACCTTGACTCTTTCCTGTCTCACCTCTTGTTTAGAACACAATGGACAAAGGGCATAAGAGTCTCCATGTATAAGATTGTTCCAAACACCTAGATGGGCAGGGTTTATGTGAGTTCACACACACATGTTTATTTGGAATGCTATTGGCTGGATTGCCTTCTGATGTAAACATTTTTCTCTGAGACAACTTGTCTGAAAACTGCAGGATCCTTTTCTGTATCAATCTTCCTTCTTTTCCATTCTGCTGTCTAATAAGGTTTCACATCATGTGTGTTCTTCCATCCCTTCCCGTTAATCACATGGCTACCACCTGAGTGGATGCAACTGTTTATCTCGGGTACCAACTTCAAAGCTCCTTCTTTGCACTCTTCCTCCTCCTCCCCCCGGCTAACTACCGCTAATCACTACCATGGATTTCATTATGTCGCTCCTCTATTTAAGCAACTCCAGTGGCTTCCCACTAACTACAGGAAGAAAAAAAAAAAAAAAGTCCATACTTCTCTGCCTAGTGATCTGGCTCCAGCCCCCAGGCAATCTTACTTACCTCCCACAAGTTCCCAGCATGCTTCCACTGGGCTCCCTGTATTACTCCCTAATGCTTTTCCTTAAGCCTTGTTCATGTTGTTTTCCCCACTGGATTACTTATCCCACTTTCTTTTGCCCATCCAGATCCTATCATCCTTCAATGGCCAGCCGGCTTAAATAATTACCTTTACTTCAAGGCCTTTCTTCACAGTTCTGCACACATTGATTTCCTTTCTCTGGTCTCCTATAGCGCAAATTGTTTCTATGGCTCATTGTGACTTACACATACTGCTTTGCTTTGTTATGTTTCCATGTGTTAGCCTTGCTTCCTCTGAGGCAGGAATTTTCTTTAAACCATGTTTTTGTGTTTTCTGTAGCATCGAGCCCAAAGCTAAACATAATAGATGTTCAATAACTGGTAGTTACATTTTGGCTAGTGGCTTCACCAAGCTCATTTATACACACCTGACACGATGTATATGAACTTCTCATTCTTGCTACTGACTTCCTGCCAAATCCTCTCCACAAACTTTATGCTTTCCCTCAAAACCCTCCCCTCAGCTTCCACCTACTTGACAAGTCTTCTGGCCTTCATTGTGGGCAAACTTCCCTTTGAAATCCTAAACTGATTTCCTCCACTTCCCTTCATCTCCCTGACTTAATTAAATCTAGCTCTTGCTTAAACCCATTTCATTCCTTGCTATCCTATCCTGTGGAGAACTTCCTCCCTTTTCCTGTTCACCTGATTTAAATGTTGAAGTAGACAGTCACACTCATCCTCACTTGCTACTATTATTTCTTCTTTTTTTAAAGATTTTATTTATTTATTTTATTTGAGAGAGAGAGACAGCACAAGTGCTTGCGTGAGCTGCGGGAGAGAGAGGGAGACAGAGAATCTCAAGCGGACTCCACACTGAGCGTAGAGCCCCAGGCAGGGCTTGATCTCACAACCCTGAGATCATGACCTGAGCGGAAACCAAGAGTCGGACACTTAACCGACTGAGCCACTATTATTTCTGCTCTTCCTTTGACCATTTTCTTCTTCCCTACTCACCATTTTTTTTTCTAACTTCAGTATTATATCAGCAACTAATTTACAATAGTCTCCTCCACTCCAATTTGTCAACCTCAGCAAATTCAATGTTCACACCAGCACCCCTTTGTATCCATGTCCTGTTTCCAACTCCTTAGTCTCCTCAACTCTGTGGACTTGTGTCACCTCTCCACAGCAGCAAGGCCAAACCATGCACCCTGATGGTTTTCTGAGGTCTCTATCTTGAGCCTCTTGAGCATCTCTAATTAGAACCACTTTAACCAACATTTCTGTTCCCCCCACCACCCTTGATTTCTGCTGTGCCTCATTGACTTAATCCATAACTTTCACCAGTCCATTTCAAATGCTGCTCCATAAACCTGAAGAAATGCAGTTAAAACACAGATTTCATGGCACTCTTAATTTAGTACATAAAGCATGAATTTTCAATCTTAGCTATATCTGAGAATTTAAAAGTCTGAGTCCCATCCACAGAAATTGATTTAACTGGTTTGCAACTGAAATTGGACAATGATGGCTCTAAAAGTTCCCCAGGTGATTCTACGGTGCATCAAAATTTGAAAATCGGTGCTCTGAGGTGAGATCTGGGAATCAGGATTTTAACATGCTACCAGGGAAACTCTGGTCACTCAGGTTTGAGACCACTGTGTTAGGCACTTCCTGGCTAGAACAGACTTCCTTCACACTTAGGTGGTCTTAGGATCAATCACTTTTAGGGCTGCTTTTTCCAGCACCCTCAATCCCACCCCTGCATTTTTTTTTTTTTTTTAAAGATTTTGCTTATTTATTTGACAGAGAGAGACACAGTGAGAGAGTGAACACAAGCAGGGGGAGTGGGAGAGGGAGAAGCAGGCTTCCCACGGAGCAGGGAGCCCGATGTGGGGCTTGATCCCAGGACCCTGGGATCATGACCTGAGCTGAAGGCAGACGCTTAACGACTGAGCCACCCAGGCGCCACGGTCCCTGCATATTTCTTTACACTTCCAGGCTATAGTCCCAACTCTTCAAGCTTACTTAGGGTCATCATAACTTGGCCTTCTATTTATTCTAGGGAGCTGTCCCTCTAAATTATTTCCAAACTCCCATAAAAATGTAATAGAATGATTTTTGGAAAAAGCCAATAATGTAGGGTTACATTGAGTCATAAACTCAGTCTACATAGAACTGTTCACCTGGGGCAAAAAGAATCACTAAAGTGGCCCAAAGAAAAAGTTATTGATGGCAGTCAGGTTCCTAAGCAAACCTCCAGAAGCTTCATCTAACCCACAGTGGAGGCTGAAAAACAACCAAACAGGCCACAAACTGTCTTTCCCTGTCCTTCCACAGCAAGACCTTCCCCCACCTGCTGGTGAACTCAGATATCATCCCAGCTCTCCTGCCCTCTGGAGGACCAAACATGTATTTTCTTCAATTTTCTTTAATTCAAGGTTTTAAAAAATTTATTGGAACTCTATTCTAGTTTGACTAGTAGTAAAAGTCCATAATCCTTTATTCACACTTCTGAAATCCTATAAACTATTAGAACTGAAAAGTTTTTGTAACTCATATGGTGACAAAACATGTACCTGACCTGAACTCTGACAATCCAACCTGATCTGAACTATTTATACTTGTCTGACTTTACCTCTCTTAGTGAGAACACACATACATTTCACTGCAGAGCTACTGACATGCTTGATTATGAAGAACTGGCCAGGACCTCACTGTGGATATTATATATGACATATGTACTGAATTGCCTTTCTAAAATCTGAAAAACTCTGGATTCCAAAACTCTAAACTCCAAGGGTTTCGGGAAACAGTCTGTAGACCTGGGTCCATACTATATTAATTTCTCCAAGTTTTTATTCTGAACCTTCAATTTTTCAGTTACACTGAGATAAATATGTTTTGGGAAGGGTGCTCACTTGAGGACCTAAACCCATTCATATAACTGTTTCTTATAAGCATATGCATTCATTGTTTTAAACAACTGATTTAGGAATGAACTTTTATTTATCTTTTTTAAAGATTTTATTTATTTATTTGACAGAGAGAGACACAGCATGAGAAGGAACACAAGCAGGGGGAGTGGGAGAGGGAGCAGCAGGCTTCCCGCGGAGCAGGGCTTGATCCCAGGACCCTGTAATCATGACCTGAGCCGTAGGCAGACGCTTAACGATTGAGCCACCCAGGAGCCCTGGAATGAACTTTTAAAACACTGTCTTTTTGCAAGTTAAGAACATCCTGGATAAACTCTGAAAGCCTAGGGTATCAACATAAGAACTGGGTCTGCAAGCAGTTGGGTGACAAATTCCTTCAAAGCATTTCCCAAAGTGATTCCTAACCGCACATAACTCCACTTTACCACTCCACTGTAGCTATATTTTAATATGTGTGTCATTTTATTATTGTCCACACTTTGCTGCACTGATTTAATGATCAGAGACTGTTCTAACAATTTCCAGTTATCACAGTCCCTAGACATTTTTTAAAAACCTACAGAATCAAAACATTATTCCTAACACTTTAAAGAGTGAGCTATTTTAGTAACTTCTTAGTCATTTAAGAGGGAGGTTTTAAGAAATGAATTGCAAGTAGGAATAAAGAAAATGTATCATGTTCTCTAAACTTTTACTATTTTGTCAAGCACAGAGGCATGACAAGTCATGGCCTTTAAACGTACCAAAGCAAACTTTCAAAAAGTATTTAAATGTTATATCAAATAAAATTCTCAAAAATCAGAGATTAATTTGTGTGTGTGCGCTTCAAAGTAACCAGAGTCATAACCACCAGTAAAAACAGGGAGGGGGGGGGGCTGTCCCATTACATCATCTGGCAATATGTAGTTTGAAGGCTTAGAGCGCTCTCCAAATAATCCTTAAGAAAATCCAGCTGGGAAATCATCCCTGTCAAGCTTAGATAACTTGAGTTTAAATAAAAGGTTAAAAAAGCTTCCCCACCTTACGTCACACGTCTGTACCATATGAAAAATAAAGCCATCACCGAGGCATCCAACTCCCACTATCCTGACAGCAACGGAAAGGTCACAATTAAGTGGAACTCGCCGCACAGCCTGTTCAATCCGAGGGCGGAAGGGAAAGAAAAGCGAAGAGAAGGGGGGAAATCTCCGCGTCCCAAAGGCAGGCAGGCACCTCCGTGGAAAACCCACTCCCCTCTGCCTGACACCTTGCCCTCACCCAACAGATGATAACGTCGACTCCAAGATGCCGGTCATTTCTTTAGAGAAGGTGGGCCCCCCAAACCAGACAATAACCGAGAACAGGCAGCGGACGCGGCCACCCCAACATTTCCCGATTGTGGAAGGTGCAGCTCAAGTGTTCGCGGCTGTCCGCCAGGCACACTTCCCCTTCCAGCCCGGGGAAGGACGGCCTGGGCGCATCTCCGCGGGAGGCCCCGGGGGTCACCGGGCGCCCCCTGCCTTCCCTCCCGACGCCCGCCGTCGGGGCGCCCCGCTGCCCCCGCCCGGCACCTACCGCAGCAGCTCCGGCGCCCGCCGACACGATGGGCGGCAGCTTCTCGCGCTCAGCCTCCTTCCCTTTCCTCTCGTCCGGAGCTGCCGCTGCCACCTCCGGCGGCGCGGCTGGCGAGGGCACCCGACCCGCTTCACTCATGTCGGGCCGGGCGGCGGGAGCGCGAGGCGGCGGCGGCGGCGGCGGCGGCGGCGGCGGGGGCCGGGCTGCTGCTGGGGTTGGCGCTGCTGCCGCCGCGGCCGCGAGAGGGCTCTGGGCCGCCGCTTCCAACCGCCGCCGCCGCGCCGCCCCCGCGCCC
>NW_023270265.1:19029107-19222715 GCF_011800145.1 Mirounga leonina | reverse complement strand
CGCAGCCCCCGCCCGCCTCTCGCCTCGGCCGCCCCCGCCGCACTCCGCGCTCGCGGGTGGCGGGCCCGGGCGCCCGCCGCTGCCAGCCTCGCCGCCCCCGAGGTCTGGGAGCGGAGGCGCCGCGGCCGACGCCGGGCGGCCATGTTTGCCGACTGTCGCCAGACACGGCGAGGAGGGGTCTGCACTAGAGGGTCTAGACTGAGGGGACAAGGCGAGGCCTGCAGAGGGTCGGGCCGGGAGTGAGAGCGCCCGAGGGGCGCTAGTTAGAGCGGGGCGGGCGCGGCAACATCCCCTGCACGGACGGCCCTGGCCTGGGGCGTCCAGACCCCTGGGACTGGGCTGGTGGCCTTTTCGCCCCTAGCGCCCGCTAAACCGTCTGCCTTGGGGTCACTGCTTGTCCCTGCCATCCCTGCTCGCCCGCCTGCTCCAGGAGAGGCGGTCTCGAGCCTGCGCATCCTCAGGCGACAGCCTTGCCTTTCTTAGCCGACCGATTCTTTCCAGATGCCTGAGAGCCCCCACCTACAAAGGAAAAACCTGGGGGTGGGGGGAAGTGAGACGTCGTGGGCTCCACCTTCTCCACCACAAGGCTGGACGGCCAGGCCACACTTTCCATTCCTGTTCCTTTCGTCCCCCCTTTGACTGCCAAATCCGCCTCTCCCTTCCCGTCCCCACGCGCCTACATCTCGCTCTCTCCCTGCATCTCTTTCCTGCCTCCTATCCTTGCTTTGTTCCTTTCCTTTTATAAGTTACAGATGGACGGACTCATACTCCGCTGTTGCTCAGACTCATATTCCTTAATGTCAGATCATTAATATGGGTAAGAACTTTCAAACTGAAGAGGAAAGCTTTTAATCATAATATTAACACCACCCCCCACCCCACCCCGCCAAGCCACACAGACAATTTCCTTTCCTTTCTTGTCGCCCCCTCCTTTTCCTTTTCTCAGTCGACTGGAGCAGTGGAGACACCTGCAGATCTAAGAGAAGGGAGAGAGTAGGAACGCGCTGTATCGCCTATTAAAAATAGGGAATTTCTCGACATTCAAGATTTCTAGGCTGTGGTTTTGTTATTTTATTTGAGGTTGAGTGAATTTTCAGATCGAGGATACCCAGATCCAAATGTAAGAACCAAAAATATATCTGAAACAAAGCCGAAGATGATGTTTGGGTTATCTGTTGTTTTACATAATTCAGAATTATTAAAGTGCACGGTGAGATGAGGTTGCATGTTTTTCAAACCCAGAATTTGTAGCAAGCAGATCTGAAGCAACCAATGTAATGAATATAACAAAAGTGTTCAGTTAATTTCTGTTATAAATTCTGACTTTCATTTATAGAAAAGCTTTCTAGTTTTAATATAGTTGCTGTCATCACCTATTTAAATGCTAATTAGTAAAAGGTATAGAGTAAGTGCCATATAGTCAGGAAAAAGTATTTCTGTGCTAAATAGCCTTGGAGGGAAATGATGTATACAGACATTACTTTGAAGCCTTCTTCTTTCTATTTTTCTTGAATTCTTTTTCAGGATTTTCTTTCCTTCTTAAACCTCTGAAATACTCATCCTATAGAGAGGAACCTACAATCACATCCTACTTTTAGCAGGTCAGCTTGCTGATCTTTTGATATGGCAACAACTCAAATGTTTTTTTTAGAAAGGGAAGCCTTTATTTTAACTACAATTCAAAATACTGTGTGCTGCCAAGCTAGGTTGTTAGAACAAATACTGGGGGGAAAGGGGGAGAAGTATCCTCTTTCTATTTTCAACTAGATTCAGTAATTTGTGACAAAAATGCTTGGATGAAAAACGGCTCGAATTACATGCCTTATGCTTTCTCTTTTCATGTGTGAGACTAAATAAAAGTGTGTCTGTACATGTAGTCACATTCAATAGAACAAAATGCCTAAATATTGGCAAAGCAAGGCAAGTCAGAAATTTTAATTTCTGCACCAGTGTAGATAATCCATTTCTAAACAAGTCCACTGATTAATTCACCTGTGAGTACATACCCCAAATTATAATTCGTTGATGTTGTCTTTTACTTCCTATTAAATACATTGCTCTCTAGGCACCACTCCATCCCTCCATCATGCACAGGAATGAACTCCAGTCCGGATGGGGCTGCTGGAAAACTGCCGAGTGATGGCCCCTGGGGAACTAGTGGGCTTGAGAGGCACATTCCCAACCACCACCAACAGGCCTCTGGGGCTCAGGTGGGAGAGAGAAGGTTGTGGAGCAGGACATGCTGAGAGCTCTGGCTGGTCTGTACAAGGTGTAGAGAGGATGCTTTTCAGCTATGTAACTGTCAGCCAGGAGCGCAATAGTGATGGCATTGCCATATAAACTCATTAGCGGTGGACAAACTGGGAGTGAGGCAGGAGAAACATTTCACCTTCCTAAATCCAGATGGAGAACCAAGCTCATTAATTATACCTATGCGGGATAGGAGTTTGAGGGGTGGGGAGGTAGAGAACTGGTTATTTCCGTGGAAGAAGGGGAAGGACCAAATTACAAGGTAATGGAAGGTCTAATTATAGATAACATTCTATTATAATTGCATGGAATAATACTAATCTAGTGAACAATAATAAAGTTCTGGCAGGTCCTTTCAGAGTGGCTTATAACTAATACCTTAATTATAGCAGGTATAGCTATGAAATAGTAAACTTTTTTAACAAAATGGGTAAACATTTTATTTTTTGCTCAATTATTCTGAGCAAAAAAAAAAAAAAAAAACATCAAAGCAAAATAATGTACATAGCATATGATTTCAAAATATAAAACCTTAGGAACTGGAAATAATTCTGCTGTAACAGAAAGCCAATCAGTGGTTTCCTGAGGTGGGAATGTGAGGGAGGAATTGCCTGGAGCACAAGGAAACTTTTTTTTTTTTATGTTATGTTAATCGCCATACATTACATCATTACTTTTTGATGTAGTGTTCCATGATTCATTGTTTGCATATAACACCCAGTGCTCCATGTAGAACGTGCCCTCTTTAATACCCATCACCCGGCTAACCCATCCTCCGACTCCCCTTCCCCTCTAGAACCCCCAGTTTGTTTTTCAGAGTCCATCGTCTCTCATGGTTTGTCTCTCCCTCCGATTTTCCCCCCTTCATTCTTCCCCTCCTGCTATCTTTTTTTTTTTTTGAACATATAATGTATTATTTGTTTCAGAGGTACAGATCTGTGATTCAACAGTCTTGCACAATTCACAGTGCTCACCACAGCACATATCCTCCCCAATGTCTATCACCCAGCCACCCCATTCCTCCCACCCCCACCACTCCAGCAACCCTGTTTCCTGAGATTAAGAATTCCTCATATCAGTGAGGTCATATGATACATGTCTTTCTCTGATTGACTTATTTTGCTCAGCATAACACCCTCCAGTTCCATCCATGTCGCTGCAAATGGCAAGATCTCATTCCTTTTGATGGCTGCATAATATTCCATTGTAAATATATACCACATCTTCTTTATCCATTCATCTGTCGATGGACATCTTGGCTCTTTCCACAGTTTGGCTATTGTGGACATTGCTGCTATAAACATCGGGGTGCACATACCCCTTCGGATCCCTACATTTGTATCTTTGGGGTAAATACCCAGTAGTGCAATTGCTGGATCATATGGTAGCTCTATTTTCAACTTTTTGAGGAACCTCCATACTGTTTTCCAGAGTGGCTGTACCAGCTTGCATTCCCACCAACAGCGTAGGAGGGTTCCCCTTTCTCTGCATCCCCGCCAACATCTGTCATTTCCTGACTTGTTAATTTTAGCCATTCTGACTGGTGTGAGGTGGTATCTCATTGAGGTTTTGATTTGGATTTCCCTGATGCCGAGCGATGTTGAGCACTTTTTCATGTGTCTGTTGGTCGTTTGGATGTCTTCTTTGGAAAACTGTTCATGTCTTCTGCCCATTTCTTGATTGGATCATTTGTTCTTTGGGTGTTGAGTTTAAGAAGTTCTTTATAGATTTTGGATACTAGCCCTTTATCTGATATGTCATTTGCAAATATCTTCTCCCATTCTGTCGGTTGTCTTTTGATTTTGTTGACTGTTTCCTTCGCTTTGCAAAAGCTTTTTATCTTTATGAAGTCCCAATAGTTCATTTTTGCCCTTGCTTCCCTTGCCTTTGGTGATGTTTCTAGGAAGAAGTTGCTGCGGCAGAGGTCAAAGAGGTTGCTGCCTGTGTTCTCCTCAAGGATTTTGATGGACTCCTGTCTCACATTTAGGTCTTTCAACCATTTGGAGCCTATTTTTGTGTGTGGTGTAAGGAAATGGTCCAGTTTCATTCTTCTGCATGTGGCTGTCCAATTTTCCCAACACCATTTGTTGAAGAGACTGTCTTTTTTCCATTGGACATTGTTTCCTGCTTTGTCGAAGATTAGTTGACCATAGAGTTGAGGGTCCATTTCTGGGCTCTCTATTCTGTTCCATTGACCTATGTGTCTGTTTTTGTGCCAGTACCATACTGTCTTGTTGATGACAGCTTTGTAATAGAGCTGGAAGTCCGGAACTGTGATGCCGCCAGCTTTGCTTTTCTTTTTCAACATTCCTCCGGCTATGCAGGGTCTTTTCTGGTTCCATACAAATTTTAGGATTATTTGTTCCATTTCTTTGAAAAAAGTGGATGGTATTTTGATGGGGATTGCATTGAATGTGTAGATTGCTCTAGGTAGCATTGACATCTTCACAATATTTGTTTTTCCAATCCATGAGCATGGAATGTTTTTCCATTTCTTTGTGTCTTCCTCAATTTCTTTCATGAGTATTTTATAGTTTTCTGAGTAAAGATTCTTTGCCTCTTTGGTTAGATTTATTCCTAGGTATCTTATGGTTTTGGGTGCGATTGTAAATGGGATCAACTCCTTAATTTCTCTTTCTTCTGTCTTGTTGTTGGTGTATAGGAATGCCACTGATTTCTGTGCATTGATTTTCTATCCTGCCACTTGACTGAATTCCTGTATAAGTTCTAGCAGTTTTGGGGTGGAGTCTTTTGGGTTTTCCACATAAAGTATCATATCATTTGCAAACAGTGAGAGTTTGACTTCTTCTTTGCCGATTTGGATGCCTTTATTTCTTTTTGTTGTCTGATTGCTGTGGCTAGGACTTCTACTACTATGTTGAATAGCAGTGGTGATAGTGGACATACCTGCTGCGTTCCTGACCTTAGGGGAAAAGCTCTCAGTTTTTCCCCATTGAGAATGATATTCACTGTGGGTTTTTCATAGATGGCTTTTATGATATTGAGGTATGTACCCTCTATCCCTATACTCTGAAGAGTTTTGATCAAGAAAGGATGCTGTACTTTGTCAAATGCTTTTTCTGCATCTATTGAGAGGATCGTATGGTTCTTGTTCTTTCTTTTATTAATGTATTGTATCACATTGATTGATTTGCAGATGTTGAACCAAACTTGCAGCCCAGGGATAAATCCCACTTGGTCGTGGTGAACAATCCTTTTAATGCACTGTTGGATCCTATTGGCTAGTATTTTGGTGAGAATTTTTGCATCCATGTTCGTCAAGGATATTGGTCTGTAATTCTCCTTTTTGATGGGGTCTTTCTCTGGTTTGGGGATCAAGATAACGGTGGCCTCATAAAACGAGTTTGGAAGTTTTCCTTCCATTTCTATTTTTTGGAACAGTTTCAGAAGAATAGGTATTAATTCTTCTTTAAATGTTTGGTAGAATTCCCCTGGGAAGCCATCTGGCCCTGGGCTCTTGTTTGTTGGGAGATTTTTGATGACTGCTTCAATTTCCTTAGTGCTTATAGGTCTGTTCTGGTTTTCTATTTCTTCCTGGTTCAGTTTTGGTAGTTGATACATCTCTAGGAAGGCATCCATTTCTTCCAGATTATCTAATTTGCTGGCATATAGTTGTTCATAATATGTTCTTATAATTGTTTGTATTTCTTTGGTGTTGGTTGTGTTCTTTCCTCTTTTGTTCATGATTTTATTTATTTGGGTCATTTCTCTTTTCTTTTTGATAAGTCTGGCCAGGGGTTTATCAATCTTGTTAATTCTTTCAAAGAACAAGCTCCTAGTTTCATTGATCTGTTCTACTGTTCTTTTGGTTTTTATTTCATTGATTTCTGCTCTGATCTTTATTATTTCTCTTCTCCTGCTGGGTTTAGGCTTTATTTGCTGTTCTTGCTCCAGCTCCTTTAGGTGTAGGGTTAGGTTGTGTATTTGAGACCTTTCTTATTTCTTGAGAAAGGCTTGTATTGCTATATACTTTCCTTTTAGAACTGCCTTTGTTGCATCCCAAAGATTTTGAACAGTTGTGTTTTCATTTTCATTGGTTTCCATGAATTTTTAAAAATTCTTCTTTAATTTCCTGGTTGACCCATTCATTCTTTAGTAGGATGCTCTTTAGCCTCCATGTATTTGAGTTCTTTCTGACTTTCCTCTTGTGATTGAGTTCTAGTTTCAAAGCATTGTGGTCTGAAAATATGCAGGGAATGATCCCAATCTTTTGGTATCGGTTGAGACTTGATTTGTGACCTAGGGTGGGATCTATTCTGGAGAATGTTCCATGGGCACTAGAGCTGAATGTGTATTCTGTTGCTTTGGGATGGAATGTTCTGCATATATCTGTGAAGTCCATTTGGTCCAGTGTGTCATTTAAAGTCTTTATTTCCTTGTTGATCTTTTGCTTAGATGATCTGTCCATTTCAGTGAGGGGGGTGTTAAAGTCCCCCACTATTATTGTATTGTTGTCGATGTGTTTCTTTGCTTTTGTTGTTAATTGGCTTATATAATTGGCTGCTCCCATGTTAGGGGCATAGATATTTACAATTGTTAGATCTTCTTGTTGGATAGACCCTTTAAGTAGGATATAGTGTCCTTCCTCATCTCTTATTACAGTCTTTGGTTTAAACTTTAATTTGTCTGATATAAGGATTGCCACCCCAGCTTTCTTTTGGTGTCCATTAGCACAGTAAATGGTTTTCCACCCCCTCACTTTCAATCTGGGGGTGTCTTTGGGTCTAAAATGAGTCTCTTGCAGACAGCATATCAATGGGTCTTGTTTTTTTATCCAATCTGATAGCCTGTGTCTTTTGATTGGGGCATTTAGCCCATTTACGTTCAGGGTAACTATTGAAAGATATGAATTGAGTGCCATTGTATTGCCTGTAAGGTGACTGTTACTGTATATTGTCTGTGTTTCTTTCTGGTCTATGTTGCTTTTAGGCTCTCTCTTTGCTTAGAGGACCCCTTTCAAGATTTCTTGTAGGGCTGGTTTCGTGTTTGCAAATTCCTTTAGTTTTTGTTTGTCCTGGAAGATTTTTATCTCTCCTTCTATTTTCAATGACAGCCTGGTTGGATATAGTATTCTTGGCTGCATATTTTTCTCATTCAGTGCTCTGAATATATCATGCCAGTCCTTTCTGGCCTGCCAGGTCTCTGTGGATAGGTCTGTTGCCAATCTAACATTTCTACCATTGTAGGTTACAGATCTCTTCTCTTGAGCTGCTTTCAGGATTTTCTCTTTGTCTCTGAGACTCGTAAGTTTTACTATTAGATGTCGGGGTGTTGACCTATTTTTATTGATTTTGAGAGGGGTTCTCTGTGCCTCCTGGATTTTGATGGCTGTTTCCTCCCCCAAATTAGGGAAGTTCTCTGCTATGATTTGTTCCAATATACCTTCTGCCCCTCTCTCTCTTTCTTTTTCTTCTGGGATCCCAATTATTCTAATGTTGTTTTATCTTATGGTATCACTTATCTCTCGAATTCTGCCCTCATGATCCAGTAGTTATCTCTCTTTTTCTCAGCTTCTTGATTTTCCATCATTTGGTCTTCTATATCACTAAATCTCTCTTCTGCCTCATTTATCCTAGCAGTTAGAGCCTCCATTTTTTATTGCACCTCATTAATAGCCTTTTTGATTTCGACTTGGTTAGATTTTAGTTCTTTTATTTCTCCAGAAAGGGTTTCTCTAATAACTTCCATGCTTTTTTCAAGCCCAGCTAGTATCTTTATTTTATTTTTTTATTTTTTTAAAGATTTTATTTATTTATTTGAGAGAGAATGAGATAGAGAGAGCATGGGGGGGAGGAGGGTCAGAGGGAGAGGCAGACTCCCTGCTGAGCAAGGAGCCCGATGCGGGACTCGATCCTGGGACTCCAGGATCATGACCTGAGCCGAAGGCAGTCGCTTAACCAACTGAGCCACCCAGGCGCCCGCGCCCAGCTAGTATCTTTAAAATCATCATTCTGAACTCTAGTTCCAACATCTTAAAATGTCCATACTGATTATGTCCTGGCAGTCAGTACTGCTTCTTGTTCTTTTTGTTGAGGTGATTTTTTCCATCTTGTCATTTTGTCCAGAGGAGAATAGATGAATGAGAGAACAAAATGCTAACAGGGTAACAACATCCCCAGAAAATATACACTAAACAAATCAGAAAAGACCTGAAACTGGGGGAAAAGAAAGGGAAATAAAGAAAAAAGAAAAAGATAAAGATAAAAACAAACAAAAACAAAACAAAACAAAAAAAACAGAATATGATCAAATATGCTTAGGCTGGTGCATAGATCAGTGCCACACACTAGATTTTGAGTGTATTTTGGTCTGTTTGAAGAAAGTGACTGCCAAAATTTTAAAGAAAGAAAACTTATATATGTACAAAAATAAGGGTTAATACGATGAAGGAATGGAATATGACTGTAAAGATGAAAATTATAGAAGATTTTATAAAAGGAATTGATAAGAAGTTGGTTGAAAAAAGAAAGAAGAGGATTTAAAAAAAAAGAGGGAGAGAATGTGATCGGGCAGGAGACTAGAACAAAGCCATACACTAGAGATTTAGGGTATATTTTGATCTTTTAGAAGAAACTGTATCTATATATATATATACATATATATTCCAAAAACAAGGGTAACTACTATGAAGGGATAGAATATGACTCCAAAAAGAAAAAATAAAAATGTTTTTTTTAAAAAGGGATTGATAGGATGTTGGTTGCAAAAGGGAAAAAGAAAAATTCAAAAAAAAAAAAAAAAAGAAAAGACAGTTAAAAAAAAATTAACTTTGGAAGACTAAAGAATCATGGTAAAAAAGCCATGGATTCTATGTGCATTGTTCCCCTAGCGCTGGAGTTCTGCCGTTCTCATTGATCGGAAAACTTGGTCTTGGCTGGCAGTTCTCGCTGATCTTCTGGGGGAGGGGCCTGTTGCCATGGTTCCCAAATGTCTTTGCCAGAGGTGGAATTGCCCCGCCCTTGCCCGGTCCAGGCTAAGTAATCTGCTCAGGTTTGCTCTCTGGAGCTTTTGTTCCCTGCGAGCTTTCCGTACAGCTTTGGAGGCAGAGAGTGAAAATGGCAGCCTCTCAATCTCTGCCTCGGAGGAGGCAAGAACTCGGGGCCCTGCTCCTCAGTGAGCCCCCAGAGAAAAGCAGTCAATCACTCCCATCTTCCCGGTCTCTGGCCGCACTCCGTGCTCATCTGGCCTGTGACCGAGCGTTTCTATCTCTGGCGCCTGACCCCGGGTGGAGTCTCCAAACCCAGCAGATCCCTGCAGTGTGCTCCCGTGCTGCTCCTCCTGGGGGAGGAAGGGAAGTCTCCCTGGATCTGCCGCTTGTTGGGTCCCTGTTGGAGGAGCAGTGGCCCGACTGTGCCGCAGATCATGGTTTATGGCAACCCCAAGCTGAGAGCCCGCTCCTCGGCTCCGTCTCTGCAGCTGGCTTCATCTCTGCAGCTGGCTTCCCCGCTCCGATCCCTGGGAGCTCTGCCACACTCAGGCACCCCCGGTCTTTCTGTGACCCCGAGGGTCCTGAGACCACACTGTCCCAGTGAGGGTTCCACCCCCAGCTTAGCCACTGGAGCGACGTCCCTCAGCAAAGCCGACTTCCAAAAAGCCGACTTCCAAAAGTTCCGATTTTGTGCTCTGTTGCTCTGTCACTTGCCAGAAGCGGCAGATGGAGGCCCCCTCCCCCACCGTCTATCCTCCTCAATATTGCCTCAGATTCACTTCTCCGCACGTTCTACCTTCCAGAAAGTGGTCGCTTTTCTGTTCAGAGAGTTGTTGCTATTCTTTTCTTCAATCTCCTTTTGAGTTTGTAGGTGTTCAGATGGTTTGATCCCCATCCAGCTGAATTCCTGGGACCAGATGAAATCCAGGTCTCCTACTCCTCCGTCATCTTGCTCTGCCCCTAGTAAACTTGTTTTTTTAAAGAAAACATCCTTTTCACATTTCAACTGAGTGTTGTCCTAAAGTAGTAGTAAATTCGGTGAAAGAAACTATTTTAGCCATGTTGACATTGGTAAAAACATTGTTAGAACTCTTCCTTAGGTTTAATATCTGTGGCTTTTTTAAATTACTATTTAAAAAATAGCTTTTCTTTATTACATAAACAATACATGGTCATTACAGAAAAAGAAGATACAGATTAGCAAAATGAAGAAAATAAACTCTGGATCCTGCCCAACTTCACATAATTGCCAAGACCTTGGTCTGTCTCTTTACAAAATCTATCTATCTACACACACACATATTGTTTCTTGATTTGTTTTTACAAAAACAGAACATACTGAAGCTTTGAATCTGTGCAACTTACTCTTTAGAATACCCCCCAAGATGACTTAAAAAAAAATTGCACAATTAGAGGCAAAACTGAAGAACAGAGTGGATGATCATCAAGCTTTGAATTCTGAATCAGGCCTCTATTGAATCTGTTCTTTCTCTCTGGATTCCCATGGCCATTGACCTAGTCAGGGCCTCAACATCTCTAACCCAAATTATTTCCCTAGCTTGCCACTTGGTCTCGCCTTCAGTGTTCTACCTGCTTCAATTCCTACAGGAATGACCCTTTCAAAGTACATAACTTCTTGTCAGTCCTTTGTTTCAAAAAATACTTTTTAAACAAAATCTTTCCAGGATAAGCTTCGAAACCCCTCGTTTAGCATTTACCTGAATTCTTTACAAAGAAGGCATTTTCTTAATTCGAATCAACTGTTTCTTCCTCTCTGCTCCCAGAGCATATTGTACACATTTACATTTATACAACTATTACCTTACATCTTAGTTTTTTATTCCCCCCCCCCCCCCCCCGGAAGGTCATGGCATAGAGAGGAAAGGGCATGTCTAATTCCTCCTTGAATCCCTAGAGTGTGCTGTTAAGGAGGCACTTGATATGCTCAGAATAAATGAAAAAGGTGTTTTCTTAGTGTGGCTTTTAAGGGCTCTGAAGACAGTTTCCAAAGAGGAACTCCAAAAATGCTCTGAGTGATGGGCTGCACTCGTTCAGATAATTTGGTCTGGTATTGCTTCTTCAAAGTCATGATCTTCTAGATCAGGGCTGCCCGTTAGAACTTCCTGCAATGGTGAAAGTGTTCTCTGCCTGTACTGTCCTATGCCACAGCCACCAGCCCCATGTGGCTACTGAGCACCTGAAATGTGGCTAGTGTGACTGGGGAACTGAATTGTTAATTTTAGTTAATTTATATTTGAGTAGCCAAATGGAACTAGTGCCATCCTAGGGCACAGCACAGCTCTAAAGTCACATCTCAACTTTTTAAAAGTCTTTCTGAAGTACCCCCAAATCAGAGGCATTGTTGTTAAAAAGCTTTACTGTATCTTAACCTCTTTCTTTAGAGCGTATGCAAACAAGCCTTCCCCAAATAATGAGGGCAGATCTAAAAGTGTTCTGAGAACAAGACTAAAAGCCTCAATAATTTCTTCCTTCTTAAAATTCTTTTTCTCCTACTCTGTTTTCACAGGAGTTTGCACTTGTGGATGAAACGAGCATCCTGTCTTAGCCCAGTGCAATGTAGAAGAAAATATGAATGGTGGTAAAATCAAGATGTCTGTATGTGTTTTTAAGTTGGTTTTTGGATGGCTTCTTTAGATATTTCCAAACGAATATCAATGTCTCAATACACACACACACATACATGTGTGCACACACCTAGATACCTCCCAATTTAGATAAATGTTGCTTTAGATCTTAACCCCAATTTTGTATTTGTTTTCTACTCACGTGAGACAAAAGCAACAATAAGATGATGGCACAACAAAAACATCCCATGCATGATGCACCCATTTGAAATTTTCGTGAATCTAAGTTAAAAATTATATGGGGGCACTTGGCTGGCTCAGTTGGAAGAGCGTGCAACTCTTTTCTTGGGGGTCATGAGTTTGAGCCCCATGTTGGGGGGGTAGAGATTATTTGAATAAATAAAACTTTTAAAAAAGTAAAGGTAAATATATGTTCTAGGGTTGCTGAAGACATCAAAACAAATCAAAATGGCAGACACTGCTATTCATTCTTCCCCTCTGTCTTGCCAACGGAACCCTGATTCAGTATGAGACAGCACTCTGCCTGTTAAAGGTGGCTTCTTTTCTGGACTTCCTTGTAGCTACGTGCGGCCATGTGACAATTCTGGCCAAGAGGGGTAAGCTGAGTGTTTTAGGCAAACTTTTGCTACCTTTACCCTGCCTGAAATTAGTGTATGACGTGTGGACATGGTGCTACAATCTTGTAACCATGAGGATGCAAGTATGAGGCTGGAGGCCAAAGCACTAAAGGCAATATGGTGGGACAACAGAAGACATCTGAAACGTTCCTAAAATTGTGGAACTGACACATCAGCTTGGACTGCCAAAGCTGAATTTCTTGTTTTGTGAGACAAATCCCTATCTTGCTCAAATTAGTGTTGATTGATTCTGTCATTTGCAGCTAAACATATTCCTGTTATACAGTGTTTGCACGCGCATGTGCTCGCACTCGCACACACACGGAGATTTGTGTTTTGGGGTTTTTTTTTTTTTTGTCTCATTTGATGCCAAAACTAGTAAATTGGTTAAATTTCTACTGGTTTAAACTTTTGTTTCAGTTATGAAAACACAATCCTAATCAAGTAAAATGTGTCATCTTAATTCTAAGAGTAATAGTTTGGAAATTGCAATAACCTTTGTACAAGCACAAACATTTCCTGTCAGTTAGAAAAGATGACTTTGTATTTCAACTCAAGGTGTTGGAAAGAATAAAATTAGGAATTTTGAACATTGGCTTTTAGTTCTGGTTCTTCCAATTTTTATTTTATTTTATTATTTTATTTTATTATTTTTAAAGATTTTATTTATTTATTTGACAGAGTGAGACACAGCGAGAGAGGGAACACAAGCAGGGGGAGTGGGAGAGGGAGAAGCAGACTCCCTGCCGAGCAGGGAGCCCGATGCGGGGCTCGATCCCAGGACCCTGGGACCATGACCTGAGCTGAAGGCAGACGCTTAACGACTGAGCCACCCAGGCGCCCCGATTCTTCCAATTTTTAACTAATTATGTGGCTTTGGCAAAACCACTCTGTCTTTGAGTTAGTTTCTTTATCCTTGCATGGGTATTGTTGAGGCAAAATGAGAAAACATACAAAATGCTTTGTGAATTGTGATGCATTTTAGAAAAAAAGATTTTATTTATTTATTTGAGCGAAAGAGAGCATGAACAAGCGGAGGGGAGAGGGAGATTCTCTGCTTAGCACAGAGCACGAGGTGGGGCTCAACAGAGGGCTCAATGTGGGGCTTGATCCCAGGACCCTGAGATCATGACCTGAGCTGAAGTCAGACACGTAACTGACTGAGCCACCAAGGTGCCCCAAGAATTGTGATGCATTTTAATAAATCTAATTTAATGAGTACTTACTGGGTCCTGAGTCTGTGCTAAGAACTCTCCAAGGATTGGTTCATGTATTCTCCTCAGGAACCTCACTTGTAATACTGTTATAGAGTAGGGACTGTTGACCTTAAAAGTAAAACAGGGACACCTGGGTGGCTCAGTTGGTTAATCTTGATCTGAGCTCAGGTCTTGATCTCAGGATTGTGAGTTCAAGCCCTGTGTTGGGTTCCATGCTAGAGATGGAGCCTACTTTAAAAAAAAAAAAGTAAAACAGCAGATGGGTTTATTTGGAAATAGCAGAGGAATTGCAATTCAGGACATGCAAGCTGTGGGAAAACATAGGCTGGTCTGGAGATCAAAGGAGAGGAGCTTGATCCCATGACCCTGAGATCATGACCTGAGCCAAAGGCAGATGCTTAACCGACTGAGCCACCCAGGCATCCCAGACTCCATTTTATTTTTATTTTATTTTTAATTTTTTTTATGTTAATCACCATACATTACATCATTAGTTTTTGATGTCGTGTTCCATGATTCATTGTTTGTGTATAACACCCAGTGCTCCATGCAGAACATGCCTTCTTTAATACTCATCACCAGGCTAACCCATGCGCCCACCCTCCTCCCCTCTAGAACCCTCAGTTTCTTTCTCAGAGTCCATAGTCTCTCATGGTTTGACCCAGACTCCATTTTAAATAAGGTTTCCTTTATTCGGAGTCACAGAACTCAACCTTATTGTACATATGGGGAAATTAAAGAATCATATCTAGTAAACTGTGCAGATTCATCTCTTTATACTCCACAAAGTACAAATAGTCACTCAAAAAATGTTTATGGCAGGAATAGAGGTACATTTTATTCCTTTTGAGATCCTGAATTATTTACCATTTAGGATGTTGTAAACTCAGATTTGGCCACAGTGAAACACTGTTACTGAAGGCCTATCCAGCACCTCCCTGTTGCCTAACATCCTAAAGGATCATTTTCTACTAGAGGTACTAAAATAATCAACCCTTATTGAGGTGGCAATCCAAGTTAAGCATCTTTGGCTAATAATTTCTATTGCCTCTGGAGGTTTTTGAGGACAGATATAGAGAATCCCCAACCTTTTGCAACCTCCTGGCCCACAGGATCAACAAATATTATTAAATAGATGAATGTTAAATGCTTCACAGAGACTCTGCCTTTGTGGGCTCTGCAAATATTACTATGTTACGATCATGTTTTGATCAGGAAAGCGACAGAGGACATTTTGGAAAGATTTTTAGTAAATCCTGTGTTATTTAAACACATCAGGTATTACAGTTCATTTTTAAAAGGCAGGCAAATATGAAATTGGGGCCCGGTATCACTGTTCAGGTGGAGTCATTAGCATGCACCCAGTAAATCTCTAAAAACAAAGGAGGGGCATTAAACCTTCCTAGGTCACCTCGGAGTTCTTACCATATTTCTCTTCATAGGAAACTGAAGTGCTGCGTTAACTTCATCAGCCACAGGGTAAAGGTATTCTGTGATCTGAGGATTGCCAACATGAGGATGACTTCCAGAATTTCAAGGAGTTCAAGGAGTTCCTGGCTTCAGGGCCTGTGTTAATGCATTCTGATGATCAAGGACAGTAGTTTCTTTTATCTGGCCCTTCTTTTCATCATGCAAGAGCTTGGCTTAGTGACAAAATGCTAAATGGCCCTAGGACATCTTCTTGAAAAAAAAAAACGGTATCAACATAGAAGTAGTCATACATTGGTAAAGAAGCTCATGGTCAAAGTCAAGAAGTTCTATACTACCTTGATACTCATATGCTTTTATAATTATGCTGATTACAAACCTCTTTTGGAAACCCATTTCTAAGGGCAAATCTGGATTCTTAGTGATGGCCCCTAATATAATTTCCATTGTTGCTGATGAGACACCAGTCTTACTAATCCAGAAAAGCCAGGTTGAATGTCAATGTCCTCAATTTTCCACCACTATAGATACTGGGCCACTGAAAGCTTTCATTTTTTAAAAGATTTTATTTATTTCTTTTAGAGATAGAGATAGAGAGAGAGAGAGCTAATGCAAGCAAGGGGAGGAGCAGAGGGAGAGGGACAAGCAGACTCTGAGCGGAGTCCAGAGCCTGCCTCGGGGCTTGATCCCACCACCCTGAGATCATGACCTGGGCCAAAATCAAGAGTTGGATGCTTAACCAACTGAGCCACCCAGGCGTCCCTTGAAAATTTTAATTTCAGAAGGCCTTCCTGGGCCACCCTTATCTGGTTGATAAAATCAATAATTCAATGACCAATTAGCTGGCATTATTGATCAGTTACTATAAAGTAGGCAACATACAAGAATTATGTTTAGGATACAAGAATTATGAAACTATCCCCAAATTTACAGTGTTGGGCAATGGTCTTCAAACTTTTGTATGCAGTAGACTGACTCTCTTGAAACTTATTAAAATTAAGACTTTCAGACTCCTCCAAGATTAGAGCTGTCAAGTTGCAAAATTATCAGGCGGGGGAATGAGGAAAGGATTGGTATTCATGTTGTATCCTCTGGGAATGTACCTTCTGGTATGTGAATGTACCACTGGGATGACTGCAGAGTCTGGGAAGTACCATGGGCATTGTAGTGTCTTCCCAATATCTGTTTCCCTTTCTTGTGGTAAACACACACTTCCCATCTTTACCCAATGTGCTTTAGGAGACCATGTCTCCTTGTCTGGTTGAAGGGGTGGGCACATGGCTCAGAGTCAATCAGCACAGTCCCTTCTCTTGACCACAGTATTTGGCTCAGGAATGGGCACATGACCCAATTCACATTAACAAGAGGTGAAAAAGTGTTTTCTGGGAACTTTTAGGAGAGCATGCTTCCTTACATGGAGAACTTGCAGGAACAGCCTCCTCTCTCTTCCATGATGTAATAGAGGAAGAAATGTCCCTGGGAGCTAGGGACACCTTTTTTTCAGAATGAAGCTGACACTATGGAAGGCAGAAAGGAAGGGGGGAAAAGGAACCAGTTGTTTAATGTGTCTATTGACAGTGATGAAGCACTCAACTCCTTTGACTCATTAACTCCTGCTTCTTTTGAGAAAAAGTTTGTTGTTTGGTGGGTGTGGGCTACGTGCAGTAAAATAAGTCCTAGCTGTTGTGGTTTGAAGACCATTGTACTACACTCTAAACTTCCTGGGGATAGTTTCATAATTCTTGCATCCTAAACACCCACTGCAATATGTTGCCTGCTGTATAGAACAGATCAATCATGTCGGTTAATTGGTGACTGAATTATTGATTTCATCAACCAGATAAAGGTGGTCCAGGAAGGCCTTCTAAAATTAAAACTAGGGGCGCCTGGGTGGCTCAGTTGGTTAAGCGACTGCCTTCGGCTCGGGTCATGATCCTGGATTCCTGGGATCGAGTCCCGCATCGGGCTCCCTGCTCAGCGGGGAGTCTGCTTCTCCCTCTGACCCTCCCCTCTCTCATGCTCTCTGTCTCATTCTCTCTCTCAAATAAATAAATAAAATCTTTAAAAAAAAAATTAAAACTAACTTTGAGGTGGGCCCTGGAATCCTCATGTTAAACAAGATATTCCTGGTGATTTTGAAGTAGGTAGCAAATGACCCAGTCTAATATGTTTAGATAGATCTCAATATCAGAGAGTAGAGGTATTTGCCTCATAAACAGTTTGGAAAACTCCTAAGGAAAATATGTAGGTTAATGTTTAGAAGTTTAACTAAATCATATCTAATGAAATTTTATTTTGAAGGTTTGAGTCATCTGTCCATAATACATCTGCCAAAGATAACTGCTCTTGAAATTTAAAATCATACCTTTTCTGCTTTGCTATCATACGAAATGATTCCATTGCAACCACAGTGATGACAATTGTTATACCTCTTATGTGGTGCTGTGGAGAAAATGGGTTTTATGTAATCACTACTTAGTGAAAAGTGAACTGTCACCTCAAATAGTCAACAATCAGATCAGAAAATTTAAATAAAACTAACAACTCCTTTACTCTTCAACTACACAAAAGTAAACAATGCTACATCAAATTGATAATGCCCCTTTATTGTCATCTTCCTCTTTCAGATATTAGCTCATCATATCTATACTCTTGCTGATAAAATAGTGAAACGCTAAAATTTAATGAGGGACAGATTAAAATAGCAAAAGAAAATTGTATTGTTTATTAACCCATATCTTAGAGGATTAGGGATAAAAAGATTTCCGTAAATGACACCTCATTAATATTAATATTTCTTTCTACTTGAAGGTGCTCATTGTATCTGTGGTTAACCTTTTACTTTCCTGAAAAGATAATGTTTTCTGAGGAAATGACATGAAGAAAAAAGGACCAAAACCAATCTTAGAAAGTTTTCTATAAAATTGCAACATGCACTGTTGTTTTTTTTTTTAAGAGTTATTTATATATAGAGGGAGAGGATGTGCGTGCAAGTGGGGGTGGGGGGATAGCTGGGCAGAGAGAGAGTCTCAGGTTGCACTGAGCACAGAGCCCCATGTCAGGCTCCATCTCACAACCCTGAGTTCATGACCTGAGTTGAAATCAAGAGTCAGAGGCTTAACCGACTGAGCCAGCCAGGAGCCCTGCAACTTGCACTTTTATTGATTGATTGATTGATTTTTTAAAGATTTTATTGATTTATTTGAGAGAGTGAGAGAGAGAGTGCATGAGCTGGGGGGAGGGGCAGAGGGAGAAGCAGACTCCCCACTGAGCAGGGAGCCCGATGCGGGGCTCGAATTCAGGACCCCAGGATTATGATCTGAGCCAAATGCAGATGCTTAACCGACTGCACTTAACCGCCCGCAACCTGCACTTTTAAAAAACCTCCAGTCAATTAAATGAGATGACCTTATATGACTCTAAAAACCTTATCTGTGGCTTGGGTGAAATCTTTCTGTCTGGCAGCAGGTCTCCACATGACTGATGGCTTGAGGCAGAAATTCCATTGGTCAGTATGGGAGGCAGAATTTCTGAAATGATCCTCGAAGATGTCCTGCCCTAATATCCAGCCACTGCAAATGTGATGAGATCTCTCTCGCGATTGGGTTATGTGGCACAGCTGACGTTAAGATGGGGCTATTATTCAGGTGGATCTCATCTAATCACACGGGTCCTGAAAAGTGGCATGCTTTCTCTGGCTAGCAGCAGAAATCAGAAAGATTCGAAGTGTCAGAAGGACTTCATGAGCCATCATGGCTCTGATGATGGAGGAGGCCACAAGAAGGAAGGTAAGTGGCCTTAAGGATCTGAGAGACAGGCCTCAGTGACTGCCACCCAGGAAGCAGGGACCTCAGTCCTACAACTCAAGTAACTGGAATTCTACCGACAGCTTGAATGAGCTTCTAAGTGGGATCTTCCCAGAGCCTCCACACATGAGCCAGCTAGCCAACACTTTGACCCCTGCCTTGTGAGACCCTAAGCAGAGAACCCACCCAAGCCTGCCTGGACTTCTGACCTACAGAACTGTAAGATCGTAAATGGGTGTTGTCTTAAGCAGCTAAGTTTGTGGTAATTTTATACATTGTAATAGAAAACTGATATTCAAGAAAAATGCAAGTAGAATATTTAAGGTAGGGGGAACCTCAGAATGCTTCTAATCCACCGGTTTCCTAGACAAAGAGGGTCTCTAGACACAGGAAACAGTGTGAAACCGCAAGCAGTTTCCAACTTTAAAAAGCCTACATTAAGTCACGCGTTTATTATTAAATACTGCTCCACGGATTTACTTGATCTTGATAACCAACAAGTTTCTCTGTTTTCAGCCCCACTGGAACAGACGTTATCCCCATTATGCCCAATATTAAGAACAGAACCTAGAACAAATAAATGATAAAAGATTTGGGCTGGAATTATAGCAAGTCTGTGTTATAACCACAATTATTCAACTGTAGCCTATTATGTTTTGAATTCATTAGATAATAGTAAACTTGTTTGTATGTAGAAATGCAGTTAGATTGGCCAAATTATTCAAAACACAGGCTTGTTGGTCAGGGGACAGTAATAAAAGGGACATTAGTTATTAATTTGTTTTAAAAAAACTATTATTTTGTCCGCACCCCACCTTAAAGACACAGATGAGGGAACTAATTAGGCTAAATAACTTAGCTAAATGGTAGCAGTGGTTCTAAATGTTTATGATAGAACATTTTTTTAAACAAACAAGAATCTATCCAAGTTTAAAACTTGAGCGCTGGTGCTCCATCAGCGGTGTGAAAAGAAAGTGGAAATAGACTAAAAAAAAAAGGCTTTAAAAAAATAGTAAAAAAATTTAAAAAGCAGGCATTAGATTCACAGCTAGTGGAACACAAACTCCTTTCCATTTGGTTTCATGAAACAAAATGTACTGAGCACCTACTATGTGTAAGGTAAGACACTCTTTGGACTAAGAGGATGCAGGAACCTGCCTTGACCCCACAGGAGTAACAGCCTAGGAGGGGGTTAGAGGCCCGTGCCTGAGTAAATACAGTACTTGCACCTTGAATGCTTGTCCTGGCAAGGGCCCAAAATGTGAACAGAAGGAAAACCAGCTGTGGAATTGCTGTCCCTCAGAAATAGATACGCAGAAACCATTTCGACAGGAAGTTTCGCTGGCTTTGTCCTCCCTCAGGACACATCCCATAGATATCATTCCCTTAAGGGCAGTGATGCTTTACTACCCCCTGGGATGAATGTGGAGGATCAGGCATCTTAACACGTGAAAAGATGGAGCACCAATGTTTCAGATCCCTGCTTCATGTCTGAGGAATAAGGAGCGTCTCTAATCCCATTTGTAGAGGCTGGTTTCTTCTCTCCAGGCCACGGATCTAATCCCTAGACGCCTTGGCCCTGGGGCACTTAGCCTCTATTTCAAATGTTCTTTTTATATTTGTGGAATGTTTGCTCAAACTGAAGTACGGAATTTATCAATAAGCATGGCCAAAAAAAAAAAAAAAAAAACAAAGAACATCTGAAAAAGATATATTTTAAAAAAGCTGTTTATTCATCTGGAACTACATCAGTGGTGTTCAATAATCGTGATTGTATTGCCCTCTAGTGGTGACAAGGGGGTATAAGGTGCAGTAAACATTTCCTTTCAGGTAGTGTTAACATTTATTGAGCATCTATTGCATAGCACTGAGCTAGCCTCTGAGAATAGTGAGAGGTTAAGAGCTGGTTCCTAGTCTTGGTGATTTCTTGGTCCAGCAGCAGAGACATTAGCCACAGCACAGTGTGAAAAGGAACTACAGCGGAAGTATGTACAAAGATCTATGAGCACACAGAGGAGAAAATAATTAATTCTCCCTAAGTGTATCTGGAAGGGCTTTTCAAACACATCACACTTGAGCGGCACCTTAAAAAATGCATAGGAGTTTTCCAGCTGTGTGTGTGTGTATGTATTGCTTCATGATTGGAGGAGCAGCCTGAGTAAAGGAAGCTAGTCCTTTATTAACTGTTAAAATACATAGTGTGGTCTGGTGATGACTAGGAGCCTTCCATGTGAGATTCAAATATGCTTCAGCCTGATGTTATAATCCTACCTCTCCATGTGTACCCACAAAACACTTCACAAACTTACTGCATATTTTATATTGGAAAGGTTGGGACAAACTAATTAAATAGGCCTTTATATCATAGTGAAGATTTTGTCTTACCATGATTATATCTATTACGATTATAATAATATATATAGCATATATAATACAGTTTTTATAATAATTTGTAAATGATTGTGTTCTTAATAATAATCCAGACTACTTTATAACACATGCTATGGTTCTCACCCTCCCCTTCTTGGATGTATAATACCGACTTTGTTTTGCCATCCCTTTTAAAATTCCTATGTTCCTTAACTTGTGGGATAAAAATAGAGCTTGAAAAATACACTTATTTTACTATGAGACTCCCGTGGTTTGTGGATTTGCTGACGTCCTCCGTGGGTCAATATCTTTTCCTTTGACTGTGCAAAAAATGCAGTCCCTTCCTGCCTTCTGGGCATCCAGTCAACACTAGGGCAGATTCCTGGGCCATCCCCCACTCAGCCACCACTGGGCTGCATGCCATAGGCAATTTCTCCTGGCGTCCCCTCACCCCCCCGGCCCCGTTTTTTTCCAGATCTGCGGAATGGGGGATGGGCAGAATAGGTACGAGCAAGGTAATTATCTATGACCCAAGATTCTTTCCTCTTCCAAAGCAGCATCCTGTAGGGGAGCAAATGTGGGTTCTGAAGGCAGAGAGATCAGGATCAAATCCTGGCTCTGCCCCTTACTAGCTGTGTGATGTTGGCAATTGTTTTGGCCTTTCTGAGCTCTGGTGTTGTCCTCTCTAAAATGGGGATATTAATATCTACCTCCAGGATTGCTGGAGGGATTAATAAGAACATGTGAAAAGTGTGTGGCACAGAGAAAACGATCAGTAAAGATTCATTGGCTTCCTAACTCCCTTTATTCATTGTAACAAGCATCAGCTGTTCCAAACTTCCGTGTAACACAATAGGACAACTTTTTTTCCATTCTATTTTGTCAAAACTTCCTAACATCTGAAAAGGGCCTTGCCATTTGAAACTCAGTCTCCTTGGCCTCACTTCATTGGCTCATCAGCCAACCCCATGAAGCACAGCATTGTAACATCTCTTGCCCATCATTTACTGAGAGTCTACTCTGTGCCAAATAAAATGCTGGGATTAAAGCATCAATCGCTGCCCTCCAGAAGCCCTCCAGTCAGGTGCGAGGAGGCAGATGAGAAAACCAGCTACAATTCAGCTTAGTAAATTCTGTGATGTGGGTGGGGGTGCTAAAGGAACACGGAGGAAGGGCACCTAATTTAAGTTGGTCTTTGGATTGAAATGGGCATTTGAGGTGAATCAGGAAGGATCAGCCTTTCTCTTGTGGGAAATGAAAGGAAGTAGGCATGGGGGTTGGGGACAGGGAGAGGAGGAAGGTGAGATCGGGGCAGAGAGTGGTGAAGATGGAGAGAGAGGACCTTTCCAGAAAGAGGAAGCACAGGTTATTGAGGCTAGAAGACAAAATCCATATTTATGATCCAAGGAATCTTCTAGAGCATCATATTTTGGTCTTTTATTTATGTGCCTGACAGATGTGATGTTGTGAAAGGGAATGGGTTTTGTAGCCCAGGTAACCAAAGCTTCTTAGAAAAACGGCTACCTCTACTGGAAATAACTCAGCCACAGGCTAGTTAACACCAGATCAAAGTTATTAGTTAAACCACAGGGTCTCTAATCCTAATTGGAGTAGCGATAATTATTCATGAAATCATGGTGTCAGTACTATTTCATATACATGAATATTCCTGTGATCTATTTTTCCTCAAAGAAAGTTCCTGCATTTTCTAGACTACAACAACTGCCTTAAAAGGAAGGAAAAGTTTCTTAGCCAACAATATGACTTATTCACTCTTTGTCCATTCCATCCCTGTACCCCAGCTACTCACTAGATGCAGACATCTTGGATTCACTCCTCATTTTGCTGAGCTAAAAAATCAGAATGCCCACCGTGAGGTAAGGGAGCACACACAGCAGCATGGTGAGCAGGCTTCCAAGCCATGATGGTGAAAGAGATGTGCTTCGAGAGGCACAGCAGATATATTTTTTTCCCTCCCTAACTTGGGCAGGGATGAATTCACTTCTCCAGCCTTGATTCCTGGCATGAACAACCCCCAAATTAGCATTTTAGAGCCCTTTTTCTGGGTGAACGTTTGGTGTGTAGAACTTTTCCTCCAAGGATAATTTTAGCCCTGAAAATGCATCAAATTATTTTAAATCCTGGCAAGTTTCAAAATATGAGTGGGTGACTTAGGAAGGATCTATTCTCAAGAAATAACAATGGTGTCAGCACAATCCAAGAGACTTGGAAAAGAATTCATACACACACACACACACTCACACACTCCTTCACTTCCCAGAAATTGAAATTGATTTAACAAATTGAGATTATGTTACCTGAGTGTTTCTTCTAAATGCCAAGGAATAGATTGATATTAGAGACAAACACACAGAGAAGAGGGCAGAGAGTTTGGCTTTCACAAGTATTCTAGCAGAATTACCATTGCAAATGCAACCCCCTTCCAAGCATACCACCCTCTGTCTTTCCTGGGGCTTTTCTTCATGGAACACCAAAATCAATAAGGCAAGTAAGGTAGAGGTTCAGGGTATATACTACTCATCCTGTGGTTTCAGAACATATATTTGCAAGGGCAAAATGAAATACCCCAAATGAATAAGTAACTACACATTTGCACATATAATTACTCATATTTGCTTGCAGTCCTTATTCCTTTTAATTTCTCCTCCTACCTCCCAAGTTTCCAGAAAGAAATACAAGATGTATTTTTCTAGGTACAATATCCTCCCAGGTGGGCTGCCATTGTCTTTGGTAGCAGGCAAATAGGCTTGAAATGATTGCTCTATTTCTTTATATTTCTATGGAGTCCAAACCAATAAAAGAGCTCAATGTAATTGTTCTGTGCACTTACGTGAGGAAAGTTAACCTCTTGATATATACCAGTTTCACTTGGAGAAATTTTTCTTTCTAAAAGACAGGAGAAAGTCGATTATCTTTTAAAATTTAAGATCTTGTATCTCTTTTCTTAGATGACCTTGATTCCTGATGTCTATGCAACCAAAAAGTAAAAATGACCCATACTCCCACAGCTGAGAGATGGTGACTGCTAACAGGTGCATACATCCTGTGCACGTGTATGTGTGTGTAAAACATACGCCATGTTACTCCATCCGGAGGGCCACAGTGAAGTGGTCACCAGGCCAGGGGTGCGAATTTCCAAGGCACTGTATGTCTGGGTACTTGGCTGCGGTGCTGGGGAGCATCACTGGATGTTCTACACGGCACAGCGGCTGCAGCTTTGCAGTAGGATCAAAGGAAGTACTTCCAAATGGAAGTATACCGGAAGTAGGAAGAGAAGCCTCTTTCTCCTCCAGCCCCTCCAATGTCCTGTGTGGATGATGTGTAACACTGTGCTTGCTACAGTGGAAAAGATGCTTAGAGGGTCCGTCTAAATGATCACAGAGCTGTGCAGGGCAGAGGTCCTTGAGGGGCCTCCAAAGAATCCACACATCTGCTACCGCAAGAGCCAGGCTTCAGTTTTCTGTCACGACAGAGGGCATCCTTGGTTAAGACAGCCCCGGCGAAGTAGAGAGCCTGCCACCTTTCTCTTGTTTCTGCCTTCTCCTGCCCTGACCTTGGAAGATCCAGAAGCAGGAGAGGAGTGGAAGAGCAAGAAGGAATAAAAAGGGTAGACGCCAGCAGGTCCCTGAGCCACGGGTCAAGCTGAGTCGGTGGAGAGGGGGAAAGAGTGGGGGCAAGGGAGAAGCTTTTAGGTTTGTGTTTGGATTGGACTGGACTTTTTAATATTTGGAAGTGAGATTTGCTCTTATAACCCAAAGTTACCAGAAGCCTGTTGGTCAAGAACCAGGAAGGGAGAGCTGATAGAACCCGGCAGAAGGCAAGGAGCTGGAGGAGAACCATGTCCTGCTTACTAACCCTCATCAAGTTCAGGTGGTTAATAAAGAGTACAAAACCTCTGTGGAGTAGGACTATTGTCTAATAATGCTGCAGTTCAGAGACATTAAATTACCTGCCTGTAGAAGCTGCTTTCAGGCAACAGGCTTGAGCCGTTGCTCAAACTTGATCAAGGCCAAAGGGCCCACAGCGACCACGGAGCTCAATGCAAAGAGGCTCATGAAGCGATTCACCTCGAAGTAGCCATAGGCCCTGACTGACCAGTTACAACCAGGCACAGTTCCTAAGATTACCAAAAAGGGGAAATTCCATACGTTCCCCATCCTCCCCCACTCCGCCCTGTAACTGTCACCTCACCACCCCCTCCTCGCAGACAGTCTCTCCTTTGCTGTCCCGCCTAGCCCTCCCTTGCAGTGTATTCAATAAACTTCTTTCTCCTTTTTCTGCCTTGGGTGAATCCTTTCCCCGCCCCTGCCGCCGGCCCCCGTAGGATTGATCTGGACGCCCTCACACTGCCCAAGCTCACAGGCCCAGTGGCATCTCTTCGTGTCCCCGTTGCCCACTTGCAACAGCGGGGTTGAGGCGGGCATTTACAAAAGTGGCAGAATTTCAAAGAAAAGACAAGGGAGGGCGCTGCAGGCAGACGGGGGTGGGGGTGGGGGTAAAGCCTTGGGACACTGGGCCCGCAGGGGCTGCAGTGCCGGCGGGAAGGTTTGCTGCGAAGAGCTGTCCCTTAAGGTGGAACCAGGCTGTCGAGATCTGGGAAGGGGGGTCTGATCCCACTAACCCAGTAGGACTCTGAGCCACCAAGTGAGATGATGAAAGTCCTGAAGATCGCTTGGGTGGGGGTGCGGGAAGACATCACAGAAATGAGACCGTCTGGCAGCCAGGATGTGAGAGAATGAGGACTAGAACGACGATGGTGGCAACAGAAATTGGCAGGGCATGGTGACAAATTCGATAAAGGGAATAAAGGAGAGGCTTAAATAACCGGTTACGAGAGGAGAGAAGCTGTGTGAGGCTGTCCCTCCTCGATTGAGGTAAATAGCTTGGAGGGCAGCCTGTCAGTCAGGCCGCTATTAGGAGCTCCGGAGTGCCTGGGAAGGAAGACTGGGCTAATCTAGGGGGGCTTTTCTTCTGTTCTTTCCCTTGAATGGTGATGCGCAGTGAATGCCGATGCCTGCAGGTCGGGCAATTCACAGGGGTGTCGCCCAGGAAAGCCAGCTGGCTGCCAAGACACAGCACAGGGTGACACGCACTGTAGGGAACCGAGCACAGCCAAGGGGCTGGTTTCACCCTGTTGGCAGACGAGCTTTCCCCTCCCCCTCCCCCCCCCCCGGCCTGGGGCGCGGCACCCACCGCACCCGGCTCTGGGGTCAGGGGCGCCTGCACTCTGCAGAGGTAACAGAAAGGGGTCTTTTGTTGCGCCGGAACTTCCGCCACCAGCAGGGACTGGAAACTCCGTAGCTGCGTCCAGGGGGAAGCCAAGGACGAAAAGCGCCGGGAACGGAGTGATTGACAGCACAGACGAAAAGCCGAGGAGGGGACGAGAGTAAGATCAGAGAGCCTGAAAAGACCAGAGGCGGTCGGGCACCGGAAGGCCTAGGTGGGGGGGGGGCTCCCCGCGGCCCTGGGAGAGGAGTGACGGGGGGGGGGGCCCCGGGGCGGGGACCAAGGGGGGGGGGGGGGGGGGGGGGGGGCCCCCCGGGGCCCGGGGAGAGGGGTGAGGGGGGGGGGGCCCCGGAGGCGCGAACAAAGGCCGGGCGGGGCGGAGCTCTGGGCGCCGACGTCGCCGGCGGGATTCGAGCCGGTGGTTCCCGCAGCAAGTTCGCGCTCTGACCCTCCTGTGGACGTGTCAGGGTGTCGGACGGAGGGGCTCGCGCCCCGTGAGGCTCAGTTTCTGTACTGGCAGGAAATGGTTGCCGTCCGCACCGTGAGGGAAGCTCTGCTGTTCAGGAGGGGCCTGTGTAGTAAGCAAAACCGCAGAAATGGAAATAGAAGCAAATGCCAGTGTTTTGATTTATAACGAGAAACACGGCCGTGGACGGAGCAGAATGTTCGTGTCAGCAGACCTGTAGGTTAGCCGCCCGCAGGCCAGCGGCTAGGGAAGTCGAATTACCACCAAAAGGTTGTAGGTGAGCCCACAACCGGAACAAGGGTGGGTTGCTGCATCATTCACAGCCCAGATGCCGCGGACACCGAATGACTAGCCCCTGGGCAGTGCTTAGATGACCCTAGCAACTTTAGATGCTTTACATTTCCCCGTTTTGCCAGCTAGACCACTGTTTCTCAGGGTCTGGTCTGAAAATACCTGCCTCCAAATTCACTGGGGAACTTAAATATTCAGATTCTCAGGTGTCATCCCAGACTTCTCAGAATCGAAATCTCAAGGGAAGGGCCCTGGAATCTGCATTTTATAAATTCTCCATAGGATGTCTAAAACCTAAACATAGTTTTAGGTTGATCATCCAGTTTCTTTCCAGTCTTTCTTCAAGTGAAGTCCACTTGGTTGATTGGGTTTGCCCAGTTTAACTTCTTGTGTGATGCCTAGGAAGCCAGGAGCTCATCCCTCCTCCCCTCTGCGTTCTAATTCATTGAATAATCAATGTAAGAAGTCAAATGGGGATCTAAGTATTGGTTTTATTTAGCACTCTCTGGTCAGGCTTAGGTGGACAAATGAGCTGGGGCCTCCCAGCTCTTGATTGGATCTTAGATTTGGGGACTTTTAGAAGCCTGAAATGGAGAATGGCAGGGAGGCCCTGAGAAGGAGGCCTTTGTGCATGGAGAGTGGGGGCAGGGTCAGGTACATTTGGGCAGGTGGGGAGGAATCAAGAGATAAGAGGTAGGTAGGGCTATGCTGGAAAATGGTAACCCTGCCTGGGTAGACTGGTGTGAACTAGTAAGTCCCTCTTTCTTCCCTACTGTCCCCAAGAAGGCAGGTGCTGACAGAAGAGTTCCCTTCTAGAATTACATTGATGTTCTGTTTCCCTGAGCTACTCTCAAGTGGATTCCACTAGACTTCTCCATGAACTTTGACCTCACCTATCAAGCCCAGTTTTTGGCTTAGTTCTTCCTTCCAGCTCAGTGTCTCCCATTGTATCCAGTGTCCAGTGAGGACTTCTGCCTCTGGCTTGCCTTCAAGTAACCATACTCAGGTTCTGACCCTTCAGCCAATCCTCTGGGCAGATCACCAGCAATGGGGGGAGTTGCAGAGGAAGTCAGGCGCAGGCTGGACCTCGTTCTCAGTCACTTCTTTTTATGCCTCCTCTGAAGGAGGCTTTCCCAGTGGAGACTTGGAAGGTGATTCTCAAGTCAAGGGAAGAGGCCCAGTAGTGCTTTCTTGCTAGATGCTTCACAAAGATGTCAGTGGTTTTGCCACAGCATTCATGGTGAGCCTAGAGGACGATAGGACCTAAGTCGGCCTGAGAAAGTCAGGATGGTTTCACAGAGGAACTGTCTCTCCATAGTGGAATAGGAGCAGAGCCCCTGGCGTATCTGTGCAGGTTATGTGACAGCCTGTGGTAGGAGCTTGGTGGTTAGAGGGGAGAAGGAGGCAGTGTGCCTGAAACAGCCGTGTAGGGAACTACAGGGACATACATACAGATAGAGCAAGGGGACTGGAGGCATGGGACAGGCTGAAACAGGGGCAGGGGCCACATTCTGATAGTCTTCCTGTTCTGCCAGGCCAAACGGTTTAAACTTTGTCTTGCAGTCAGTGCTCTCCAAAGTGGGCTCCGTCTACTCATTGGGGATGTACAAAGTGAGCTACTGGAGTGTGAAAAGAAAATCTAGACCTACTTACGTTTATTAAAAAATTAACTTTTTTGAGGTATCTTGTATTATATTTTTAATGTAAAAATTTAAAAATAAATATTTCTAAGCTATAATGTATGGACTGACCGTGGCCCCTTCACTTGGTCCACCTGTCTGATGTGTCACATATGGAGGACTGAGTGAGATGGGAGCCTCTAGTTCAAAGCCTATCACTTGGGCCTTCAGGTTTTGTTTCCTTTTTAGCGTATAACACATATTTCAATTTATATTGCCTAGTTAAACGGATTGATAGATTATATTACATTTTGACTAAACTGACTTTACAAAATGGACAGATACATGGCTTAAGATAGCCTTGAGCTTTCTGCAAAATGGGCTGAAATACAGACAGCTCACAACGAATGGCTTTCAACCATGTTAAAGATGATCAGTCTAACTCATGGCAATAAATGGAAATTAAAACTACACAAGGATATAGTTTATCACATATCATATTTGCCAATATCCAAGTTTGACTCAATACTCAATTGGCGAGACTGTGGGGAAACCAGCATGATTACATTGTGGGGTGGGAGGGGGGATGCAAAATGGTACCACCCCTATGGAGAGGACTTGATACTATTTAGCAAAATAACGTAAGCCTGAAATATCTTGTGAAGCCAAGTAGCAAGGAAGCCAGGAGACTACTGGGGTCATGTCAAAAGACCACAAGAGTTAAATTGAATAAGCTCCCATTGGCAAAAGATGAGAGAATCAAGCTTTAACAAGAATAATAAGTGCAATGAATTGATATACATCAAATATGTTTAAATCCATGAATTCATAATGATACAAAAAACTTTGGTTGCCTTTGGAGGATGATAGGAAAGCAATTATTATTTTAAAAACTAGTGAAAAAGGGAAAGGATTAGCATTTATTCTTTTCCTATACAATTTCTATCCCTTGGGAAAAGAAATGGTTGAAGTTAAGAAGTATTAACTTTATAGAAGTATTCACTTTACTAAGTGAAGAAGGCATGATAGAATTAAAATATAACCGTGAAGAAAAGATTGCCTATATACACATAAGAATGACAAGATTGACTAACACCATATCCCTAAGGAATTAATGGATTTATGCAATGATTATCCAGGGCTGCTAGCATCCCCAAATGTGCTTCCTGATAGAATCACTCACCACCCATGAAGTAGTTTAGCCGAATAAATTGAATCTGAATTTGGTAAAATCTCTACATATAATTACCAATTTGTGGAAAATACAGGGAACTGAGGAATTTGTTAAATGACACCTGACACTCTACAGGACAAATGACTGTTTCTTTAACATATGAATTGAGGGAGTGGGTAAAGAAGATGGAAAAGAGACTATAAATTAAAAGAAACTTTAGAGACATATAACCAATCACAATGTATGAATTTTATTTGGCTGCTGATTCAAATAAATAAACATAACAAAACAAGACATTTGAAATAATCAGGAAAGTTTGAGTCTGGATTATATATTCATGATATTAAAGAGTTATTGTTACATTTTTAGGTATGGTTATGGAACTGTGGTTTATTTTTTAGATACATACCCTGAAATAATTATAGATAAAATGATATGATACCTGGGATTCATTTTAGAGTAATCCAGGGTTAGGAGAATGCTATAAGTGGGTGGGAATATAGATGAAACAAGGTTAGCTGTGAGGTGATACTTGTTGAAGCTGAGTGAAGGGCAGATCAAGATACATTATCCTATCCTCTCTACCTTTGTGTATGATTGAATTTTTCTATCATAAGAATAAAATAGATTTTTATGCTAAAACAGATTGAAGAGAATACAAATACTGCAAATACCAACAATAAAATAGCAGAGCTGCCATATTCCTCCTAGTATGAGCCTTTTATCAGCTCTCTAATGAGATAAAAACAATGATAATCTAATTAGAGCTGACATGAAGCTGGGAAAAATCTTCTAAGTTACCAAGACTATTTGAAATATATTTAAAGATGAATCCTGATCTAACTGCCTTTTGTGCCCTAGGATATTAACCACTACTCAAAGATCAAAGCCAGTGTTTCACATAATTCACCTGTTTTTAAAATCATTTGACTAAAAAACAGCCAGAAAATATGAAAAAGTGGCTTTTAGACATTGGATGACAGGCAGTGCCGAACAGTGATCCTTGAAAGAAGGGAAATGAATGAAGTGAGCCCTACAATCACCCCCAGTTTACTACTCACAGAGAGTTTCGAGGCCAAAGTGCAGGGAAGGCAATTGCAGGTCCCTGTTCAAGACAAAGGGTTGAGAATTTAGAGAGGCCAAAGTGACTAGAATCCACCAGGCAAAGTACTGGAGAGGAGAAGCATCAGAGACAGGGGTCCTCTCATTCTTCAACTGAAAAACTGATTGGCATGTATGTATGGAAAAACTAGATAGGGCCACCAGAAAGGAGCAGGGAAAACAATTTTTGGACATCCGAAAGAACTTGGAATAGTTCACCTTCCCAACAACCAGAATGGAGAAATTTCTTAATAAATGGGGCATCACATAGAGCACTCAGAAGGGTATTATTTCAGTAGTGGAGCCCAAATAGCCTAGATGATGTTTTCTCAGTCTTGGCACTATTGATATTTTGGGCCAAATGGTTCTATATTATGGAGAGCTATCTGTGTATCCTAGGATGTTTAGCAGCACCCTCTACCTGCTAGATGCCAGTAACACATCTACTCCTCTAGTCATGACAACTGAAAGTGTCTCCATACATTGCCAATTGTATGGAGTGCCCTTCCCTTAGGGTCAGAATCATCCCTGGTTGAGATCAGTTGCTGAGATGAATAGTGGCTCTGGTTCTGCCTAACAGAGCTTGAAAGCAAGCTGCAAAAGGATTAAATTGTTTCTAAGGAACTCTGCTGCATTCTAGAACAAAGTCTAGGAATATTGAAAGCACTAACAATTTGGCATGCCAAAATATAAATTTCACCATGTCTGGCATCCAATCAAAAAATTCCAGACACAGGGCACCTGGGTGGCTCAGTCGTTAAGCATCTGCCTTTGGCTCAGGTCAGATCCCAGGGTCCTGGGATCGAGCCCCAGAGCCCCACATCAGGCTCCCTGCTCTGTGGGAAGCCTGCTTCTTCCTCTCCCACTCCCCCTGCTTGTGTTCCCTCTCTTGCTGTGTCTCTCTCTGTCAAATAAATAAATAAAATCTTAAAAAAAAAAAAATCCCAGACACGCAAAGAAGCAGAAAAGATAAACCACAATGAGGAAGAAAACAATCAATTAGAAATAGATTCAGAAATAGCACAGATGATAGAATTAAGAGAGAAGAATGTTAAAATTCTATGCTATGATTAATATATTCCATATGTTCAAGCATGAACATGGAAATATGAACAGTTTTAGGAGAGATTGAGATGATATCAAAAAGACCCATATTGAACTTCTGATGATGAAGAATACAATGTCTAAGATGAAAAATACACTGAATGAGATTAATAGTAGACTGGATACTTCAGAAGAGAAGAATTAGTGAACTTGAAAACAGCATGGAAATTATTCCATTAAAACACTAAAGAATATCAGAGAGTTTTGGAACAGTGTCAAGTGGCTTAATAGGCCCATAATTGGAATTTCAAAAGGAGTGGAAGGGCTGGGGGTAAAAAATTTTGAAGAAATGATGTCTGAAAAACTTTCAGATATGATGAAAACTATATAACTACAGAATCAAGAGTCTCAATGAACTACAAGCAGATGAAAAATGAATACTATACCAAGGCACATTCTAATCAAATTGATGAAAATAAGTGATAAAGAGAAAAAAAATCTTTTAAAGGAACTAGAGTAAAAACACAAATTAAATACAGACAAACAAAGATAAGAATGAAAACAGACTTCTTGTTGGAAACAATGTGAATAAGAAAACAACCAAAAAAAAACCCTCCACAAACAGCAGAGCAACATCTTTAAAGTATTGAAAGAAAAACACCTCTGTGGATTTAGAATTCTATACCCAGCAAAAATATCTTTCAAAAATGAAAGCAACCACGAAGATTTTTTTTTCCAGGCATATAAAAGCTGAAGAAATTCACTGGCAGCAGACAAGTACTACAAGAAATCTCAAAGGTAGTCCTTAATGTAGAAGGAAAATGGAGCCAAATAGAAATCTGGATCTACACAAAGGAATGAAGAGCACCTGAAATGGGAAATATGTTGGCTACTACAGAAGACTCTTTTTTTCTTATTTTAAAACCTCTTTAAAAAGTGCCAGGATATTTTAATGAGAAGAGTTTTTTTCTGAAATCAATAAATAACATTTTACTTCACCTTTATCTTATCCTTTGAACATCTCTGTTTTTATATTAGTGTAGTAGGCATGTATAATATTTATCAATCAAATGGAAAGGTAATATTTCGCTAATATATATTATACATAGGAGTTGCATGCTCTTTTTTTTTTTTTCAGATAAGGATGAATGACTAAAATCTTGGAGATGATTGCTGTGGCTTATAAAGACCAATTGGAGTGTTTCAAATGGTGATATGATATTATTTTATTATTTGATTTGGCTCTTAGGAAAATCACTAGGGTTAGCAATATGGTCAATTTCTTGGGGCAATGAAGGACCTGAAATGAGACGAAATGGCTGAACATGAGCTCTCAAAATTTGAGGTCATTCAGAGGACCTTAAGCTAACTATACAATATGTGATTTTGGTGACTAAATTAAAACAAAAAGACATGTGTCATCCTGGACTGTTGTTTGACCTGTTTGAAAAAAAAAAAGACAAGATTTTGAACTATTAAACTTTTTTAATGCCTTAGAAATGAGCTAGCATTTGCCTTACATTTTATGGATTTGGAAACTGAGACCAACTGAGATACCTAAAATCACATAGCTGGTTAATTGGATTGTATTCGGCAGGGATTCACCTTATGGACTGGCGATGTGAGGATATCAATCCACATGAATTTCATAGCAGGATCACTCTTAGCTGTGACTTCCTCAGGGCCCCTTGTCTACAGTGCAGAATTTTGGTCACTAGATGGCACCCCAGACAACAGCACCAAAAGATCCTGTGCTTTCTCCAGTTTTGATTACCCATAAGGCAAGCTAATGCTATTGACTCTTTGTACCACAAAGAAATTTCCTAAAAAGTTACCTGGCTGAGACAGAATTAAATAAACATAATATTCCAGGATTGATAACAAACAGGAGGAAAATCCCTGTAAACACCTTTAGGAAGGATTGTTGGTTTTCTACTATATTAGTATCCCTCCCCCAATAAATTAAATGGTTTAACATTTTAATGTACTCATCAGAAGTCACATAGGAGCTCCCAATTTCTCCATTTAGCACAGTTACCATTGTTTACCTTGAACTAACCTGCTTACCACAGAAGAATCATTCAGGTCAATTCTACCTCATAAACCTCTCATGGATCTCTGCTTCCTCACTGTCTCCCCTACTGCTTCCCTGGTCCAAGTGTTACCACTGTTTTCTTGGACTCTTACAATATCCTCCTAATTTGACTTCCTGCTTTCACTTCTAACTCATTTCAAACTTATTTTCCACGATGTTGTCTGAGTAGTCTTTTAAAAATATGAATCTAGTTGTGTTATTCCCTTGCTTAAAATGCTTAGTGGGAATTTCTAGATTATTCCCCACTGTTTTGGAAAACATAGACAGTGATTCAGATAAATTAATAGCACTATAAATTTATCAACTGATATTATTTGGAATGAAGCTCTGAGTCAGAAGGATGGTGCTACAAGTCTTACCTCACAGACAGAAGCATTCAACAATGGAGGAGGAGGAGGAAGTGGAGGAGAGGTAGAGAAAGAGAGAGAGATTATTATACAAGAGCTGCTTTCCAGGGTTACCAGACTCATACACATTCCCCTTTCTCCTCAATGCAGAGCTACATTTTTGGGTAATATAAGATGGCCGGGAGCACTTATATTTGGGTTGGGAATTTGGTAGTGGCAAGGGACTGAATGAATCTGAAAGAATGGTTTCTGGAAGGGAACAAAACATAGACGGTTTCAAAGAATTCTGGAATAAGCTTCACTCCTCATGGAAAGATAATCAAGCAAAAAGATCAAAACACATTTCCTAAGGATTGCAAATTTATACCAAGTAAAAGGCACAAAAATATAGAAAGTTATCTAGAAATGGCCTTCTAGGTTATGAACAAAGAACAATTTTGATGGTAGCTAGGTGTACAGTAAAAAGAGACAAGGAGAAACTACATAGTTTATGGACAAATGCTGGGATTCAAAAGAAATTCTTCTTTTTTAGGGATGAGCAAGGTTAAAATAACACGAAACAAAACTAAATGTTTCTCTAGCATGAAAGATGATAACCTAATGCTCTACTGTCTGAAAAAGAGCTTACTTTTGATAAAGATTTACTTCAAGGAGCTAGTTAATTTAATTTTATTTATTTATTTTTAAAGATTTTATTTATTTATTTGACAGAGAGAGACACAGCGAGAGAGGGAACACAAGCAGGGGGAGTGGGAGAGGGAGAAGCAGGCTTCCCACGGAGCAGGGAGCCCGATGCGGGGCTCGATCCCAGGACCCTGGGATCATGACCTGGGCTGAAGGCAGATGCTTAATGACTGAGCCACCCAGGCACCCAAGGAGCTAGTTAATTTTAGACATCATTTATATTATACTCTTAAAAATGTGAAAACTGTGGACTACACAAAGCAAAAGATCAAAGACAACAAGTTAAAACATTAAAATGGAAAAGGAGCTGATTGAATAATAAACAGAAAAAGCCTTGGATTAAAAAAAGTCCAAGGGAAGTAAAAATATAAATATAAAATACAAAATAATCAGAATCAACACTAAAGAATTAACACTACAGAAAATCAAATCCATGCTGTAGACACTAGAGGGTCATTGTCTAAAGCCTTCCGGGATATGGAAGAAAAATACTCAGAGAAGAACATGATTTAAAAAAAAAAAAAAAAAAGAATGTCAGATGTGGAGGATAAAGAAGAGAGATCTGAAAATACAGACAAGAAAAAAAAAAAAAAAACCTAGTGGAACTGAAACAATTTCAAACATATATGACCTTAAGCTTGACTAGAGTTTGAAAGCAAAAGTGATTCATTCATAGTGGTGTAAGGGAAATGTTTATGTAAAGTTACCACGACCTATACAGATCCTAGTGAATCTTTTTTAACTGAAATTTTTACTGAGAAAGTTGTAAATTCATATACAGTTGTAATAAATAAGACAGAGAGATCCCATATACCTTTACCCAGCTTTCCCAATGGTAACAATGTGCAAAATTGTCATATAATACTATAACCAGTGTATTGACATTGATACAATCCACCAATCTTATTCAGTTTCCTCCAGTTTTACTTGTGCTCATTTGTATATGTATGTGTTTTGCTCAATTTGTATGTGTTTATTTTGTACAATTTTATCACATGTGCAGGTTTGTATATTTATCACCACAGTAAAGATGCTGAGCATTTCCATCACCTCAAGTATCCCTTGTATTGCCCTATTATAACCACACCAACATCCTTCCCACCCCTACACCCTGCTAGTTCTGTCTCTAACTCCTGGAAACCATGAATTCCTTCTCCATGTCTAAAATTTTTTAGGGGTGCCTGGGTGGCTCAGTCAGTTAATCATCTGCCTTTGGCTCAGGTCCTGATCACAGGGTCCTGGGATCGAACCCTGTGTCGGGCTCCCTGCTCAGTGGGGAGCCTGCTTCTCCCTCTCCTCCCTGCTTGTGCTTTCTCTCACTATCTCTCTCTCCCTCAAATAAATAAATAAATAAAATCTTTAAAAAAATAAAATTTTTTCAAGAATGCTGTATAAGTGGAATCATACAATATGTAGCTTCTTGGGGATGGCTTTATTCACTCAGCATAATTCCTTAGAGATTCCTCCAAGTTGTTGTTGGGTATCAATAATTTCTTCCCTTTTGTTACTGAGTAATATTCTCTAGTATGTATGTACCACAGTTTGTTTAAACGTTCACCTGTTGAAGGCTGGTGACATTAAAAAAATTTAAATATAAAGAAAGAATCCAGTACTTCTCTAGACAAAACAAGTTTACCAAGAAAAGAGTAAAAAATCAGAATTATCTTAGATTCTTCCAAGTGTTTCTATTGATTGGTGCTTTTTGTTTTGAAATTTCAAACCACTAGTTAAAATTTTTATATGGGCCTAAATACTCGTGTTATTAAACACAGTGGCAGTTACCAGTAAAAATTAAAAAATAAAGCACATGATATCTGTCTTTCAGATCACAAAAGAAGGAAAAATAAACCATAGAAAACATAAAAACATAGAAAACAAAGGAAATGCTAAGGAAGCCTTCTATTTTTTTTATAAAGCTGGCAAGAGGCTTATTTAGCTTATTTTTTAAAAGATTTTATCTATTTATTTGTCAGAGAAAGCACAAGCAGGGGGACGGGGAAGTAGCAGGCAGAGGGAAAAGCAGGCTCCCCACTGAGCAGGGAGCCCAAGGCAGGACTCAATTCCAGGACCCTGGGATCATGACCTGAGCTGAAGGCAGACGCTTAACCAACTGAGCCACCCAGGCGCCCCATAAGAAACCATTCTAAAAAGACAGTGGAAGTGAGACCAAGCATGCCAATTATGACAATAAGTGTAAGAGAGTTAAATTCTCTTGTTAAATAGTAAACACTTTCAGATTAATTAAGATATATATGTGCACTTATTAGAGGCAATTCTAAAAACAAAATTTAATAAAGAAGTTAAAAGAAACATGTGGATTTGATAACAATTTCTGTCTTCTTTGTAAGTCTAGCACCCATAGCTCCTTGTTCTAGTGTTAAGAGCACCACCAGTAAAGCACTGCCATCTCCCAACAAGGCTTGCTGAGAAATTTCATTTCAGTAGAACTGACACTCCAGCCTCCCCATCCCCTATCCCCCCCAACAAAGAGGGCTGTGAGGTACAGGAGGGGTATTAGAAGGTTTACTTTTAGGAGTGCCTGGTGTTTGTAAATGCAGGGCATAAATACCTAGTTCCTCTTTCCAAAGGCAAAGAAGAGAAGCCCAAGATAGAATTATTTATAAGGTTTGAGATTTCTTTCTTTTTTTTTTTTTTTTTCCTGGAAAGGGAGATATACCTTGCTCTCCAGTTGAAAGTTCGGAAAGCTATAGTGATTGCTGACCTGCCTTAGGTGATAAAAGAGCCAAACTGAGAGGGGACTTGAAGCTTCTCCTGGGAGGCCTCCCCTTGAGATCCCAAGAATCCAGAATATACATCGCTTATTCCCAGAGTTGGGGGTGAAGACTGCAGGCGAGGCTGGGAGCTGCAGCTTGCTAGAGACTGTACAGCTTGGGTCAAAGAGAAACATGCACCAGAAGAATGTCACCAGAAGAAGGACGTGGGGTACCTTCTGGGGGCCAGGAGAAAGTGCATTTCAATCTACAAGGGCTCACCTGTGCCTAGGGGAGGTTCTTGGGATTTAAACTGTCATCAGTGGGCACACCCACCAAGTCAATAGTTAATACGCTGGTTTCGCCAGGATGACAAACAATAAAGCGTCAGCTGCCTTGTCACCACTGATTGGTAGTTGCTCACAAAAGAGAATCACATTTACAGCCAACAAATCAGAGGCCCTCCACTTTCTCTTGCACAGTCACACAAGAGAAAATCTTTTTCCTTTTATCAGCTGAGGAACAGCCACAGGAATGAGGAGGCGGACGTGAGAGCATTACTCATGTTTTGCCGACCTCTGTTCCTCCTTCCTGCATTTTCACGGACCCTTTCTCACCACCTCTAGCCTGTGCCTGGAGGAGGAGAAGAGATTATTATTATGACTGGAGAACTTCATTAACCTAATGGACACTGAAAGTTATGAGATCAGACTGAAATATTATAGAGTCTATTGAGCTTAACTGATAATGGTTATTTGTATAATAACGCTGTTCCATGTTTATACCCTCAATAAGTCAATAAGCCTCAATCAAAATGGTTAAGAAAAAGAAAAGAGTGATTGTAATATTAATGTAGAATTCAAGAGAAAACGCAATAAATGGTAAAGAAAAAATCCACTGAATACTTTTATTTCGATCGTGTGTAATTTCCTCAATGAAGATATAGTCATCGGTCTTTATGAACCAAATGACATTCAATGAATGTTTACAATAAAAATTTGTATGAATACAAACAGAAGTTTACAAAACCACTGTAGATCTAAGAGTCTTTAACATATGATGAAACAAGTGAAATTTGGTGAGGGAATTTACTTGCCCAAGAGAATGGCAGAGTCAAGTCTCAAACCTAGATCTGTTGACCACTGGTCTGTGTTCTTTGAGCCTCAACAAGCAGATTTCCTTCCCTGGCATATGCACTCTGTACACAGGGCCCTCCTGCCGCCGGCTCCTCAGACCTATACAATGAAACATGCCCCCCACCACCCCAGTCTAAAGCTGGACACAGAAGGAATTTTTTTAAAATTATTATTAACTGCATATATAGGACGAGGCTCAAAAATTGTGTGTGAGAGAAAAGGTTCTTGTGACTGTTTATTATTGTTTCAATAGTTAAGATAATTTTGGAAGCTTGAAATAATTTAATAATATTTGGCTTTCACAAGTCAGTTTTCAGTTCTCAAAGCAAGAGCATATAAATAGCCAAACAGCAGACAAAAGCGATAAAGAGAATCTTACTGCATGTGAAAGTGACTGGCATAGGGCAACTGCGTTCTCCCTTCCTTTCTTCTAAATAATTAAGGTAATATATGAAACTAAAAAGGGAAAACTCTTTCATTTACTCGAATCTCCAAATGCTTGGAATAACACTGTGGTCTGGCAGTGGGCTACAGACCACATGCTGATAGACACACTGTCTCTTCAGCTGTACTCAGAAAATGCCAAAAGAACAAACAGCTCTGAGTGTAACAAAAAATGCTCATGCTGAACAAAGTTTTCTCTTTGTAGCTCTCTTTACTTACATAGAATTGGCCATGAAAATCACATAAAAATTACTTAAGTTTCAGTAAAAGGAAGGGAGGAAGAAAAAAAAGTAGTAGTAGTAAAAAAGAAATCTCATCCTTTAGTGTATAAGACACTGGAAAATAACAGAAATGATCATTGAACACTTCTAAATGGCATGAAGTGGAAGGAAATATTAATTGCACAATCCCATTATAATGTTATTGATAGTGAATAATCCTAGAGTCAATCCTAGTTAATTGCCATTTCTTTGAAATTTTATTTCCTAGGAAAGAACAAGGAAAAAATGATGACTCTTGTACTTAAATAGAAAATTAAGAATTCCCAGACCCAAATTCTGTTTTTTAATCCTACCACTCTCCAATATAACCTTATGAGTCTATGCTTCTCATTATTTTGCCAGACTGGGGGTGGAGTAGGACAGGATTTGCCTAGAGTGGAGAGGACTTAGTGCTACCATCTATAACAGGGTGTTAATGCCCGGTTCTTGTAAGTGTTCATTACTTAGTCTTAGTAGTGAAGTTAATCTCATAGACCAGCAGGACATCCTTTTTACTCATAGGTCCAAAAACTCCCTGTCTGTAGATTTGGTTAAATTAAAAACTTTCCTGTTTACTACAGCTATATATATTGTTATATGCCAAGTAATTGAACTGCCAGCTTTCTACCATTCAACCACGTGGCATTGTATATCCTGTGGAATAATATTAACAATAAAATAAAAATAGATGGAGGCGCCTGGGTGGCTCAGTCTGTTAAGTGTCTGACTCTTGATTTCTGCTCAGGTCATGATCTCAGTGTTGTGAGATTGAGCCCTGAGTTGGGCTCCACGCTGAGAATGGAGCCTGCTAAAGATTCTCTTTCCCTCTCCCTCTTTCCCTCCTTCTCCACTCCTCCCCTCAGCTCACGTACTCTCTCTCCATCTCTTTCTCTAAGAAAACAAAAGTAGATGACACTCAGTCAATTTTAAGCACAGGCAGATTATCAAGTCAAATGACTGAAGAGAAAGCACCCAAACATATAAACTAGAATCCACAAGGGCTCACCTGTCTATAGCTATCCATTTGTGTTTCTGTTTATCTATCTCTCTACCTATTTATTGTTACCAATGGCTTGAATAAATTTGTAGTATATCTAGAAATTTACAAGAACAAAGCATTGAATCCCAGTTAGGTTTTCAATACCTATGATTCAAGATGCATGAATTGCATGCCGCCTTATAGGTAGTCATTTGATGAGAAGCTTCGTCCTGAAATATGATATGATTGGTTTTGATTCAAGAAGGCTAACTTTAGTAGCTTATTCCTAAAAATACCCTGTATTTTGATTGTGTAAATATGTCCCTGTTACCTTCCAGGGGGTAAAAGAGGGGTGTGTGACTCAGGCATGTGGGAATAGGAAAGAACAGCAACATCTTAGAAATGAGGAGTTGAAATAAAATCCTTTGAGTCAACGGGGAAGATGCCATAATTGTGTGCATGCACACACATGCAAGTCTATATTTAGAGATATGATTCACAGTCAGGAAGAATAGAGCTTTTATATTCATACCTTATAAAATGCCCCCTTTCCCAGTTCTTCATGGATCAATATGAAAGAACAGATGCTTTTGTTTCTTGTGATGCTGTAAATTATGCACACATTATTGCTCACAGTCTCTAATAAGTAGTAGAATTCCAAGATTTTGTCCAAAGTATGTTTGAAAAGTAACACTGTTGCTAACTCATCACAGCTTAATGCAATAATGACATTTTACACTGTTATTCCTATCTACAGTGGAAGTTATTGATCTCATTGTTCCTAAGATGACTTGCCCACATCCCAAAGATGGTAATTTCACAAGAACCTTTGAAGCCTGTGGTTATTCTGAGTGTATTTGGAATCACTAGGGAGTGAATTCAACCTGAGGAAGGCAAAAGAGGTCATACCCAGGACACTGAAATTGGTCAGGTCACAACCAGAAAGTGAAGCAGGTTTAGAACCAATGAAGGACTTCAGAACCCACTGCAGGACTAAAGGAAGATGTGGACTGAGCCTAAGCCTGGACTCAGAAAGACTGGGGACTCTGCTTTAGCCATGTTATTACCCAGGCCTTCCCAGCTTCTTTTGGCTAAGGACTAACCAACCAATGAGTGGCATGTTCTTCCATGGAATATCAGAATCAGCACATATCTTAAGGTAGCTCTGTGGTTGCCACCACACTGTCAGTCCCCAATATGCATCATCATGGAATCTGTGGGATTATTTGGTGAAGGAAAAATAACATAAAGGCAAGAAACAAAAGGTAGGAATATGGCACATAATGGAAGTCTAAATAATGGAATCCCGAAGGATCAGAGCAGAACTAATTATTTCTCATGATTAGGAACATTACTAGCAAAAACCATCTGTAGTCAAGTTTCAAAGTTTACAAGAGATATTAAATTGTTTGAGGGAGTGAAGTGTCAGCCAGCAAAGGTAATCATAGAGATCTCACAAGAAAATGAACAGCTAAGTGTCAGTGAGGGCAAATGTAAAGCAGTGTGTGAGAAAATATAATGGTTCAAATGTTGCTTATGAGGATGGACCATGAACTATCAGATATGTCCAGAGAAGCCCTAAAGTCACTCTGACCCAGTGAATAGCTTTACCATGGAGGCTGGCTGGATATCTTCAGTGAGACCACTGGAAGCAAACCAAAAGAATACAGTCTTACCTGGGTTCAAAATTCTAGTTCAGCCATAGGAAACATATGGGATCACTAAGACTCAAAAATTCCCAGCAGAAGTGAAGCAATTCCAAAGAAAGGCAATTGGGATGACCAAGAAGAGGGGAAATGTCTACAAGTGGACAGTTTGAAAACAAAGCATACTTCTCTCAGCAAATATGGAGACCAAAAGTGTGTGTCATCTTTGTCTGTGAAGCCCTAATGGGACCACGAATGGAGAGTGATTTGTTTTCCAGTTTCTGAAGGACCAGGTCAGGAGATTTGCCTGAAATACCAAATAGTAACAACAACAAGGACAGATGACAATGATGATGGTGATGATAGTGACAATGATGGCAGCAATAATTTCATGCTCGATGAAGAGTTCATACTCAGTGAATGCTTGTTGAATGAAATGGATCACCTGTTTTTTGTTGTTGTCTAATGTCTGAGAAGCTAAGCTTCCAGGACCTCCCTCAGGGAAAAAAGAAGACTTCTCTGGGCCCGTTTGGGTTACTTGATGTCATTGAGCCAAATTACCCAGTTTCAGCCGAAACAGTGTGGTAGGCAGCTATGTACAGCAGCCCGAGACATCCCACTCTTTTCATTTATGTAACAGTGTAGTATGTGGTTATCTTCATCTGGGAAATGGAAGCCTCTTAGCCTGGTTATTGTAGTTTGGGGTTTCCAGGAAGCAGACCCTGAGATGGAGATTGGCATGCAGATTTTTTAGGGCGTACTTTTGAAATCAACTCTTTTGAAAAAAAGGAAAGGAAATAAGACTGGGCAGAGGGAGAAGTTGAGCTGTGATGTAGTCTTAACAGATGCCTCCTCAAGCAACCAAATGGGGAGTTATGAAGATGGAATGAAACTGCTGACATGTCACAGGTGGGGTCTTTATCCCATCATGTTAATCAGTCACTAGATGTAGGATTCCTTGGGAAGGAGAGATGATCTTGGTTGGGCAGTTTCCTTCAGCCAAGGTCCCTGAACGGGGCTGATGGCTGAGGGTGGAGTCCCAGCTGCTGGGAGTAATTGGCGATCCTGGCAGCACATCCCAGCATCTCCCCCACACACCTCCATCTTGACCTGTAGTTTCTATTTCTGATTTACATAGTTGGACAGGAGGATGCTGCTCAGGCTCTGTTTAGTACTATGGCCTAGCGACCAAGTACAAGACCAGCCTTGGGGAAACCAAGGAGCTGATAGATTTGTCATTGGTGATTCCAGCTTCCCTTCCTGGATTCTTTGCTCCTTTTGTCAATGCCTCTTCCTCTCCCTGCTCCTCCCTTGCTATTACTCTTCTGCTCACCTCCTCTCATCTCTACCACACTCCCCTTTCCAGTGGAAGTAAATTGAGAAATTCATTCACCCAAACCTGTCAATGACAGGGACTAGATTTGCATTTCAGTGTAAAATAGAATCTTTGGTCCCAAAGACTGAAGCCCTCTGATAATTTCAAGCTGTCTTGGTTGAGCAGAGGCATTGTTTTGGGGGAGAGGAGAACACCTTTCTGAACTATGGGAATGAAATGGTTTTGGTAGTCATGGATCCCTGAAAGTTAAGCATGGTCCCGAAGAGATCCCACAAAACTGATGTGGATGTGGCCAGCAAAAGAGAGGAGAAAAATAAGCTTTTCCTGGAGGCGCTTGCTTGGTGCACATGATTGACAACTACTGATAAAAGCAATTGCTGCCTCAGCTCCCTCAGCGTGGGAACAGCTGTTGCCTAGCAACTCAGGCTAAAGAATCAAAGCAGAGGTTTTTCCACCCTGCACTAAGAATTCGTCCCTCATCAGCTCTGATGAGTTTGTTAAAGTAAACCCAAGTAGAAACCTGGAGAAGATAGACCTCTGTTAAAGAGATGGTGGTGAAGAGAGTTTGCTCGGCACTAGACGTACTTGCTCAGCCTTCTCCCCCACTTGGTGGTCCACACTTGTTCTAGCTGCCAGCATTCCACTTTTTAATAGTAAGAATCTCCAATAACCTAAAAGAGGACTTTATTTATTTTAAAGATTTTATATTTAAGTAATCTCTGCACCCAACGTGGGGCTTGCACTTCCAACCCCGAGATCAAGAGTCTCATGGTGTACCAACTGAGCCAGCCAGGCATCCCTAAAAGAGGACTTTAAAAAGAAAGAATCTTAGAAGACTTTTTTAAGGTGGGGCAACTTTCTCAAAGATTTTATGTGCTCTAACAAGCTGTAAAATCTGTCTTTACAGCTCCATCTGATCCTCTATAATTACTGGCGGGGAGGGGGGACTTCTCACTTCCTTTGATTGTCTGTAATTTATACCAACAATAAGTTGATGTCGTATTTTGAAAAATCTCAAGTTACCAACATTTTACATATCAGTGGGTTGTTTCTGGGAAGAAGCATGTGGGAAATAAATGAGTTATTGAAGAAGGAGTAGATTTGAAAAAAAAATTCAGTTGAATTCATTTATAATTCTGCTTTATATTGTTTCTCTTTATTTTCAAAGTAATTCTTCTCTATCATCATCATCAATATTTTCTTATATTCTACTAGAATGTAAATTCTATGAAAGTAGCAATTTTTGTTTGTTTTGTTTATAGGTAGACTCCTGTACCAAGAAGAGTGCCTAATGTAGTTAGGGAACCCTTAAGTATTTGTAGAATAAAGGAATATTTCTCATCACCATCTGGGGGTTCAAAAATTCTCAAGTCTGCTTTTTTTAGCTTCTCAGAATATCTTACTTTAGATTTCATCTAAATGGAGTTATCTTTGCCCCAATCTCCTTTTTACTGATAAGGACTTGGCCTGTAATCCTCTGTCTTAATATATTATAAGAGTTGATTAGGAGAAGTGATTACCAGAATTAGTCAGGAATCAACTAATAATTAGTTGGGGAAACTTGGGTAAATCACTTAAATTTTCTATAAAAGGTGGTTTAATAATGCCTTTATCTTGCAGGGCTTGGCTTGGATCTGATAGCATAAGAAATAGTTGAATGGTTAAAAGCAAGAACTCTGAATCTAGACTCAAATCCTAACTTCTGTACTTTCTAATTGTATGACCTTAGGCAAGACATTTAATCTTTTTATACTTTAGTTTCTTCATATTTATTTATTATTTTTAAAGTTTACTTATTTATTTTAGAGGGGGGAGGGGCAGAGAGAGAGAGAGAATCTCAAGCAGACTCCCCGCTGAGTGTGGAGCCCAACACAGGGCTCCATCTCACCACCATGAGATCATGACCTGATGACCTGAGACCAAACCAAGAGTTGGGTGCTTAACTGACTGAACCACCTAGGCATCTCTAGTTTCTTCATATTTAAAATGGAGATATTTATAATATTCTTATTGTATAGATAAAAACAGTCAAAATACACAAAACACTTAAAGTAGTGCCTACCATAACAGAGTGCTCATAATAAATGTTAGGTTTTATTTTCAAAGGTAAATCACATTTGGAAAATTGTGACTTGCTGTAGAAATGCAAGGTAATTAGGTTTCCATTTTAGCAGGCCATTGATGGCTCAAGCTAAAATTAATGACTAATGCTGAAATTTTAGGCTCTGATAAGTTAGGGGGTGAACGATTTGGCATCTCTCAGATTATACCTCATAGTTGGCTGTGATTTCCGTCCATTTGCAGGTCTGGCCTGAGGTGCCTATGTATCAGGGCATAAGCAGTAAATTTACTCACAGTGATTTTGCCTTTCTGAATTCTGTCATCATCTACCTATGTGATGTTGGACAAGCCGATGAACTTATTTGAGTCATAGTTTCCTCATTTGTAAAATGGGAATGACAAGAGCTTATTGCCTTTTTTTCAGAGGGTTAGTTAGGGACCCAATTAAGATATTCACTATTCAAATATGAGGTAGTATTATCCTCTTGTTTATTCTCTTTGATGTTTTGACAGACCATCAACTATCCTGTTCTACACAAATAGTAGGCTGTTTGAGGTTGTGCAACTCTAGGTGCATCCTCTTATAGACTCAAATATATTTTCTTTTTCTATCTAGACTCCTCCATTATGAAAAGTTCAAACAGACCCTATTAGCTATCCAATAAGCTAAGGTCCAAAGTCAAATGTACTGTATGAGCAGTGGTGGTAGAGGAGGGCTTTTGATTACTTATTCAGCCTTAATGGCCAATCTCCGAGCAGCATGGTGTTTGCAATGGCCATGTTGGTCCAATTGGCTTAGTTTTCCAAGTTGAATATATTAAACTTCTTAATGGATTACAAAATTTATATTCATGTTTTGGGCCATAAAAGTGAGTATTATAGAGTTGGAAAACTGGATGTAGAATATGCAAGAGATTCAGAAAACATTTTCATTTTTGGTCTTTTGATTCAAATCCTGGCTAGCTTTTGCTGGTAGCTATAAAGGAATAACTGGTATTGGGTTATGCCTCCCGTGGTAAACAACCATAAAACTAGAAAAAATATGTGAAGCAACTATTGTTAAACATTGGAAAACAGGCCTTGCAAAGGATGAGGTAAGCCTCACCTTCTTGCAGTTTTCTGCCTGGAGATGTGTTTCCAATTATGGTACAGAAAGCTGGGATCTAAGTCATACTTAGATCTCACAGTCGTACTGTTGAGCTGAGGAAACAGATTGGAGTTTGGGATATCTGAAGCAGCTGGAATCTGCAAAGCAGGGCACCAGAGAGGAGAAACTGAATGGAGTAGGCAGGAGGTTTTGGAAGGAGTTCTTCCTGAATTTTTGGCTGAGGACTGCACTGTATATATGCAGCACAAGACTATACAAGGATCACCAGAGAACAAATGCTGCACAACTGATTATAAAACAAAAATAATAAAGGTTGAGCAGGACTGGGGGATGTTGGAGACTCTACAAGAGTTGAAAGACAGCATTAACATCTTGTTAATACCTCAAGCATCCAGCTTTGAGACCAGGAAGACCATGTCTAAGAAGTAAGCACTGAACTTTAGAGTAAAGCCTAGTTTCTCAACCTGATCCAAAAACAAACAAACAAACAACCACAAACCTAATACCAATCCTCCACAACAAGCTAAGCTGAGGGGATATTCACAGATGTACTCCAATATAATGAAAAGCCAAGTTACACAAGTTCAAAGTGATCAACAAGTAATTGATCTGCCTACTAGGACAAAAATAAACACTCTTTTAAGAATAGTAACAAAATCCAGAGTCTCTACAAAGTATCATGAATGATACCAAATACACAATAAAAAATTACCAGATATGCAAGGAAACAGGAAAACATGGTCCGTAGTTAAGAACAAAAGAGGTCAATGATTACCAACTCCAAGATGGCTCAGATGTGAGATTTACCAGACAAAACTTTAGAGCAGCTATTATAAATACCTTGAGAGAAAAAGTGAAAAATATGGAAGAGCTAAAGAAAATTATGTCTTAATGAGTAAGTAGCTAGGGAATTTCAGCAGAGTAAAGGATATATAAATGTTCACATAGAAATTCTAGAATTGAAAAGTACATAACTTCTCTAATCTGAAGCACAGAAAGAAAAAAATACGACTAAAAAAGATCCTTAGGGACCTGTGGGACAAATGGTCTAATATACATGTAATAGAAATATCAGAAGAAAAAGACATAAAGAAAGGCACAGAAAAAAATGAGTAAATAATGACCAAAAAGTCCCAAAATTTAATGACAATTACAGGCTTAAATATCTAGGAAAGAAGCAAACTCCAAGAAGTGTAAATATAAGACAAATCACACTTAGATATATTGAACTGCTGAAAATCAAAGGTAAAACATCATGAAACCAACTAGAGACAAAAAAAATTTACACAAAATGGAATATAATAGAATGGTATATTTAAAGTGCTGGGGTTAAAACAAACAAAAAAGAGGGGTGCCTGGGTGACTCAGTTGGTTAAGCATCTGACTCTTGATTTCAGCTCAGGTCATGATCTCAGGGTTCTGAGATTGATCCCTGCATCAGGCTCCGTGCTGAGGGTGGAGCTTGCTTAAGATTCTCTATCTCACTTCCCTCTGGCCCTCCCTCCACTTGCTCACACACACTCTCTCTCTCTAAAAAAATAAATAAATAAAACAAACAAACAAAAAAAGAGACAAAATCCCTGTCAACCCACAATTCTGTATCTAGTAAAAGTAGTTTGCAATAAAAAAAAGAATGAAATACATTTTCAGATAAATAAAGGTGTAGAGAAACCATCACCAACAGACCTGCTCCATGAGGAATCCTAAGGGATGTTCTTTAGGCTAACAGGAAATGATACAGAAAGGAACTCAGATCTGAAGGAGGAAAGAAGAGCCCCAGGAATAGTAAATAAGAGGATACATTTAAATGACAATATTATTTTTCTTTTTATAATCCTTAAAAGTGAATGGACTATTTAAAGCAAAATTAATGTTGTGAGGGGTTTTTACAGCACTTGTAGAAGCAAAAGATATGGCAACAGTAGCACAAAGAACAAGGGTGAGTGATAAATGGAATTGTATTAGTGTAAGTTTATTACATTTGGGAAGTGCAAAATGGGAAGTGAAAAGTATCAGGTGTAAAGTAGGAAGGATGAAGTAGGAAGTGCAAGGTCAGATATGAAGTGTGAAGTTTAAAGAAGTACAGTATGGACTCTAAATAGACTTTGTTAATGATGCATATAGTTAGCCTTGGAGCAATGATTTAACATTTAAAATAAAAGGGATATAACTAAGAAGCCAATGGAGAAAGTACTAAAAACACTCAATTAGCCCAAAAGAAGGCAGGAAACAAACAACAGAGGGACAAAAACCATAAAGAGCCAATAAAAACAAATAGCAAGAAGATATATAAAATCTAATCTTATGGATAATTTCACTAAATGTCAATGAACTAAGCTCCAATCAAAAGGCAGACATTTTCTGTTGGGTTAAAAAACACAACCTAGTATGTGATATCTACAAGAGATGTACTCTGAATATAAAGACAAAAATAGAACAGAAATAAATATACCATGCAAACAGTAAGCATAAAAAAAAAAACTGGCATTGCTATATTCATATCAGATAAGTTAGATTTCAAGACAAGAAGCATTAGAAGAGATGAAGAGGGGTAATTCATCAGAAAGGCACAATAATCCTAAATATGTATGCATCTAATAAAATAACTTCAAAATTCATAAGGTAAAAACTGAAAAACCAAAGGTAAAAACCAAACAGACAAATCCACAATCACAGTTGATGATTATAATATCCTCCCATTCAGTAATAAAAAGAGTATAGATAAAAAATCAGTAAGGACATAAAAATGTTTTTTTCTTAAAGATTTTATTTATTTATTTGTCAGAGAGAGAGAGAGCACAAGCAGGGGGAGCAGCAGGCAGAGGGAGAAGCAGGCTCCCTGCTGAACAAGGAGCCTGATGTAGGATTTGATCCCAAGACCCTGGGATCATAACCTGAGCCAAAGGCAGATGTTTAACCAACTGAGCCACCCAGGTGTCCCAGGACATAAACATCTTAATGACACTATCAATCAAATCTATTTAATTGACATTTACCAAGCACTACAGCCCCAAGCTACAAAATACTCATTCTTCTCAAGTGAATGTGTAACATTTACTAAAATAGCTTTCTGCTGAACCATAAGGTAAATCTCAAGAAATTTTTAAAAATTGAAATGATAGAGTATAGTCTCAGATAACAGTGAAATTAGAAATCAATCACAATAAGCTTTCTAGAAAACCCTCAAATATTTGGATATTGAAATAGCACATTTATCAATAATCCATAGCTCAGTGAAAAAAATCACAAAGGAAATGAGAAAATATTTTGAACTTAATGATAATGAAAATAAAATTTATCAAAATATTGGGACTCAGCCAAAGTAGCACTTGAAAGGAAATTTAGAGATTCAAATACCATTTAGAAAAAGAAAAAAGTTAAAATCAATGATCTAAGTTTCCAAATTAAGAAACTAATAAAAGAAGAGCAAATTAAGTAGAAAGAAGGAAATAATAAAGATTAAAACCAAAAATTGATTATATAGAATACAAACACTAGAGAAAACTATCAGAGTTAATGTTGGTTTTTTAAAAAGCTCACACCCTGGCCAAGACACAGATGAATCTATCATTTTTTATAGTTATAAAACATATTTGGTAGAAAATTTCCAGAAGATTTCAGCAGTATTATTCATTTATAATCTTCACTTAGGCTGATAACTAATAAATAGAAAAAAATTCACCCAATAAAATATATGTAAGCAGACGAGTCCTGGAGAAGTCACTTTATTTTCATACAGTCTCCAGAAATCATTTTAATTATTTAACTAATTTTTATTTTTAACCAAAATACATGCTCATGGTTTTAAAAGTCAAAGAATAGTAAACAATTTATAAAGGAGTCCCATGTACCATGTCCTAGCCCCCCACCCCCATAGTCCTGCTTCCCAAAGGCAAGCATGTACTTTTCCCCCGTAGTGTTTACCCACATAAAGTTAAGTATTTAACTCTATTTCTTAATAGATCAATTGTATACACTATGTATTTTCTATTATGGTACAGCAGGATTTAACACACACAGTTCACTCTTCCCCATGCTTCCTCTCCTCCTTCCAGTAGCAATGTATCATAGTTTTTTTTTTTAAAGAATATTCAGTATTTTTAGTGTTATGACTAAATAAATATCATTTACTGCTGAACCATAATCAGAGTATACCATGGTTATGTTTCTTTCTTTCACAACTTTTTGTTAGCTCTGGCATTAATAATTGTCCAGTTCTTATCATGGGTTTTGTTTTCTCTGTATCTATTGCTAATGCTTCTGACTTGCCCCACCAGCCTCTCAAAACAATTTCCTACATTATAAAACATAGGAGATAGTCTCCTGTTGGTTTTTTAAAAAAGGAAACCTCCCCTGGAACTTCTATTTATTTGCAACTCCTGCTCTTCATTTTTTATTATTTTTTAAATCCACATTGATATTTTATTTTATTTTATTTATTTTTTTTTACTTGATTTGTTACAACTCCCGCTCTTAAGGATGCTGCACTCCCTGCTGCCATTCTGGGCTTTCTCTTTCCCATCATCCAGAGAATTCCTCTCCCCTCTCTTGTGTGTTGGATCCTAGGAAATTAAAATCTCATATAATACTCTTCCTTCATTTGCTTTGTTGTTTTGATGGTGTGGACACTACAGAGGCTTCCTGAGAAAGAACAATTGCACGTATCTGTAAATTTTATTCCATCTTCTTGCTTTATTGCTTAGCAGGATATAGAATTTTAGGTTGGAAATCATTTTCGTTTGGACTTTTGAAGCCATTTCTCTACCCTATTCTAGTCTCCAGTGTTGCTGTTGAGAAGCCCCCAACCCTTCTAATTTTCATCGTTTATATTCTTTGAAAGCTTTTTTTGAAAACTCCATTTTTTGGCAATATCTAATTAAAAAAATCCCCAGCTTCACTGAAGTATAATTGACATGCAATGAACTGTTAAAATTGAAAGTGTAGAAACTGATAAATTATTGCTTATGTATACTCATGACGCTATCACCACACTCAAGAACGTATCCATCAGTTTGGATACATCAGATTGGAACATAACAAAGTTTTCTCCTTCCCTTGTAACATCTCTCATTTCTGTCTCTCTTTGCTACCTCCCTTCCATGACTCCTCTCCAGAAAACCACTTATCTGCTTTCTATCAGTATAGATTCTTTTGCAGTTTTTAGAATTTTATATAAATGGATTCAAATAATATGTATTCTTTTTTGCTTGATTTCTCTCACTCAGCATAATTATTTAGTTACCCATATTCTCACATGTATCAATATTTCATTCCTTTGTATTACTGGGAAGCTTTCTATTGTGCACAGCTTATCTAGAATTTATATGGAAATGCAAATGAGCTGGAATTTTTTTTTTAAGACGAAGAGTAAAGTTGCAGGACTTATACTATTCAATTTCAAGAATTATTTACAGGGCGCCTGGGTGGCTCAGTTGGTTAAGCGACTGCCTTCGGCTCGGGTCATGATCCCAGGGTCCTGGGATCGAGTCCCGCATCGGGCTCCCTGCTCTGCGGGGAGCCTGCCTCTCCCTCTCCCACTCCCCCTGCTTGTGTTCCCTCTCTCGCTGTGTCTCTCTCTGTCAAATAAATAAATAAAATCTTTAAAAAAAAAAAAGAATTATTTACAAAGCTATAGTGATCAAGAGAGCATGGTATTGGCATAAAGATAAACATTTTGATAAATGGAATAGAATTGAGATTCCAGAAACAGACCCACACATGTATTGATTTTCAATGAAGGTAGAAAAACGAATGGTACTGAAATAATTGGGGTATTCATATGGACAAAAATGAATCTCTACTGTTACTTCATGCCACACACAAATATTTATTTTATTTTATTTTATTTTGGGGGGGAGAAAATCACTTTATTCTAATTAATTCACAAATGAGAATGTCACAAAAGGTGATTTAAGGAGGCACACAAACATCTGCCCAGCCCCAAATTCAAACCATCTCAATGAACTTCTATACAGTGAGAACAACATTTTTCATTCCAATTCCGAAGAAAGCTGTATTTAATGAGGAAGGAGAAGCTTAACTGGTGGTTTTACACCTTATATATTCACCATCAATTATCTTTTTATGCTAAATTAACTTGGTTATGAGACATGATTTTCCATATCTTCAATTTGAACTTCTCGATTAGGCTAATCCATTTGCAGATCTGCACTGTTGCAGCACCTCGCTGGAACCTTCACAAAGCCTCAGGTCACCCTGGTTCTGGGCACACTCCAGAAACTGTTTCATCTCATAGTGGCATGGGTCAGACTGCTGCTACTGCTGGCCTGCTGGCTGGGTTCCCTGAGGCTCCTGGTGAGTGATGTCAGGCCTTGAAGGCTCAGCATTGCCTCCTCCACTGAAGCCCCCAGTGATGCATGACCTATCATGTGCCCGGCAGCAGAGCCCCCAGCCACGCCAGCTGCAGGGGTTGCCATCTGGGCCAAGAGACCTGGCTGCCGGGGCTCAGCAGCTGGTGGAGCCGCTGCCGGAGGCTGAGCTGCGGGGGGCTGAGCTGCCGGCGCTGGTCTAGGCGCTGCTCTCATCTGAGGTGCCTGGCTGGTGGGGGGGCGGGGGGGGGGACATGCGGGAGGTGCGGCTCCGGCTTCTTAAAATTTTCCCTTTGAAAGATTCCATTAAGAAAATAAAAAGGGGGGCGCCTGGGTGGCTCAGTTGGTTAAGCGACTGCCTTCGGCTCAGGTCATGATCCTGGAGTCCCAGGATCGAGTCCCGCATCGGGCTCTCTGCTCGGCAGGGAGTCTGCTTCTCCCTCTGACCCTCCCCCCTCTCATGCTCTCTATCTCATCTCTCTCAAATAAAAAAATAAAATCTTTAAAAAAAAAAAGAAAAGAAAAGAAAAAGGGAAGTCACAGACTGGGAGGAATAATTCATAATATGTAAATCTGGCAAAGGATTATATCCAGAATATAGAAAGAACTCTCACAGGTCAATAATAAGAAAACAACTCAATAAAAACAAGCAAAAGACTTGGATACTTCACAAAAGAAGATACACAAATAAGCCAACAGACATATGGGGAGATGCTGCAAATCTTTCATCAGGAGGGAGATGCAAACCACAGCTACAGTGAGATCCTTTTACAAATGCACTAGCAGGACTATAATTAAGAAGACTGACAACAGCAAATGTTGGTGAAGAGCTGGAGCAACTGGAATCCTCATCCATCGCTGGTGGGAGTATAAAATGACACAATCTGCTTGGGAAACACTTTGGCAGTTTCTCATACACTTACCAGCAATTCCTCTCCTAGGTATTTACCAACAGAACTGAAAGCTATGTCCACACAGACTTGCACGCATTTGTTTTAGCAGCTTCATTCAAAATAGCCAAAAACTGGAAATAATTCAAATGTTTATCAAAAGGGGAGTGGATAAACAAATTACGGTGTATCCATATCATAGAATCCTTTGCAGCAATAAAAAAGAACAAGTCTCGACCCATGGAAAAACATGGGTGAATCTCAAAAACTTGGGATGAGCTAAAGAAGCCAAAAGATGTATCCTGTATATTCCATCTAGACGAAAGTCTAAAGGAGCCATAATTAATCTCTATTGATGGAAAACAGAGTGTTTGCCTGGAAGTAGGGAAGGGGGAGATAGATGACTGCAAAGTGACATAAGGGAACTTCGGGGGATGGTGAAAATGTTCTATGATCTGTCTTGACTAGGGTGGTGGTTACCCAAGTGTCTGCATTTATCAGATCTCATTGAAATGTGCCCCCTTACTATGGGAGCAGTCTATGTCATGTAAATGATTACCTCAATAAAGGTAATGATTTAGCAGTTGACATGGCCACTGTATGGGGGGGCTGCTGTCACATGGCACTTCTACTCTTGGATAATTTCTCTAGCACTCATGTCGCCCACAAATCCAGGCAAAGGTAAAGGAGTAGCAACATGACAAAGGAAAAAGAAAAAAAGAAAAACTAAAGTTTGTGGTTTCTAGATGCTTGCTAGCTTAAGAATACCAAGAAACGTTTTATAATTTTTGAAGGGTAGGAAACAGCCATTCAGTGGTGATGGAGAAGTTAGTTTATTCAAGTGAATGTAAGAAAACTCATTCTGGAAATGGAAAAACTAGCATCGTATCCTGGTATGTATCATTACACAAAAACCAATAAGTACATGGATTGTCAATTTTCTGAAAATTAGGAGGCCTCTAAATGCACTCAGTGCTCAAACTCTGCTAATTGGAGTGGGCTCTTTGATAGCTCACCAGGCTTGCTCTCCTCTGGGCCCTCATTTCTAAACATTGTGCTGGCAAAGAACTCAGAGATGAATATCAGAGGTTAACAGATTTCCCGTTTATAGAATGTGACATACAAGGGGATTTAATGCAGTCGTATTTTAGAGGAGGCCTTTTAGAAGTATAAGGGAGTGAGTCTAATGGAGGAGATTTCGGGAATGATGGGGGACAGTGACGTGGGACCAGTTTTCATCACCCTTGGTACCATATCACTTGAAGCAAGCTTTTCTCCCCCCCAAGCAGGCCTGCAGCTATTTTGCTCAGCCAACAAACAAGTTAAAATAAACAATTTATATTTTCTTGGGAAGACTCAATTATAAAGAGGTCTTGGATTTTGCTTTGTTACCACTCAAAAAAATGGGGGAACTTACAAATGAAAAGAATTATGAGACAAATCAACCAATTAAAATGTATGACTCTAATTTTTGGACCCTGATTAGAGAAAACAAAATGTAAAAGCAAACAAAAAATTTTGGGACAGTTAGAGCAATTGTGGATAGTTGGATACTGAATAATATTAAGAAATCATTAAAAAAATTTAAGGGTGATGATGGAATTTGGTTTTGTTTTTAAATACATTCTGACATATTTATGGATGAAATGATAAAATGTCACTATAACTGCTTTTGGAGTATGCTCCTAACCAAGGCTACAGGAAGAGGGTCAGGAACCCTTACAGCTTTTTACTCTTTAGTTTGGGATTGCCTTATGCCCTGCTCCCTTTTCCGTCTGTCCATAATTTTCACAGCTTCCATCTTACTTGGCCTTCTCTCTGTTTCCCTCTTCCCCTGGTGCTGAATCCAGGTGGATCTGGTTAAACTCTAGCAATTCCTTGGCATGCTGTTTCCAGTATGGACTCCTTTATGTCTACTCACACCACGACCAGAGTTAAGTGACACCATGGCCCCTGGTTTTGCCAAGCCTCACGGGTGTAACACTTTGAAAGGAGCTCCCAAAGACCCTGTCTGAGAATGTAGAAAAGAGGCTGATTTAATTATGCAGTGTTTACAGATCATCAGAATTGGAAAAGTGTGAGATTATGGGTACATTACAATTCCACCAAAGAGTTGGATGAGCAATATTACTGATCCCACAGAAAGCAATCCTGAAAAATGCTAATTAAATTCACTTTCTAGTTACAGTTTGTATTTCATCAGAATGCTATAAATTGTCATTCTTTTAAGCACAGTTTAAGTAATAGGATATCTTAAAGCTGCAGGTCATGTTCATTTAGTATATTGTGAAATTAACTTAATGGGCAGCAAAAGGCATTTTTTAATAGACTGGACTAGATTGGAATAGAATAGAATGAAAATATTAAAGGGAATCATACATAGTAAGAGTGATTTTTTTTTTTGTAGAACTTTTTGTTTTGTGTATGGGTGCATGTGTGTGTGCGTCCGCGTGTGTGTGGGTGCGTGTGTTTGTGTGTGTGTGTGCACTCTGTCAACAATGTAACAATCAATTTCTTACTGTGATCATTGCTTAAAAAGTTTGAAAACCCCTAGGTAATGAAATTTGTACCCACAATATATAAATAATAAAAAAAAAAACCCAAGGGGAAAAAACAAGATCACTCGATGAAAATTTCTTTTCAACGAATTTCCAGTAACTGGTCACCTGAATCAGATCACTAAAGCTATGCCAGCCAGTCAGAAATCAGAAATCACCCGACAGAAGGAAGAAGTTCCTTGGTGTCACCTGATCTGTTGTTCTTTTTGTGTGGTCCTGTTGACATGATGTGATTTGAAGTTTTGGGTTCATGAGCAAATGGCTAAGAAAGAATTCTTGAGATGGTTTTGGTGCAAAAGGCGATTTTATTATAGCATGGGGACAGGACCCTGGGGACAGAGAGCTGCACTGGGATTGTGAGGAGTGACTCATTGTATATTTAATTAGTGGGGGTTAGGGCTAGCATAAATCTCTAAGGAATTTGGAAGCAAGGCTTTCAGGACCTTGAGGGGCTAGCTGCTGTTAAGACAAGGTTACTTTTAGTCGTCAACAAAATGTAACATTAAGGCACTAGGCAGCCTTGAGTTCCTTGAGGAAGGTCATGCTCTGCGTGTTTCAGGTATCTCTCAGTGGGCTGCAAGTTGTAAGGACATTTTTTTAAAGATTTATTTATCTTTTAGAGAGAGAGAGAGTGCAAGTGGCGGGGAGGGGCAGATGGAGAGGGAGAGAGAGAATCTCAAGCAAACTCCCCACTGAGCATGGAGCCCCACATGGGACTCGATCTCACGACCCTGAGATCATGACCTGAGCTGAAACCAAGAGTTGGACTCTCACCTGACTGAGCCACCCAGGTGCCCCAAGGAAATTTAATTTAAGCGACATGTCTCTTGCCTTTGGTTCCCTCATTAGTTCTGCTAACTATGTTTTTCTATTGATTTTTAAAGGCCTTGTGCATTTTTGTTACTTGGTAGCTGCCATTTCCAGCCTGGAATTTGTCTGTCTCTAGATGTAGCTGGTGGGATATAGCTGAGTAGGAGGATGAGTAAGGCCATGCAACTTTGGGGCCCAAATGCAGAATTCCCTCCCCCTCCTCTCCTCCCCAACCCGACCGTTTAGGTCATGATATGAACAAGGTAAAATGACATTAGTCGCTGAGTCACACGCTGAACTGCAACAGCCAAGGCTCCTACAAGGCTGGTTCATGTGCCAAGGCCATATTTGGCCAAAGAATGTGTGCCCTTTGAAATCCCAGCAGGCCCACACCTACAGATTATCAGCTGATGAAAGGTTCGTCTGTTCTTGTAGCCCTAGGATGGAGAAAACAATCTTCTCCTTGCCAAGTTTATCTTTTATATAAAACTTCAAATAAGAACTACAAGCTTGCATAATGCTCACACACCTAGAAATTTTTAATTCACACACTCGAACGGTTTGTGGTACTATCAACCTCCCAATGGTGTTTGAGAACCATTGCAAACTGGATTTGCATGTTTCCATCCCAGAAAGAGCAAGTCCTATTAAAATAAAGAGCACCACTGATAAAGGGGTGACTCCCCAGGTGGAAAGGCCTTTTGAGAGGGCATAATTAAGGCCAGAGAATCTATCTCAGGATGATATGCTCCTTTGGAAAATGAAACGTTCCCACTTTGACTGAGGGAGTCAGGAGGAAATAAGTCCTGAAGTCTTAAAAGGGGACTGGGTTGGGGAACACATTTCAGATAAAAGTGATAAGAAATGTAAAATGTATTTATCAGATGTTTCATAATGTGATCTAATTGGTGACGTGTCCCCAGGCACGAAAGAAGCCAGGCCTACCATATTGAAAGCAGAATGAAGGGGTGCTTGGCATGGCTCTCTGAGCAGTCACCAGTGATTCATCTGGAGGCACAGCTGGGGCCCAGAACAGAAAAGCAGAGGATGCAGTCAGCGTGAGTACTGTGGGTTCCCAAGACCACAGATATCCCCAGCTCCAACTCAACGCTGACGCAAACCAGGACCTTGCTAAGCTGTCTGTTCTCGAACTGAGTCTGCTCAGGTTTATGTTCCCACCTCATCGCAAATTTCAGATGAGGTGTCAAGAGTGGTGTCTGGAACATTTCCTGGCAGAGATAGTGTTCCCCCCTCCCCTCTCCCAGACCTTGTTTTCCCCTTCCTGCCTCTCCCCGCTCCTGTTTCCCAGGGGAGGAGCCTGGTGATGGAGTGACACTGACCTATGTTCCAATCCAGCCCCCCTACTTGCTTGCTGGGTGGCAAATCATTGAACTTCTCAAAGCCTCAGTTTCCTCAGCAATAAAATGGAGGTATAATACCTCTTTACCTTGTAGGGTTGTGTGAGGTTTGAGGAAATGTACATAAAATGCTTTGCAAACATTCAACACTCAAGGTCAGGGGTTCTCAACCTCAGCACTTTTGGTATTTTGGCCAGATAAGTGTTCGTTGTGGGGGGGCTGTCTGGTGCATTTTAGGATGCTTGGCAGCATCCCTTGTCTCTACAAACTAGATGTCAGTAGTATCCTCCCCCCTTGGTTGACTGTGACTTCCATCCTGCTCTCCTTTCTCTCTCTCTCTGTCTCCCCCTCTCCCCTCCTCTCCCCTTCCCTCCTTCGCTCCCTGACCTTCTCGGTTTGGGGAAAGCAAACTGCCCTGTTAGCAAGAGCCCATGTGGCAAGTCCAGCAAGAATCTGAGGCCAGCCTGAAGCCAAGTAAGTGAACTTAGAAGAGGATCAACCCTCAGTTGACCCTTGAGGTAAATGCAGCCCTAGGCGATACGTGGATCACAGCTTTGTGAGTCACCCTGAGTCAAAGGTACCCAGCTAAGCCATTCCCAGATTCCTGCACCCCATAGAAACTCTGAGATACTAAATGCTGGTCTTTGAAGCTGCTAAGCTTTGTGATAATTTGTTAGGCCGTGATAGATAACTAAGACAAGGACCAGCAATGTATCAAGTAATATATTGGGTGCTGTATTGGGAAGAAGATGAACGAGATGGGAGTCTCTGCTCAGAAAGGATGCATAACTCAGAGGTGACCCCACAGGGCAGATCTCTTCTCTTTTCTTTCATCTCTTCTCTTCTCTTTTCCGCATTGACACCCATGGCATTAGGTCCTTTCCATATGCATTGCTGGGTTGTCCTGAACACATTTAGTGCTCTCTTTATATGATCTTAGAATTAATGTTCTTTTTACCTCTTTGTGGAGCAGACATTTACATTTTTAAAATTGCATTAAGAGTTTAAGCAACTTTATATGGAAAGAGGGCAAAGAGAATGTTGAGCTAAATGTCTGTTATTCTAAATTCTTCTCCCAATTTTATTCAATGTATATTCATACATTTTCCTTGATTATCATCAGTGATATACTACTTTGTGTTCTCTGTTTACTAAATATGTTTTCAAAAATTTTTAAATTTATTTTTTAAAGATTTTATTTATTTATTTGAGAGAGAGAGAGAGAGCATGAGTGGGGGAGAGGCAGAGGGAGAGGGAGAAACAGACTCCCCACTGAGCAGGGACACCGACCCAGGGCGCAATCCTAGGACCCTGGGATCAGGACCTGAGCCAAAGGCAGATGCTTAACTGACTGAGCCTCCCAGGTGCCCCTCCTAAATGTGTTTTATTGCAAAAGTAACAAATAGTTGATATAAAGAAATTAAAATAATACAAGAAGGCAGAAAGAAGAAGTATGCCTGGTAAACTTACCAGAACTAACAACTGTTAACAATTTTATATGTATCTTTCTAGATATTTTCCATGGACTATTAACTATACCACATAAACACATATATTTTTATTTTTGAGATTCTTTGGTTTCAAGGGATAGGAACAAAAGCAAACTGGCTTAAGCAAAAGAAAAGACCTAACTGGCACAGATACGCCAAATTTTGGAAAGACAAGAGTAGAACTGGGCTTCAGGATGATTGAAACCAGGACTAGAACATCATCAGGAATCACTCTTTTTGTCTTTCGTCTCTACTTCTTCCTGCATGTTAGCTTAATCTTCCACACTGGGTTCTCCACGAGTCAGGCAATATGACCACTAGCAGCTCCCAGCTTTGAGCCTTACAACTTTGTGACCAGAGAGGAAAGGGACCCTGTTCTTCTGGCTTGAAAAATCCCAGGGCATTTTTCTACTTGGTTCAATCTGTTGATTAATCAATCACCCTAGGCAGGGCATGAGGTATTACAAGAGCCTCGGCTGGAGTCACATGCCCAACCCATTGCTGGGGAAAGTGTCTGTTACTAGAAAAGTCAAGGGAAAGGATGCTGGGCAGCCAAGAACAATAGACATCTGTCAATTTTGTTTTAATTCAGGTAGGAGCATAACACGCATATTGTTCTCCAGTCTGTTTTAGCCAATGAATTATATATCATGGACTTCTTTCCATATCAATGTATATTATGATCAGTTTATCAAACAGGCTACATTCAATAGAACAGAAATATGAAACGGTTTTGGTTTTCTCCCTAATTATGTCTTTCCATCATATTGCATGAAATCTTCCTTTCTGACTCTTAATGATACCTTAGGCAGATCTCATAGCTTTCTGACCCCCCCTTTTTTTTTTAAGATTTTATTTTTTTGTTTGTCAGAGAGAGAGAGAGAGAGCACAAGCTGGGGGAGCAGCAGGCAGAGGGAGAAGCAGGCTCCCTGCTGAGTAAAGGAGCTCTATGTAGGGCTTGATCCCAGGACCCTGGGATCATGACCTGAGCCAAAGGCAGATGCTTAACCAACTGAGCCACCCAGGCATCCCTCTGGCCACTTTTTATTATTAAAATGTCTAGAATAGTCTAAAACTAAATTTCACATCCACTTTTTTTCACATCCAATTTATTTTTTCAAGATTTATTTATTTTTTTACTGAGAGAGTGTGCGTGAGTGGGGGAGGAGGGGCAGAGGCAGAGGGAGAGAGAGTCTTGAGTAGACTCCCCGCTGAGCAGGGAGCCTGATGTGGGGCTCGATCTCATGACCCTGGATCATGACCTGAGCTGAAACCAAGAGTCAGACACTCACCCGACTGACCTACCCAGGTGCCCTTCACATCCAGTTTAATGTTCATTCTCTTCCTCAAAACTATGAGTGCAGGGCAGGCCTCAGTGAGAGGATTTGGAGTAGAGAAGGGTGTGGGTCACTTTTCACTGTTTCTGCCCTCTTTTTTCATTGGGATGAGAAGGAGGGATAATCAGAGAGGCAAGTGTCTCTTATTTATAGGAGTTACAGGCTGAATTGTGTCCCTCCTCAAAAATCGTATGTTGAAGCCCTACAATACCTCAGAATGTGACTGAATTTGAGACAAGATCCTGAAAGAGGTGATGAGTTTATAATGAGGCCATTTGGGTGGGCCCTAATCTAGTCTCACTGGTGTCCTTATAAGAAGAGGAAATTTGGACATACAGAGAGACACCAGCAGCTAACATGCACAGAGGGATGACCATGTAAAGCCAAGGAGAGTGGCCTCATAAAACCAACCCTTCAGGCACCTTGATCTTGGACTTCCAGCCTCCAGAACTATGAGAAAAGACATTTCTGTGGTGTTTTGTTATGGCAGCCCAAGCAAAGGAATCCAGTGATGATTGTTGGGGTGATCAGATGGTGCTCCCTGTATTTTAAAGGCTGTCTTGTTCATGGGTCACATGTGTGGTTTCTTCGGGGAGATCCCAGAAAGTTCTCCTCAGGGCACAGTTCTTTGGTGTGGAAAATACACTGGAGTTTAACTTTCTCCAAGTCCCTCTCAGCTCCCACCCAGAACAGTTCATAGTACAGTCTCAAGTTCACAGGGGCGGGGAGGGGGATGGGGTCCTCTCTCCTGGTGACCAAGCCTCTTGGACAGGGTACCCGGTAAGCTACATTCCAAAGATCGTTTCACTCTCAGGAAGCCCCCATGTCTTTGTCACACCCAAGAATGGACAGATAGACCACTCTGCGGCTGTGGCCTCTTTGCCCAGCTCTGTCTCCTTTTATTTCCTGCTCAGATAGACACAGAGGACAGATGAGCAGTTCTACTGAAGAAGCAGATATGTAAACAGGGAGTTAATGTGAGGACCCCTGCCGTGCCTGCACCTCTAATCTCTGTATGTTTCCCCTTACTTAACTTTTGAGGGATAGTCCCCTCATGAGGAAAGAAAGAGAAACCATAGCACTCCCCACAAGGCTGACATCTGAAGACTGAAAATTCTCCTTGAATTCGTTTCCCAAAGTGGTTGCATATATAGGTATAGATTGGAGGCAATTACGGACTGACAGCTGAGTAGCTGAGCCAATCTAGCTGTTTCTTATCTGTCCTGAAGAGGTCTGTGACCTTCAATTACTTTAGCCTCCTTTGGTGTATGGGTTGCTTATCACCCCAATCTCTAGCCAATTCTGGAATAACATCCTATTACATGTCAGTTTACTTAGAGTCTATTTTAATGACTTGCATGGATGAAAACATTATAATGTGTTTAACTAGTCCTCTGCTGATGAATATTTGGGTAGGGTCCAAGTTCTTGCTATTGCTTCCGTGAATATACTCATTGTTTTTGTGAACATGTGAGTGTGTGTATGGATATGTTTCATGGGCTAAATTCCTAGATTTAAAACTGTTGGATCAAAATAGGTTAGCACAATTTTTTTTTGAACATTATACACTAAGCTTTTACTTTTTACATTATCATAAAGTAAAATTGACATTTTTATTTTAGTGTACAGTTCTATGAATTTTAAAGATTCATGCAGCCAGTGCTATAATGAGGATACAGAATAGTCCATCATGCCAAAACACTCTGTTGTGGTGTCTCTTTATATTTACTCTCTTCCTCCCACCCATAACACCTGACAACCACTGACTTGCTCTGGCACATATTTTTAATGGTAACAACTTCTATTTATTCACTTTGATTGATTGACAAAGCAATGGCTACTCTGTCATAGATAGGTTCAAGGCATTAGTTGCTGGGTCTGCTAAGATCATGTTTCCCTGTTATTAACCCTAATGAGAAGATAAACTTAAAAAAAATTTTTTTTTCAAAAACATTTAAGTAAAATAGTTTTCAAAATACTCCAGGCCTTAATAAGGTAAGCCTTATCAGTTTAGAGTTTTCTATCATTTTATTTAATTCCATGTGTCTTTTAAAACAATTATGAACCAAATCATATAATAGGTTAATGTGTAAGCACAGTCTAAATAAGAATCATAAAACAGACATTCTTAAATCTGTTCCCCAACTTAAGATCTAGAATATTATAGTGCCTTTGGTACCCTGTGTTCTCATCTCTTATCGTATCTCCCCCTTCCTAGGCCTGAGTTTGCCTCTTCAAACCAGAAGCCTTTGAATATTGTTTAACATTTATTTGGGAAGGGGATAGAATTGTTTCTTTTTATACTAAAAACTGACTTACTCTATGGTGGACAGAATAATGGCCCCCCAAAGACATCCTAAACCCTGGGATCGGTGACAAGAGGAATTTTGTAGATGTGATTAAGGGCCTGTATCCTGGACTATCTACGGGGGGCCTGGCATAATCACAGTAGGTTTTTAGGAGAAGGCAATAGCCCCAGTGTCAGGAAAGGAGACATGATGATGAAAACAGAGGGTGGGATGATGTGGAATGCTGTGGGATGCAGGCAGCCTCTAGAAACCAGAACATGTGAGATGATAAATTAGTGTGGTTTCAAGCTACTATGCTTGTGGTAATTTGCTTCCATAGGAAAATAATAGGAAATCCGTAGGAAAGTAATACACTCTTTATCTATGTTTTTAAAAAGATCAGTTAAGGGCGCCTGGGTGGCTCAGATGGTTAAGCGTCTGCCTTCAGCTCAGGTCATGATCCCAGGGTCCTGGGATCGAGTCCCGCATTGGGCTCCCTGCTCTGCGGGGAGCCTGCTTCTCTCTTTCTCTCTCTCTCTCTCTCTGTCTCTCATGAATAAATAAATAAAATCTTAAAAAAAAAAAGATCAATTAAATGCTCTAAGTAGAATATGACACTTAAATATTTTAATTTCGATAACATTTGACTTTCACAAAAGTCAAAAGATTAGTATAAGAAACACCTGTATTCCCTTTACCCAGATTCACTGATGGTTAATATTTTGCTCCATTTGTTTATTATTTGCTCTCATTCTTCCCCTCTTTATTAAAAATATTTGAAGATACCTTTCAGATACTATGATTCTCTACCCATCAATTCTTTACTGTGTATTTCCTAAAAGCAGGGACTTCTCTTCCATCACCACACCACAATGATTGAAATCATAGACTGGCACTTTGAAGTAACACTATAACCTAAAATTTGTATCTATATTGCTCTGATGGCCCCAGTGCTGTTTGGTGGTGATTATTTACCCCGGTCCAGGATCCAATCCAGAAACATGTGTGGCAGTTAGTTGTCATGTCTCTTTGGTCTCTTGTAACCCAGAAACGTTCCTCCATCTTCCCTTGTCTTTCATGTTTTTGGCAATTGTGAAGAGTACAGGCTAGTTATCTTATAGGAAATTTTTCTATTTTACTTTGTCTGAAGTTTCCTTAAGATTCAATTTGGGTCATGCATTTTCAGGCAGAAACACCACAAATGTGAATATTGTGTCCTCCTCGGTGCATCACGTCAGGAGGCACAGTCAGCTGGTCCCATTGTTGGTGATGTGAATCCTCTGCCCAGTTACTGTGTCCCCCCTGTGTAATTAATAAGTAATCTGTAGCAGGATACTTTGAGTGAGATTGCCTTCTCAACCTTGTGAGCCACCATGTTGATTCGAGCCTTCCTTACTTCCATTTTTTTAACTTCCTTCTTTAAACACTGAGAAATCTGGCTTCCCTGATCTAATATGATATTTCAACCTATTTGAAATGGTCTTTCATATCATTATTTTCCCATTACTTACAACTCAGTGTCATGTCATTCATAGTCCTAATGAATAGACATGATTCATATGCATATAATCACAGATCCTCTTCAAATTATGTTTAAAGTTTCTTTTTTGGACTTTTGGTTGCCCAGAAATTTTCCACTTTTCTATAATGTCACTTCAGTTTTATTTTTTAATTTTTTTTGGGGGGGGAGGGACAACTTATTGGAATATAAAAGGTTTATATTGTATATAAAAGGCTTACAATTTAGATAATAAAATAAACTACCCTTTAGTTTAAGAATTTCAGCTGACCCATAGGCATTATTACCTGGCAGGTCCCAGGGTTGGTGGCATAGCTATGATTATTCAAGTTCCAGATAATATCACAAAGGTAACCAATACAGATGAACCTCTTGTGTGGTAAATGTTTCTCTTTTTTCCCACATGAGGGCACTTTGACTTCAGTGGCAAACCTGACACAGACTTCTAATTGATTCTAGTGATGTCTTAGTGATGGTTAGTGATTGCTACCTCAGGAAGCTGACTAGCTGCACTTCTACCTAACTCAGGTTCAGGATGGGTCAGCCTTGGGCAGAACTGAGTTTTCTGAAGGATAATCTAAACTGATCCATAGTTTTGCATTTCCTGGAGATGATCAATTTAAAATCAGAATCCACCATTTGGCAATCTAGCTTGACTTGATCAAGGACAGAAGGGTCAGGGAAGAGAGTGGTCATGATGAAATTAGATTGATGAAGAGTTTCTCAACTACGGGAAAAATAGATGTGATAAGAACATCCTGTGGAGGAGAGGATAGCCAAGGAGTAGTATCAACACACTATAAACCCAAGAAACACCAGAAAAAATTCTTAAAAGTATCTGACATGCATTCCCAGAACAAGCAGAATGGTTATACATGTGGGCTTGGCACCAGACAGACTTTGATTTGAGACCTGGTTTATTGAATGACCTTCAATGATTTATTTATTAAATGACTGGCTAAGTTGTTTAATCTCTCTTTTTTTTTTTAAGATTTAGTTTCTTTCTCTATAAAATAGGGATGACAAAGGTGCTGATATTACATGGTTATTGTGAAGATTTATTAATGTGTGCCAAGCTCAGTAAATGTCAGCTGGCTATAACTTTAGAGTTTATCCAATAAAGAGTTTAATTTGTCAATTCTTAGTTTTTTGAGTATCATGAGAAAGCATCAAAAGTGATCGCTCTTTAATTGGCAAGGTATTCTTTAAAACAATAGGATCATGTTTTTTTTTTCTTAGCATATATATAGGGGAGGGGGGTGGGAGGATGGGTTAGCCTGGTGGTGGGTATTGAGGAGGGCACATTCTGCATGGAGCACTGGGTGTTATGCACAAACAATGAATCATGGAACACTTCATCTAAAACTAATGATGTAATGTATGGGGATTAACATAAGAATAAAAAAAACCCAATGAAATATTGCCATTTGCAATGACATGGATGGAGCTAGAGAATATAATGCTAAGCAAATAAATCAGTCAGAGAGAGACAAATACTATATGATTTCACTCGTAAGTGGAATTTAAGAAACAAAACAGACCAGCAAAGGGAAAAAAAGAGAGAGAGGCAAACCAAGAAAGGGATTCTTAACTATAGAGAGCAAACCAATGGTTACCAGAAGGGATGTGGGTATGGTGATGGGGATTAAGGAGTACACTTGTGATGAGCACAGCATAAGGGTGATGTATGAAAGTGTTAAATTACTATATTGCATACTTGAAACTAATACAACACTGTATGTTAACTAATTGGAATTAAAATAAAAACTTCTAAAAAATGGTCAAAAAAACCCCAAAAAACAATAGGATCATGACTGTAACTATGTGGATGGAGAGAATGTGTGAACTCCCTAGTGGTGATGGTGGTACAGCTGAAGAAACTTTTGTACCCAGTAGAGTACAATGGACTTACTGTGATATTATATATTGTGTGGACATATCCCAGAACATATGGGACATATGGGACATATCCCACTATGGCATAATTGTGAGCACATAAATCATAGGTCTTTTTTTGCAATAGTTGGTAGAACTATCATGTGTCCAATATATAATTACATAGGAAAATGATTAGGAAATGATATTAAAAGGGAAAAATCAGGGTCCTACTGGCTGACTCCCTTAATCACTAATAGTAATTAGGAGGCACATAAATTCAGGTCAGAACTCCTGCCTCTCTCCAAATAAAGTACAGCCCATGGGCACTGGGTCTGTAGAGCTGGTGTCTATCCAGTACTCTAAATCTGGAGACTGTTCTTGTTTTTGGCCATGGCAGTCATGTTTACTCCCAGCTTAGTCCCTGAGCTTGATCTCTCTGCCTTATGTTCTCAACACTGACTTCTCTAGTATCTACAAGTGGCATCCACCATTGGTCTCTGAAGCCTGATACTCCATGCTTTATGTCTAGAATATCAGACATGTTCAAAGGGTATCTGGGATTTGTACCTTCTCCGGGAGACATCAAGGGAGGATGGCTTGGTGGTGGTGGGGGGTGGGGATCTTCTGATTTGACAGGATCACTTCATGCCTTATCCAAGATGCCAGATGGCTCCAGATCACCAGACAGAAGAATGGCCATACTCCGGGACTTGACTGGAATGTAGGACCCAGGAACTTAACTCACTATGCCTCTCTTAGCTGCCTGCTACCTGGATTTTAACTTCCTAGCCAGATCAGCCAGTTATACAAAGCAGATTCAGCTCTAGCCCACATCTGAATAACAGACATTATCATCTACGCCTGGCAAAAACAGAAGCATGAAATGTGAGTCAGTTGTTTTATTCCACTTCCTGGTGGAGAGAGACAGTTTCTCATCCCGTGTGAATCGAGTCATTCAGGAAGAAACTCTATTCCAGAGAATTATTCACACAGTGATTGTGGCTGCTCCCAATTAGATGCAGGCTGCCTCAGGAGGCAGGGTCCTGACATGGCGGGAGCGGGCTGGGCGGGGAGGGCTATTGCACAGCTGTTTCTGGCCATCATGCCAGGCTGGCCTCTTACTCGGTCTCCTCACACTTGTATTTCTCCCTGTAGCCAATTATCCCAATTATAATTACTACCTATTTAAGAGTAGCCCGATCAGTTTTGTTTGTTTGGGTTTTTTTGATGTTATATCCATTCCACCCCAACACACATACTCTCTTTTGAGGAGGTGGATTCCAGCCAGTGGAGGGCATTTTCTTTGCTGTACCCTGAGATGCTGCCAGTAAGAGAGGCTGGAGGTAAACTCAGAAGCAGAGTTGAATTGCTCACCATGATGGGGGTGGGAGTCGGGGGCAGAAAAGAAAGTTCCAGGGGGGAACATACAGGAAGATAGAGATCACAAGACAGCAAGGTCCAGAACTGCTTCACAAAGGACAGAGAAAAAAATGCAGGTTGGAGATCAGACACTTCCTAAGAGAATTGGGAGTATTCCACTGAGGTGTGTAACCACAGAAACCAAACTCCTTCCTTCATCTCCTATACAGAATCTTGGTCAACATTTACATTGCTCAGTGATGCTTTCAGTGCAGAGAGGATTTTCTATTTATTTATTAGAAAGAAGAGCAATGCTGTGTCTAGTATCAAGGTTAGCAGGAGGCCAAAAGAGAGCCTGCTTGTGGGGATAGCGACATTTGAGTTACTTGTGTAATTACAGTATTTTTTTAATGCCTGTTTCCCTGCCTAATCTATAAGCTCCAAGAAGATAGGAATCATGTCTCCTCTTGCCATATCCCCAGCACCTAGCACAACCTTGGCACATAATAGGTGTTCAAATATTTGTTGGATGAATGGATATACAAATGCATGACTCCACTCGATGGCTCCATACGACTTCTGATCTCCAGCTGAAGTCTAGAAGACAATGCTTCTTTGTCCCTTTGCCCAAGTTCTGCAGAGCACATTGGAAGATTGGTGATTTGGAGGATGGTGGGTCTCGTAGCAGCAGCTTTTAGGGCAATGCTTTAGAAAGTCACTCTTCTGTCCTGATAAGGTGGTGCCCTTGGCTGACAGCACAGCTGAAACACTATGTGAAGGAAATAATACAAGCCATCAAGATACCAACTTTATTTGAAGTGGAGGAGGCCAATCTGATTTCCATAAGTATTAAAGTCACAACGTTGCTCTGGGATTTTGCATGCTGATTTATACGGGGGGAAGAAAATAAAGCTCTGCTGGAAGAATTGTGTAAGTTCTTTCCCTGTTTACCCTCTGGGAGCTTCCATTGTGAGGAGGAATTGAGCTCCCAGTTGTACCCAATCATGACACGTAAGAGAAAATAGAAAGTAGATGTAGTTGCCATAACCTTCAATTTTTTCCTTGGGCTAAAATGAAACTTATTAAATTGAGAAGGAAACTCTCTAGGCTGCAAAGTGTCACAAAAAGAAAATGGTATTTTGAGTCAGAAGATGTGGGCTGAAGGCCCAACTCAACCACTTACCAGCTATGTGAGTTTGGAGAAGTCAGTTTGAATGCTTGGACCCTCAGTTTACTCATTTGTAAGATAGGAATATTACTATGATGTGTGTACATGACATTTTGATTGAAGAGTTTTGATGTGGCTGTTTGGCTTAGCCATTTTCATGTGGCCTAAAAAATAACAAGTCCTTTACACTTCACTTTTTTTTTTTTTCAAGTTTCAAAGCAATGTGTATATGAGAATCTTTATCCCATTCTTGTGTCCCACTCCAAGCCTGGCCCAGTAGGGAAGATTAGAATCAAAGGTGAATTAAAAGACTATGACATGTACTACATACAGAATTTGAAAATTAAGGGGGAAAAATGATTTTTGGGGGGAGATTGCTATTTATTACAAAAACAAAACAAAACAGAACCAAAAAAACCCCAAAAGCAACAACTTCCATCTACCTGAGTAGTGATGTAATTTGTATGAGGGGAGATGTTGTATTTAGGAAAATATATTGAAGCTCTCTTTGAGAATGGGTTTGGTCTGAAAGGAGGGAGAAAGCAGAGAAAAAGAGACTGAGAGAAAGAGAGAGAGAGAGAGAAGGCTACGTTGCCTTGCAAAATAAATTAAGGAAATTGTGGGGTTTCTTGGGATCAGTCTCAGAGAGGGAAAGTGAATGTAAGGAGAGAAGGGAGGAGGCCCAAGGCAGTGGCAAACTAAGTCCTAAAGAGGAATTCCCTGTGACAGAGGACAGTCAGTCTCTGGGTGATCCAAATCTTCCTATTTTAACTGATGTAGATATTGTTTGCATTCTCAACTTCAGAAAGCAATAATAGAAAGTATAATTTCAGCTGTATAAAGCCAGTAATACCAAAATGTGGGAAGATGAAAAAAAATAAAGAGCAAGAAAAATATTCCTAATTAACAATATTTCTTCATATTTGCAGTTTTGCTACCATGTGTCTAGGTATGGCTTTTGTTTCATCTTTATTTGGGACTCGGCATGCTTCGTAATTTTGAGGCTTTATGTCTTTTTTCAATTTTGAAAACTTCTTGGATTTTATTTTTTTGCAAATTCCCTCTTCATCTCTATTCTTTCTACTTTGTCCTTCTGGGACTCCTATTTGGCAATGTTGAACTTTATCTGAGATCTGTGTTTCTGGAAAGCAGGATGGTTAAGAACCGCCCACCCCCAATTCTTTTGTGTTATGGAAATAGCTAACCTTGAAGGACCACCCAGCCCGTGTATCCTCTGATATGAGACCTCTCTGTTCTTCCTTATGATTCCTGTAAGATTCTCCATGACTCTCTTATTTACCTGCCTCTTTAAAACCTCAGGTCTCATTCCTTTTCACTGAGACACTCCCCATCAATGAATATTCATTTATTGCAACATTCTCTTTAAAATCATCTCCCAAATTTTTCAGTTCACTTTGTTTTCGATATGTTAAATATATGTAGGGTTAATGTTCTTACTCATCTCTCCATATTTCTACATCTATTTCATAATTTCCACCTCTTTATTTCTCTGTGCTATATTGTTAGTAATTTGTTCAAATCTATCCACTAGTTCACTATCCACAATTCTTTATACAGTGCCTAATCTGATATTTAGACAGGTTTTCATTTCTAAGAGTTCTCTGCCTGTTCTTTTCACATTCTATTGTGTTCTTTCATTATGATGTCTTTGTTTTAAACATACTTCTATTTTTGTCTTATAGATGGCTCTACAGATGGTTCCCAAATTAAGATGGTGTAGCTTAATGATTTTTTGACTTTATGATGGCACAAAACGATATGCATTCAGTAGAAACTGTGCTTTGAATTTGGAATTTGGATCTATTCCTGGGCTGGTGCTATGCTGTATGATTCTTGTGATGCTGGGTAGGGAAAGGGAACTCAGCTCCCAGTCAGTCTCTTAATCATGAGGGTAAACAACTGATATACTTAGAAACATTCTGCCTCCATACAGCCATTTTGTTTATCACTTCCAGTATAGAATTCAATAAATTACATGAGATACCCAACACTTTATTATGAAATAAGCTTTGTGTTAGATGATTTTGCTCGACTGTAGGCTAATGTAAGTGTTCTGGGCACATGTAAGGTGGGTTCAGCTAAGCTATGATGTTTGGTAGGTGAGGGGTATTAAATGCATTTATGACTTGGATATTTTCAACTTATGATTGGTTTATTGGGATGTAAATCATCATAAGTTGAGGAAGATCTGTACTTTCTCCAGACCTTGACCATCTTGAATTGAAATAAGTTAGTCGCATCTGCCAATTCTCCCTCATGGTAGATTATTTCCTTGTATAGTTTGTAATGTCTTTACTGTGAAGTTATCTTAGTTTGTTTGGAGGTGGTGATTCCTGTGTGCTCTGAATTGTAGAAGTATTCCTACAGAACTAGTTTGAGTTTGCTTATGCTTCAGTCCCAGTGGTTTCACAAATCCTAGACCAATTATAATGTTAAACCATGGTTTCCTGAAATGTAAGGGTAGTGAAAGTTTGGATCTTGTAACCTTAGGTATGTGTATGAGCTTTGATTTCTCATGACATATGTAACTTTGTTCCACCTAGGGTCCTGGTTACCATCAACACCTATGGACGCTTTCCGAGGCTAACTGGATAAGGGTTTTTCTAGCCTCATTTTCATGATAACTTTACCAAATTTCCAGCTCATTTTGCTAGAGGCATGTTTCCAGTTCCTTCTTCATATCAGCTTCCCACACACATAGGCTTTTAAAATTATTTCTTAATAAAAACAAAAACCAAACAAAACTCAGATCTGTTACTCTAAGGCTTAATTTGCCAATAGCCTTCCATGGATCTCTATACAATTTCCACCTTTCTCCTGCTATCGTAATATGGGAATGAATCATGCAGATAAACCTAGATTTCTAACCTTGATTTCCATGATAAAGCCTTCCTCTATTAACTGAGTTTTAAGAGATGCTGGCCCAATTGTAGTCAATAGTGGCAAGAACAAACAAAATTTTCTAATGTCAGACAGTGGAGGAAGAATGTCTATGTGGGGAGGGAATTTGGAATCTTATAATTGAAGTTCCAAGAGATTTCCCTTCCCCTTGCTAGTTACTGTTGCTACCACCATGCTAACTTAGCAGGTGGCAGCTATCCTCCATGCATCTCTAGGTCACACACTGTTCACCTAAAACAGAAGGAAAAAAAAGTCAGGGACATAAAATGGGGCCAAGAATGAGGTTTTTACAAGAAAACATACAAAGAAGTCCTCACATTGTTGCTATGAGAGGGACCTAAATTTGTCTCTAAGCTTTCCAATAGCTAATTCAAAGAGGGCAACATCATACTCAGTTACATATTTCACAGTGACTAAGAGATAAGAGCAAATAAGTCCATCAACTGAAGCTTGCGGTACCAATAAATAAGGAGAGCTAATGTGAGGGGGAAGTTGAAAGAAATATTTTGATATATATCTTAGCTTGAGCTGCTATAACAAAATACCATAGACTGGGTGGCATAAATAACATTTATTTCTCACAGTTCTGGAGGCTGAGAAGTCCAAGATCAATGTGCCAACAGATTCACTTCTTGGTGGAGTCTCTCTTCCTGGCTTGCAGATGGCCACCTTCTCCCTATATCTTCACATGGTGGAGAACGGAAACTCTGGTGTCTCTTCCTCTTCTTAAAAGGGCACTAATCCCATCATGGGGGCTTCACTGTCATGACATCATCGAAACATAATTATCTCCCAAAGATCCTACCTCCTAATGCCACCACACTGGAGGGTTGGTGCTTGAACATATAAATTTGGGGGCTGCGGGACACAAACATCAGTCCATAATAATATGCTACTTGGAGTGGGGAATATGAGACACCAAAGTTTATGCTTGAGAAAGAATAAATACTACATTGCCTTTTAAGGAGAATGGGTCTTTTTTTTTTTTTTTTTTTTGACAGAGAGAGATAGCGAGAGCAGGAGCACAAGCAGTGGGAGTAGGAGAGGGAGAAGCAGGCTTCCCGCCGAGCAGGGAGCCCGATGCGGGGGCTCGATCCCAGGACACTGGGATCATGACCCGAGCGGAAGGCAGATGCTTAATGACTGAGCCACCTGGGCGCCCCAGGAGAATGGGTCTTATGAGGTATTTTGTATGGTTGAGTAGAGTTTGTAAGTTTGGGGCCAGAGCTGAAGAGACTAAGAGCTACTCCTGTGGTCTTTCCCTGCCTTTCTCCTATATTTCACTTATCCTTCCCTCTAAATGAAAGTAGAGTTTGCAGTGGCACCAAGTATTTTTCAGCCTGTATGGAGAATCCACGTATTTCTATCTAGGTCTGTTCTGACATTAAATTTCTCCTGGTACAGGCCCTTTTCTGTGTTCCTAGCTAATTGTTTTATTATGTCCATATTTGCTTTTCTATTCTATTTTTTATTTCCCTCTGATCTCTATTTCAGAGTCTCTCAACCCTTTCAGGTTCATGTTACTCCTTCCTGTCACCATGCACGTGGGGCTGAATAAACAACCCTTTTCATGAGTGGGACAGTTTCATGAGAATCCCATAAATCAAGGGCAGGACTGTTAAGGGGTGGGTGAAGTGGTCCTGGGAATTCTAGCCCAAGGCAGATTTTCTCCAGTCATAACCTGGACACTGTCCTTTTCACTGTGCCTTTTTTTTCCTTCTTTTTAGGTTAGGGTCCTTCAGGAGCCCTCTCCTAATTGGTTTCAATTCAAGATGGTATAGAGAACTCTTAGACCTGGGAATCATGAAATTTGGGTTATAAGGAGCTATGTTAGGTTGAGTAAGAAATTTACTTTCCTTCTCCAATCTTCATTTTCATATCTGAAAAAATATTTGAAATATATTTAAACTTTCTGAAATGATGTCTTCCAAATAAACTTTCAAAGATAACCTAATAGATAAAAAGAGAGTTGCTATATCCAAATGGAGGTTGTGGTTGTGATAATGGTGGATGCTGTCTTCTTCCTTTCATTCCCCATGAAACCCCAGAGGACCCCTATAGAATTGCTCCAACTTTAAAGAGCAAAGTTGGGAAAACCACTGGCCTAGATCAGAGAAAAGCAAAATTTTTCTGTAGAGGACCATGCAGTAAATATTTCTGTCTTTAGGTATTATATCATCGTTGTTGAAACCACACAACTCCGTCATTATAGCATTAAAAAGCCATAGACATTACTTAAACAAATGAGTGTGACTGGATTTGCCTCACAGGTCATAGTTTGCCAATCCTTGGTTTGCAAAATCCCTAGATGACTTTTGAGGTTGTTCCAAATATATGTAGACACATCGTAGAGTTCAACACAGATATATGCATTTTGATTTATCAAAGGAGGAAACAACATGCACTCAAGTTTTCAGAGGATTTGAGTAAGTCTTCGTCCCATTGTACTTGTGTCTCCATTGAGCCTGCCAGTTTAGTGAGCCTGGGTACCATCTCCAGGAGGATTCCTTCCTGAGGCTGTCAGTAGAGGGCAAAAGCAGACTTTTTATTCATCTGTTTTATCTTTGCAAATTCACGCTGGCCTGGAGTTGGGGTTACTCTTTTGGGTAATGTAGGCTCTCAGAAATGACATAGAAATGGCTGACGTGATAGAATCAGCAGGCAAGACCACTTAAACACTTACTAGAACTGTATTCCATCTGTTGAAAAAATTAGAGGAAATACTGAACATAAGTAGAGAAATGAAGGATATAAAAGATGCCCCAAATCAAGATTTTAGACATGAAAATTATAATGGCTGAGGTGAAGAATGCACTGGGTAGTAATAATGGCAGATTAGACATAGATTAATGGACCTGAGCACATAGCAATAGACATTCCCAAAATGAAACACAGAGAGAGATGGGTAAAATTGAGAAAATGAGTGAACTAGTAAATGAAATAAAGCAGATATTACACAAATATTTGTGTAATTGTAGTCTCTGAAAGAAGAGAGAATAGAATTTGAAGAAGTAGTGGCTGAAAAATTTCCATATTTGATGAAACAATAAAACCTCATATCCAAGAAGCTCAGCAAACCCCAAGTACAAGAAACATGAAGAAAAATACAATAAAAGAGTTAGAGTCACATTGCTTAAAACCAGCAATAAGGAAAAAGATCTTAAAAGCAGTAAGAGATCCCCCCCCCAAAAAAAAGACACATATATAGAGGAACAAAGATAAGGATACCAATACATTTCTTGTTTAAAAAAATGCATGCAGTAAAACAATGGAACAATATCTTCAAGTGCTGCAAGAAGAAAAGCTTTAAAAGTAGAGTTCTTTGTTCAGTGAAAATACCTTCCATGAAGGCAAAATAACAACTTTTCAAACACACAAAAGCTGAAAGAATTCATCACTAGCAGACCTGCACTATAAAAGGTGTTAAAAGTAGTTCTTTAGGCAGAAAGGAAATGATGCCAGCTTGAAATCTGGATCTGCAAGAAAAGGAAGGAAAAACACTGGAAATAACTATATTATTAAATGGAAAGACTTTTTATTATTATTTAAAATATTAACGGAATAATCTACTGTTTAAAGCAAAAATAATAACAATATATTGTGGAGTTTATAACACATGAAGAAGTAAAATGTAAGACAATAATAGCACAAAGACAGAGAGGAGAAAGCATACTGTGATAAAGTTCTTATACTATACATGAAGTAGTATATTGTCACTTAAAGATAGACTTAATAAGTTAAATATTTATCTTATAAGTCCTAAAGCAACTACTAAAAACACAACAAAGAATTATAGCTAATAAGTTAAGAAAAGAGTTCTAAAATTATAGTTCTCAAATATGCAAATAATCTAAAAGGAAGATAAGAAAAGAAGAAAAAGGTCCAAAAAACACAGAGGACAAATAGAAAACAAATAACAAGATGGTGAGTTTTAACTCATCTATAGTAATAATCACATTAAATGTAAACGGCCTTAATACCCCAATTAAAAGTCAAAGATTATCAGATTGTATAAAAAGGCAAGACCTAACCATATGCTGTCTATGAGAAACCCACTTTAAATATAAACACCTGAATAGGTTAAAAATAAAATGATAAAAAATATATTTAACTCTAGCATTAATAAAAAGAAAGCTGAAGTGGTTATATTTGTATCCAGCAGAGAAGATTTTAGAGCAAAATGTATTACCAGGGATAAAGAGTATCTTTTCATAATGACAAAGAGGTCAATTTATCAAGGGGCATGATATGCTTATGAACCTGGTAACAGAACTTCAAAATCCATAAAGCAAAAGTTAATAAATTTTGGCCAGTACAGTAAGCCAATAACAATACATAAAAGGCATCCAGATTGGAAAGGAAGAAATAAAATTTTCTTCACAGAGGACATTATTGCCTCTGTACAAAACCCAATGGAATATACAAAAATGCTACTAGAATTAATAAGTGAGTTCAGCAAGATCAACATGCAAAAGTCAATTGTATTTCTATATACTAGCAACAAATAATCAGAAATTGAAATGATAAAACAATACCATTTACCAATACCAACAAATAATCGGAAATTGAAATGATAAAACAATACCATAGCATAGAAATATTAAAATGTCTGATAAGATATGCAAGACCTATAAAATAAAAAATGCAAAACATCTTGAGAGAAATTAAAGAAGATCTAAATAAATTATTTCATGAGTTTGGAAGACTTAATATTGATAAGGATTTAATTCTCCCCAGATTGATCCAGAGATTCAGTATAATTGAAATAAAAATCTCAGCAGTCTTTTTTGGTGCAAATTGACAAGTTGTTTATGGATGGGTGAGTCTGCCTTTGGAACGTGGGGAGAGTAGAAAGGGATGACAAAAGGGCATGAGGAAACATTTGGAGGGAGATGGATATATATATATTATCCTGATTGTCGTGATGGTCTCACAGCATACAGATTTAAACATTTATCAAATTGTACATTTTAAACATATATAGTTTGTTGTATGTCAATTATATCTCAATAAAACTTTTAAAAAAAGATTTTATTTATTTGAGAGAGAGTGAGCACGTACATGAGAAAGCCCGAGTTGGGTGAGAGGCAGAGGGAGAAGCAGGCTCTCTGCTGGGTAGGAAGCCTGATGCGGGGCTTGATCCTGGGACTCCAGGATCATGATCTGAGCTGAAGGCAGCTGCTTAACCAACTGAGCCACCTAGGTGCCCCTCAATAAAACTCTTTAAAATGTCATAGTATTTGGAGAAGTACTAGACCTTTGTAAATGTCAGGAGAAGAGTAATTGTGATGAATTCTTTTTATTGAATCTATAAACTCTCAATTATAGGATTTGATTTAGACTGCAATAATTTTCAACAGGGCTCAGACCCTTGAGATGGAATGATGTAGTTAATCTCCATTGTCTATATCTGCCCAGTGTCCCTTATTTCCTTTTTCTGTTAACAGCATCCCCTCCTTCTTGGAGAATCTTTCTCTTTGTGGCTAGCCATCCATGAGTTTGTGGTAATACCGCCCATCACATTTCCTTAGCCATAGGGGTCATGTCAACCAAAGCTAGCCAGTTGTGGTGCCCTATCACTTTCCATGGTCAGTGGTCAGTGAGGTTGATATAAGACTCAAGCAACAAAAACCCATCCCTAGGAGATGTAAATATAGACTTGAATATGGATAGACAGAGATCTAAAGGTATACTGAGGACAGATGAAAGAAGGCCTCCCTTGCTTCTCAAGTCAATAGCTTGATTTTTATAATCCAAATTTTAACTGTGGGTAGTTGTATGGAGGAACCATTAGGACATCAGGAAAGAACTTATACATTCACTTATCTCATTGTATATATATTTTATTGCACCCTCACTATGTGTCAGTTACTGGTCTAGGTGTTGGGAATACAGTGGTGAACAAGCAGGGAGCAGCATACTTGACAATGAATAAAGAAAGGAAAAGTCTAGGTGATGTTGACTGAGATCTTAGATCTAGTCCTACCTGAGATCACATCCATTTTGCTTTTCCCAGTCACAAAAAGTCATGAGATTTTTTTCTTTTGCTAAAGACTGAATTTTGTTTCTGTTTCTTGCATGTGACAGACTGACCAATATGGAGGGTGAAAAAGTACCTTGGCAAGAGTATAAAAAGGGCACATGTAATTTGAAATGGTATGTTAAATATATGTACTCTTTTTGTAATACAAAACACAGAAAGTGGAGCTAAAAAAAGATCTCAGCTAGTGGAGATACACATAATAGAGAGTGAGAGCATAATGTAACCATTGTTTTTTATTTTTTTATTTTTTTGTTTTCAGATGTAGTATTAATAGTTACCATTTTTTAAGCACCTAGATCTATCAAATACTTTCAAACATTACATCTCTTTCAATTCTCAATACCGTACTTCAAGGAAGGTAGTAATCGTTGGTTAGGATCTTGACAGGGTCAAATAAATAGCACCTCTCTTCTTCACCTAAGTTCTAAATAACCTGAGAAATAAGAAAAAAAAAAGACAAATATCACTTTTCTTACTATGGAAGATGAAGTCAGATGATTTTAGATTAGTAAGAGACACAAATGCCTCCCTCACTGAACCCATCTAGTCACTTGGATGCTGGACCAATGCTGACCTCCCAACATGGGGGCTGTCCAAAAAAGACTTATGGCAGAGAAGAGTGCACTTCCAAGAAGGAAAATGGAGAATCTGATCCATTTATTCTTACCGAGTTTACTCAGATAGGTCACTTCACCTCCGCTAGGACTGAGTGATTAAAGAGATAGAGAAAGGCCAGAAACACATCCCTACTTGAGCTCCCCCAACAAGGAGGAAAGCTTTAAGAATATGAAGTGTTTCCTAAACATAGTTCAGTTTTACACATGAGGAAAATGAGACTCAGAAATGCTAAATAGTTTGGCCAAGAGCACACATTTAATAAGTAGCAGGACAAGAAATCAAGGTCCAGTTGACCACCAAGTCCATTTCTTTCCACTACCCTCTGACTCTTTGTTGTTCTTTAAAATGTTTGTGTACAATACCACTGCTAGGAATTTAGCTATATATCAGCATAAGTGCACAAAGATTTCTCTAGGACATTTGCTACAGGATTTTTTGGTGGAAAAAAGTAAAAGCAACTCAAATGTCCTTCAACAGGGGAATCACTAAATAAATTATGGCACATCCACAGTGTAGAATGGTTTATGACAATTTTTTAAAAACAAGGACAATCATCTCTGTATTAAAAGTGGTGGACAATCTAAGATACATTTAAGTAAAAAAGCACATAACAACAGTGTGCATAGTGTGTTCCTCTTTGGGTAAATTTCAAAAGTATATATTTACCTATACATAAAACATTTCCATAGAAATATAAAAGCAACTTAATAATGGTCACCACTAGGTGATGGAAGGAGTAGTGGTCAGGGTGCATTGGTTTCTACTTGAAACATTTTTTATAGATATTTTTCTTTTTTTTAAGATATATTTCACATACCATAAACTTCACACATATACAGTATACAATTCAGTTGGTTTTAGTATATTCGCAGGGTTGTGAAGCCATTACACTTATTTAATGTTAATTCCAGAATATTTTCATCACCCCAAAAAGGGCATACCATTAGCACTCCTCCTTACTCCTTCATATCCCCAACCCTGGCAACAACTGATCTATTTTTTGTCTGTAAGAATTTTTATATTATAGATATTTTATATAAATGGAATTATAACATATGTGGGCTTTTGTGTCTGGCTTCTTTCACTTAGTGTAATGTTTTCAAGGTTCGCCATATTGTAGTATTATCAGTATTTCATTCCTTTCTATAGGTGAATAATATTCCACTGTATGTGTATATACCACATTTTATTTATGCATCCATCAGTAGATGGATGTTTGAGTTGTTTCCATTCCTTATCTACTATAAATAATGCTGCTATGAACATTTGTGCACAAGTTTTTGTGTGGACATGTATTTCCAATTCTCTTGGGCATATCTAGGAATGGAATTGCTGGGTCATATGATAACTCCATGTTGAACTTATTGAGGAACTGCTAAACTGTTTTCTGAAGTAGGTGACCCATTTTATATTTTCCTTTGTTTTTGGAGGATCATTTTATTGGGTATAGAATCTTGGTTGGCAGTCTTTTTCAGCACTTTGAAAATGTCATGCGACTGTCTCTGACCTCCATGGTTTCTGATGAGAAGTCAGTTGTTAATATTACTGAGGATCTCCTGTAGGGGTTGAGTCACTTCCCTCTTGCTGCTTTCAAGATTCTCTTTGTCTTTTGACAGTTTAATTATAATGAGTCTAGATATAGATCTCTGTGAGTTTATCCTACTTGTAATTTGTTTAGCTTCTTAGATATGTGGATTAATATTTTTCCATTGAATTTAGGAAGTGTTTCTTTCAAATACGCTTTAAGCCCCTTTCTTTTCTCTCCTTCTGGGACTTTATTATATATATGCTGTTATGATTGGTGCTGTCACACAGATCTCTGAGGCTGCTGGGGTTTTTTTTCTTTCATTCTTTTCTTTCTGTTCCTCGGACTGCATCATCTGAATAATCCTATTTTCAAGTTTGCTGATTCTTTCTCCTAACAGCTCAAATTTGTTGTTAAGCTTCTCTAACGAATTTTTCATTTCAGTTACTGTACTTTTCAATGCCAGAATATCTCTTTTTTCTTTTTAATAATTTCTATAACTTTAATTAGTTTTTTTATTGGCATTTAGTAAGACATCCTTCTCATGCTTTCCTTTAGTTCTTTAAACATAATTTCATTTAATTTTTTGGACATATTTTTAATATCTGATTTAAATCCCTTGTCCAAAGGTTCCAACATCTAGGCTTATTCAGCAACAGTTTATGTTGAATGCTTTTTTCCCCCGTGTATGGGCCAAACTTTCTTATTTCTTTGCATGTCTGATAAGTTTGCTGCTTAAAACTGGACATTTAAAATAATATAATATGGCAACACTTGAGATCATATTTTACCCTTCCCTAGGGTTTGTTGTAGTTGTTTGCTTATAGAGTAACTTTCCTGAATTAATCCTGTAAAGTCTGTATTCTTTGTCACCTTTGGCCAATGATATCTCCCCTTGGTTAGCTAATGATTAACCAGAAATTTCTTTAAATGGCTGGAACCAATAAGTCTCCCAACTTTTGCCAGTGGGGTCTGTGTGTGTTTTGAAGAATACTTTTAATGTTCAGGCAAGTAATTTACAGCTCTGCCTTAGTCTTTATTTCCTGCTTACAAAGAGCCTCAAGATCAGCTAGTGACAAAAGCTTAGGGTGGGCCTTCTTAGGTTTTTCCTGGGCATATACGCAGCCTTGGCATATGTACAACTTTACACATGTGCGTGGCTTTCCTGATTCCCAAGAATGTGTTAGAGCTTTTCAAAGCCTCCAATGGACTTCTCATTCCCTACCTTTTCCTTTTAACTTTTTTGATCAGCTTCTTGTTAACTCCAACTTCTATTATGCCTCAGGAAACTGTGTTGTTAATCAACTGTGACTGATGGCCTTCAGCAAACACTCCCAGGAAAAAGGCTGTTGAAATGAGAGAGGTCTGAGTCATGTCAAATAAAGACAAGCCTTGCAACTGAGCATTTCTGGGGAACCACCAGACAGATCAAATAATGACAATTCTCTAAGAAAGGTGTTTTTGGGGAGCCAAACCCATTCTGCCTCTTCCAGGAGTTGCCAAGCTGCTGGTTTTCATGGTTTGACGCAGCTCTTTCTCTTCAAGACTTCTAAGAGTTTTGCAGAGGAGAATGGGAATAGGACAAACTGAAACACCACAAATCTTACTGTTCTTACTGAGATTCAGCCATTTATCTTGAAAGAACCCTTTATGGATTGTTGCCAGTCTTTGGTTAATTTCTAGAGTTTTGAAAATGTTGATTGTGCAAGTTTTGCCAGCGTTTTTGTTGCTTTTATGAAGGGGCAAATTTTTGGATGTTCTTACCCTACCTTTCCTGCTGATGTTGTCTTCTGTAGTGTTTAAACTTTTAAAAAATCCATAAACATGTATAAATTTTATTTTATATTATTTTTTAAAGATTTTTATTTATTTATTCATCAGAGAGACAGAGCACAAGCAGGGGGAGCGGCAGGCAGAGGGAGAAGCAAGCTCCTTGGTCAGCAGAGACTCAATCCCAGGACCCTGGGACCATGACCTGAGCTGAAGGCAGATGCTTAACCGACTGAGCCACCCAGGCATCCCAATATGTATAAATTTTAAAATAAAAACAGATAATACATCAAATAAAGTAAATAAAAACATAAAATAAATGTTGACAAAGTTCTAGGAACTTATAAATACTGTTTCTCTTTCTATGTAAGTTGAGGGTAGAGAACAAACTCTAATGTCTGGAAGGGTGGTTGTGGATCCATGTGTCCTAAACATAGGGTTTCCAGCTAAAATATAGGATTCCCAGTTAGAATTGAATTTCAGATAAAAGCAAGTAACATTTTAGTATAAGTATGACCCAAATATCAAATGGGATATAATTATATTAACATTTCATTAGTTATTTATCTGTAATTCAAATTCAACTGAGAATTCAGGGTTTTGTTTGTTTTTGCTAAATCTTGCAACCCTACTCACAAATAATAGAAGTTCTGGGACTGCAAGGAACAGGAAAGTCTTCCTGGCTCATGCTGGGGGAGAGTGCTCAGAGTGTGTTTCAGTTGTCAGTTAAAGGTATGGTGGAGTTAAGCCAGTACAGGCAATTGAGAGCAGGTGATTTTCCAGCTGTGGGGATGGGGAGAAACAATGTGACCTAGAGGGAGGGAGAGAGAGAGAGAGGGACAGAGAGAGAGACACAGAGACAGAGAAAGAGAGAGAGAGAGGGAGAGAATTACCTGGGAAACTTTCACTTTTTATTTTAAAATTTTCTGTGCTACTTGACTATCTTACAGGTAAGCATTCCTTTAAATTTTTTAAAAATTAAACTTAGGGGTGCCTGGGTGGCTCAGTTGGTTAAGCGTCTGTCTGCCTTTGGCTCAGGCCATGATCCAGAATTCTGGGATAGAGCCCCGGGATCGAGCCCTGCATCAGGCTCCCTACTCAGCAGAGAGCCTGCTTCTCCCTCTGCCCTTCATCCTGCTCATGCTCTCTCTCTCTCTCAAATAAATAAAATCTCTAAAATTAAACTTATTTTTTTTAAATGTTTTATTTATTTATTCATGAGAGTCAGAGAGAGAGAGAGAGAGAGAGGCAGAGGCAGAGGCAGAGGGAGAAGCAGGCTCCCCGCCTAGCAGGGAGCCCGATGTGGGACTCAATCCCAGGACCCTGGGATCATGACCTGAGCCGAAGGCAGACGCTTAACCATCTGAGCCACCCAGGTGCCCCTAAACTTATTTTTTTAAATCCAAGTTTTCATTGAAGTATAACATATACAGAAAAGTGCACAAATCATTAGTATACATCTCAATACAGTCTCATTAATGAATCCTTGAGTTTATGTTAATTAAAACTACATTCATGTTTTAACCAGATTTGAGATGGAGCATCTAGCTTTGAAAGCTTTTTTTCTTATATCTTTTCTAGAATCCTTACCTCCTCTTAGAGACTTAGTTGCCTCCCCAGCCCCCAGGATTTCACTCATCTTAAATCTGCATACTGAAGTATTTTTTTGTTTTTCCTGGACTATTATATATCAACTGTCAAATACTGGTTTGAATTGTGATCTGTCTTGATCTGTATGTGCCCTGTCTCCTCAATTTTACTGTGATTTCCTTGCTGTAGGAACCAAGTGTGTTTATCTTTACACCCCCACTCCCTAGCATTGTGCTCAGCAGTTCACTGAGTTTTGAATGATAATGGTGATGACTGGCATTGATGCCTAATGTATAGAATCAGCTCCTTAGTAGTCCTTGGATTGTCCAAGCTTGATTCTAGTTGAGTCAAACAGAGAGAATTCTTCCTGAGTTCCTTTTAGCCCTAGGATTTTTTCTGTTTTACTGGAACTTGAGGCAGAGCCATGGGTTTGAGCTGCTCATAAAATACTTCCTACATTGTTGCCAATGCCAATCTCCCATCTTTCCCCAACCTCACATTGGAAGATTGTTTGTGATGAAGTAATAGGCAATTTCCAAACACTTGAGGCTTATTTGGAAACCTTTGTGTCCAGAGAACTAAAACCTGCCGACCAGTTGAACCCTCGGATAATGAGGGTTCCAAATCTTGTTTGATAAAAAAAAAAAAAAAAAAAAAAAATGTATTGTTGACTTTAAAACATAACCAGAAAACCAATACAATGCGACTTAAAATGATTACAGTAGGCTTTCTTACCACAGCATCCCAGTTCTTTTAGAAGATAAACAGCCCTAATAAAAATGCATTAAGAGATTTTTGTCTTGAAACTTTTGGAAATTTTGTCTTGAACTTTTAAGATGGTTCCTGTTAATTTTGTTTTATTTTCATATAAATTTACCCCAAGTTTTATTCTATTCTTTTTTCAGACCCCTCATTCATATGTGTGTCAAGACTATAGGAATTGAGTTATCTCTAAGCCCCTCAGATATTTTTCATTTTTTTGTTTTGTTTTGTTTTTTATGTGGGGCTTGAACTCACAACCCTGAGATCAAGACCTGAGCTGAGATCAAGAGTCGGAGGCTTAACGGACTGAACCACCCAGGTGCCCTGGTATTTTGCATTTTTAATTGAAATCAGAGGTTTACCTCAACCCTGAATGTACAGGATATCTTCCTAGCTAAGAAGTGGGAAAGAAGCTCAGGGGTGGGCCATTTTCAGCACATTAATGCCGAGGCTATTTTGCTGTTGTTCATAATCCATTATATGCCCCTTAGACAAGAGCAATTTTCTTTCATGGTTCTTGTCTAGACACACCTTTCCAATCAGATTTATTCCATAAATCAGGGAGGCCTTTACCTCTAATGATAAGGAAATATTTCATAGAGTTCTGTTGTTGGCTAAACCCCGCAACTCCAGCTGAAACCAGAGTGGCTTTTCTATAGAAAAATCAACACAAGTTATATTTACTTGAATCTTTTCAAGAGCAACAATACTTTCCATATATTCTCAAAACCTCAGGAGTCAGGCTGCCTGGATCCCAGTACATCTCTGGAACTTAACTCTATGTCCATGTGATGAGTTTTTTTAATCTCTTCTGTTTCCTCGTCTATAAAATGGGGATGATATAAAACGAATTTCATAGAGGTGTGGTGAGGGTCAAAGGAATACTGAGATAAAACAGCACACAATGCAGTAGCAGCTCAGCAGATGGTAGCTATTGTTTTCATTGTATTTGGCTTCTTGTTCAAACCCACTGAGTATCTGAAGATAAAGACGTTAGAGAACTATCACCAAGTCTTTTAAACCTCTGTCCTGAGCAATACTCATATTTCTTACTGTTTTGCCAAGTAAATTGCAGTTATGTCTCCTCACTTGTATCCCACAAATAAGACCCTTCACCATTTCTTGTAATCAAATATGGCAAAATCTTTCCAGCAGAGAGCTAGGAAGAAGGGTTGAAAGGGAAAAAGACCAAAATAAACTAAACAACCTTTGTCTTTTTTTCCAAGTATTTCTGGCAACGCAAGACTAGTGTTAATACTAGTTAAACTGAGTGCATTCAGAGAGATACAGGGAAATGCTTATCTTCACGCTGAGTTGAAATTTTCATCTCAGTAGGGTATATACACATTAAACACAGTGGCATTAGGGTGAGCTGCTGGTACTCTCCCAACATTAGCCTTCCTGTTAAAAGAGGCTGAGGAGTTATTGTAAGAGTCTTTCTTTTTTTTAATCTGCATAAATTCCAGGCAAGATACACCCTGGGGTAAGTAGAAATACTCCGAGTCAGGGGGCAGAGAGCAAGTCTTTGTATGACCACAGAAGTTAAATGTACCAACGAATATCACTAACAATAACTAACAAGCACCCCTGGAAAATTATCCCAAAGGTTACCCAGACAACAAATACATAACAGGACTGATGACATACGGCCCAGCAGGTGTGTGAAGTCTGTCACATCCTAGGGCAATCATCCCAGATGAAGAAACCAATGGCAACCTGCAGTTCTTATATTCATGTTTCTCAGCCAGTGAACAGTGTTGTCCACTTTGACTATAATGGGATTAATCCATCCCTCATTTTGCACAAAAGTACCTATTAAGGGATGGCCAAGATAAATCTGATGTATTTTCTCTTTGGATATTTTTCCAGTGGATACTTTGCTCTTGCTATCTTACAAAATTTTGAGAAATCAAGGAAGTTGGCTATGACCTGTGGAAGCTTCTGGATTTATTGTTAGAAGGCACATCAAAATACATAAATGCTATTATCCACAGTTGTGCAGTGAACAACATATGCAGCTGTACATGATGACCCTGAATGATTATCTATTCATGAGTCTGAAAGAACTAACTGAGTATGTGTAACTCAGTCCCTTCCTCCTACTTATTTGGGATTCACCTTTCTGTAGAGAGATCCTTCATATTGTAAATTGTACAAGGGAACCCTCCTTCCCCCCGGAGGACTGCAGATTTCCAGTTCTATCTATGATTGATTAGGTAAGTTTAATTCTGGGATACAGTACTAGAAAGCCCTCTTTTGCCACAGAGCTAAATCCCATTCTCCAAACAGCTTGCTCCTTTTGGCCTTTATCTGTCTGATTCTCAAGTCTTTTCTCAATGGACTCGGAGCCTAGGCAGAGAAACAGACAGTAATATATACTGACCCTTTAAAACCCCAACCTTCATCATTTATTGAGCTACTACCATGTGCCAGGCTCTCTGCATAGTCTCATTCCATCCTCACTATGCCTGTGAATTTGGCATCGTTATCCCCATTTTACGAAGAATTAAGGTCAGAGACATTCAGTGAGTAGGGGTAGAGCTGGGACTTAAGCCCACAGCCCTCTGACTCCAAAGCTCACCCTCTTGGGGCTTCCAAATAATTTTCAAGGGCAGCACATTTTTTCCCCCTAAAAATTAAATATTTCTTTTCTTTTCTTTTTTTTTTTTAAGATTTTGTTTATTTGACAGAGAGAGCGAGAGCAGGAACACAAGCAGGGGGAGTGGGAGAGGGAGAAGCAGGCTTCCCGCGGAGCAGGGAGCCCGATGTGGGGCTCGATCCCAGGACCCTGGGATCATGACCTGAGCCGAAGGCAGACGCTTAACGACTGAGCCACCCAGGCGCCCCAAAATTAAATATTTCAAGCCAACACCCGGACAGAAAAGCGGGCGCTCCGGCTCTCCTGTGGGGGGCGCTCAGAGACCCGTCTCTGTCTCCCTCTGTTCCCCGTGGTAACCCCAGCCTTGTCCAAGGTGGCTTTTCTGAGCAGTTGGCAGACGACTGCCTCTCTGGATGGCTGAGGGATCTTTGCAACGAGGTGGCTCACGCTGGGGGGACTGCCAAGAAGTGGGTGATGGTCTCAGTTGTCAGGCCCGGGGACAGCCCCAGGTTGCTGCGCGCTGAGCAGGCGCATTCCTGGGAACCGACCCCCGGCCTCACATGCTCTGCGCCTCGGGCCGCTCCGGTCCCGGCCCGCCAGGCCTTGAGGACCGCTCGGCTCTCGTTAGGCCGCCCCTCAGGCCAGGCTGGGCCAATCGTTCCCCAACCCCGGCGGTGCCCAAGGGCTGCCGGGAAGGGCGGAGCTTCGGAGACCCTCCCCCTCAGCGCACGTGGATGCGGCAGGGCACGAGGCACGGGAGAACAGTCAGTCACGTGTGTCATTCTTCCTTTTTGTGCGAGTGAGAGGTCTAATGCACGAATCCCGCAAACCTGGGGAAGGACTTGGCGGTAGGGGAAGGTTCCCGACTGCTGCCTGGGCTGGCGGCAGTGTTAGTGCGTCCGGCCTCACTGTGGGAGATCCGGCATGGCGCCGGCGCGCGCGCACGGACGCCCCTCCGTGGGGGCCGAGCTGGCTTCGGTCCCAGGATCGTTCTCTGAATGTTTTTTCCCTTCCCTTCCTTTCAGAGGAGAATAATTTCTGAGCCTTTCTACGAACCAAGTCTTTGTTCAGTAACTAAGAAACGTGGCTCTGTAACAGCCTCTAATTATTCTCCTGACTCTCATCTTAGACAGCTTTTGCATTTCTTAATTAAGCAGAGGCTGCTTCCATTTCAGAAGGGCTTTGTGGTTTTAATTTACATCTTGATGGATTCTGCATTTGCAAGCTCTGATGTTGCTTTTGTTTACGGACTGAGACAGTCGCTGACAAGTGGTGCGCTTGCCTGTGCTCGCGTTGGTCCGAAGCTCGACGGAGGGCTCAGCTGCCCCCTTCAGGAACAGGGGGGAAATTCAGGGGGTTTCTACGGCGACGATCCTCCAAGGGGAACAAATCCGTCCCCGAAGTTGGTGCTTTCAAACAACCGTATTATTTTGCTTATGATAGTGTGGGTCGGATTTAGAAGCGGTGCGGCGGTCGCTACCGATGTCAGCCAGGGCTGCGGCCGTCCCAAGGCCCGGACGAGCTGGAGGCCAAGGCGGCTCGCACACCTGGCTGACAGCGACCCTGGCTGTTGACCGGGAGCTCGGCTGGGGCTGACCAGAGCCCATGTGTGGCTTCTCCAGCCTGGCGGGCCCAGGTCGTCAGGCTTTCCCGTGGTGGCAGGGCAGCCGTCCCCAGGGTCCCCAGGGCGAGCATCCTAAGAGAACCAGGTAGAAGCGGCGTAGCCTGGCCTCAGAAGGTCGGCTGCATCACTTCCCCTGCATCCTGTGGCTTATAACCGAGGCACTAAGATAGGCCCAAGTTCAAGGGGAAGGAACACAGACCCCCATGTCTTGATAAGAAGAGTGTCTAGAAATTTTCACACACTGCCTACATTTTCTAGAATAACAGCTCCAAGAGAACTAGACTACTCCTCCTTTCCATTAATTTTCCAGCTATTTAAGTCCTGAATTTCCACTTTTCTCTTCCTGCTATACAAGACAGTTTATCCAGTTTTCCTTTTTTTTTTACCTTTAAATTCTCAGTTCACGGAGAAGAAAAAAATATATCTCTGCTATTTGTTCTTTCATGTGACAAATGTGTATTATGTGCTTAGCATTGTACTAGAAGCTGAATTACAAATGGGTGCCACCCCCCAAGGAATGACCGATACGGCAAAGTGAGAAATAGAGCCATGTGTTTTCAGTCATGTGCATGCAACTTGCAATCATAATGACTATTCCAGGGGTGAGAATAATATTGTGGGAATTGGAAGGCAGCAGTTATTTCTGAGGTTGAGGGAAGAAGGAAGGAGAGGCAGGGTTTAAGGAGTCTCAGTGGGGCCAGTCATTGTGGCTGTTTCAGGCCTAGACCTCACAGCCACCTGTAGAGATTCATTCTGTAATTTTTTACTTTCTGCTCTCAGCCCACAGGTCTACCTGGGCGGGAATGGATGTCAATAGACAATATTTGACAAGAAACCCGAGACTCAAAGTCTAATGAAGCTATAAAGTATTTCAAATATACAAGACTCTGGCTTTGCCATGTCTGGCCCACTCTGCAACTTAAATGCAAACAACTCAATGTGATCAGTGAAGTGTCTAAATGGGGATGTCTCTTTTCCTGTGTTCACTGATGTGAACTGATCACAGCACTGCTGAGCCCCTACCGTGCTCTGGGAACATGCTAGCCATAACGGATGCATTGGTGAACATGATATACAGTAGCAACCTTGCTTTTGGAACCTGGCTCTCTTTTGGTACAATGTGTCAGATCTGAACTTGCGTAAAGGACTAGAATTGATTAATATTCAACTCAAAACCAGGTGGGAGTATTCACTTGTGGAGGGAATTTGACTTGGTTTGAATAATGTAAAAAATCGTCCACCCCGCGCATGGTGAGAAGGACACCACTAGAACCATGTGGGGAGTCCTAGGATGCTGGTGTTCATGCTGGGACCACTGAGACTTTCTAGTCCCATGGGATTCAGTGTGGATTCCCTACTTGCAGCCTGTTGCCGTATTAGATGCTGACTTTGATAAGCGTGCAGAGAGAAGAAAGCTCCAAAGGCACACCAGCCCCAATCTTTCTTCCAGGAGTCATGGAGGAAAATCAACTGGCCATTAGTGGAGCACTCATGAAAACAATCCTTCTTAAAACAAAAGCTAACAGACTTCAGGTCATAGAAAAATCTCAGTGAACAAAGAAACCCTCAACGTTATATTCCCCTTCATTCTTTTGATCACAATAACGACTCCCCTCTCTTTTTGTAAGAAGTGTATCTTAGTCTGTTTTTAAGATGTATATTGTACATTGTTTGCTGTGACTTGCCTTGTTTTCAAAATGTATATTCAAATCTTTTTTCAGAAGTGTGGTTACTTGTGAGCAGAAAAGTCTCCCTTTGCTGTAGATTCTAAAAGAATATCTGGAAGGGTGGAGTGGGCAGAGAAAACTGGAGTTCATTCATGTATAAAGAGAAAATCTAGGGGCGCCTGGGTGGCTCAGTCGGTTAAGCGTCTGCCTTCAGCATCATGATGTCAGAGTTCTGGGATCGAGCCCCACGTCAGGCTCCTTGCTTAGCTGGGAGTCTGCTTCTCCCTCTCCCTCTGCCCTGCTCGTGCTTTCTCTCTCTCTCAGTCTCTCTGTCTCTCAATAAATAAAGTCTTAAAAAAAAATATAGAGAATGTAAAACTGATATTTTAAGAACTGAGGTTTGGTAGTACCTGGCTACTGCTAGTGGTCAGCTCCTGCCCTTCTTCCCATGTGCAGTGCTTATATATTTTGTAAGGGCAAAAGGCCTATTTCAAAATTTCTGAGTCTGAGGCCTTTGATCAGTCTGTCACCTGTTGGACCTCAGGCCCCTGATCATCTGCCTGGAGACTCTAGGATTAGAGGTAATGGTAGAGTGCTTGCTTCGGCAGCACATATACTCGAGGTAATGGTAGGAAAACTGGGGATATGGGCATGTGCTGCTTATTTCTTTTAGCCTTCCAGAAAGGGAAGTCTCGGGGACAAATTTAGATGAAAAGAGGCTTGCCTGGATGTAGGAAGGGAAGAAAATAAAGTTTTCTAATACACTCTTTCTGCTTGTAACCTGCCATCTAAGTTGACTTAAAGTCCCATAATTTAGATATTTTCAAGGCTAGAAATCCCAATTTTGTCCAGAATTGGTCCCCTCTTCCTCCCAAAAAAGGGAGGGAAGAAAGAAATGTAGCACTAGGAGGTAAGACTGAAAAGGTTGAGACAAAAGCAAATGTGATTCTCCACACCTCCCCCAGTAGCTCTCGTCACATCTTCACAAGAGACGTGATGTGGCTTGGATGTGCTGGGGAAGGCTGGGATTCCCATGGTGCCTCCCTTCCTCTGCCCTGCAGCCCCCTCACTCCCACCACAGGGCTACTGTATCAGCTGTCTCAAAGTGGAGGCCATGCATCTTCGGGCTTGAGGTGGGAGAGCACAGAGAAGCATTGTGAGGAGACAGGGATGGTGGGACACAGAGACCTCATTCAGACAAGATCGTCGTAGGCCAATACTGATCCCTGGAATTGACCAGGAGTGAATTCCAGACTTGGCTGAAGGAAGCCTGGGACACTCAAGCTCTAAGGTGGTCCCGAGGCCATAGAATTTGTACCTGTAGGAGGTGGGCTGCTAAATCCAACAGGTTTCAGGGGGACAGCTTCAATGGTCACCTCAGAGGTGACCTCAGAGGTGCCTCAAGGAGGCAAGGAGGCAGGGGAGGCCCTCTGGGAGAGCAGAACCACAGATGGCTGGATTGGCTTGGTCATTGGAATTGTTCTTGCTGTTTCTGTCTTGTAGGAAATAATATATGCTAGGGACCAGGGGTGACCGTTTTTATTGGATTTATCTTGTTTTTTCCTTGATGAGACTTTAGGTTATTTTTACTCATGGAGGGACATTTTGTATTTTGTGGTAGGATGAGCGTGTTTTGAATAATGTGTTGAACATGGGGTATGGATGGACGTTGGAACAACAAAGAGGTGGACTGTGGAAGACAGTAGTTGGGTAAGTGTCAGACCAGTGATCTTTCTCTTCTTTCTTGCCAGCAGGGCCATTGTTTTGCTTGAAAGTGACTCAGGCCAGGGGATGCTATTCCTAATTTGAGGGACAACACTGTTGTTACACACTCGATGTGGTAATCCCATTCCCTCTGCCCTCTGCCAATGGTTGGTTTTACCTATGGGTCTGAATTTCATTCCAACTGTGGAGGAGTAGCGGGTTTCTGAGGAAGGTTTCTTCAGAGACAGAGAGAGAGAGGAGGGGAGAGGAAGAGAGAGAGAGAAGACACAGCTTCTTTTGCTGCCGGAAGTTATTTCTGGATATAACTCCTGGAATGGCTACAGTCTTCTTGGATCTACACGGTGCTCTCCCATGGGCTGTCTGATATGGAAAGAACCCAGGTCCTTGTTGGTGTCACTAAGTCTATTTGACCCAGCGCCATATTTCTTGTGACAGAAAATAATAAATTTTTCTTATTTTTAAAACCAGCTGAATTAGACCTTGTAATTACTTGCATTCTAATTCCCATTGAGCATAAAGAAGGAAAACTACAGGATGGATGGTAATTATATTCAGAATCTGTATCTCAGGGCTGGTGAGGGAAGGTCTGACAGAAGAGTCCTGTGGGGAAATTTCCTTGCTTGGTAAAAAAGTAGAAGAATGGTGTTGTCTTCTAGAAATTATGATACAAATTGCAGTAAAGGGTTATTTGTCTTTAGAGTCACTGAATACTACTTCTGAAAGAAACAATACGTGGTCTGATTAGGTTTTTGGAAGGGTCACTTCTGAGGAGATCTGTGCCATGTTTTTCTTTTAGAAGCTTGTTTCCAAACAAGGAGGATCGGAGGCAGGTTGTTTGTTGTTTTTTTCCTCCTTCATAAGAAGAAAGCAGCCTGTGTCCTCACTTGAGCTGAGCGGGATAATAATCTCAATAAAACCTCCGACTTCTTAATAGCAATTTATCTCTGCTGCTAAGTTCCAAGCGGCTTACCTGAATTAGATCTTTCACCATCACAGTGCATCTATCCTCTGGAGAACAAACAGCTACTCCTGCTAGGCCCCTACCCCCCATACTGATTGCCAGCCTACTTAATGTAAGTAAAAATCAGATTTAAAGTTCAAAGTGGGGGATGCTACTCAGCAGAGAACAAGCTACACCACTTTCAACAACGTGGATGTGTCTCACAGGGGAGAAAGAAGCCAGACATGGAAGAGAACATACTGTGTGATCCCTTAAAGCACCAAAGCAGGCAAAACTCACCTCTGATGTGGGAAGTCGGGACAGTGGCTGGCTACTCTGAGGTGGGGATATATATACGGCTGGCAGGGGGTGTGAGGGAACCTTCTGGGTCGCTAGAAAGGCTTTGATTCCCGATTGGATCTTTCGTTCCCTGGGTGCGTACATTTTGTGAGAAGTCGTGATTGCGCAGTGCTTGGGGTTTGTGTGTGTGTGTATAATTCAATAAAAAGTTTGCTTAAAAAAATTACAAAACTCACCCTTAGAGGATATCTACTGAAATCCATGTTTTTAAGAAAAACATGAGGCAGCAGAAAATGAGAAGTTAGAGCTATTGCTTGATTTCTCTTTTGTATTCATTTTATTCACCCTAAAGCTGTTCAAACACCTGTTTTGGTCAGGGCTGTTGTTAAAAGTGATAGAATCAGAATTCCCATTAGCTTTATTTCATAGGGGATTTGATTGAGTCACAAAATCTAAGGAAATGTTGAAACACCAAGCCTGGGAAAGAGCAGGGATGCAGATGGGTCTCAGGAATGACCAAAGCCAGGTTCTCAAAGAGCATGAGGACACTCTCCCTTGTCTCTGCTGCTCTGTCTGTATGTTGTCAGCTTCCTTCTCTTTGCTTGCAGACTGGGTAATTCCACGTGGCCGGAAGAAAACATCCAACTCTGCTGTGTACCTTCCAACTTCAGTCACCAGAGGGAGACTGTCAGCATGGAGTCCCAAAATTCCCAAGCAAGGGAGTTAATAGCCTGCTTTGGACTGGGTGTCAACTCTTGTACAAATGAACTGGGATTAGGTTTGGTGGGTCATGTAAAAAAAAAAAAAACAAAAACACAGAAACACATAGAGCAGTTCCCATGAGAAACATGGGTGGGGTGAGTGGCAGTTTCTGGCAAAACAGGTATGGTGAGTGTTGGGCCGCCAGTCCTTATAGATCTTTGCTAGAACTCTTAGCCTTGTTAGTTTCCACAACAAGATGGCAATTTTTTTTTTTTTAAAGATTTTATTTATTTATTTGACAGAGAGAGAGAGATAGCGAGAGCAGGAACACAAGCAGGGGGAGTGGGAGAGCGAGAAGCAGGCTTCCTGCCGAGCAGGGAGCCCGATGTGGGACTTGATCCCAGGATCCTGGGATCATGACCTGAGCCGAAGGCAGATGCTTAATGACTGAGCCACCCAGGCGCCCAAGATGGCAATTCTATAAAGAATAGCTAAGAGGGTTGCCTGGGTGGCTCAGTCAGTTAAATGTTTGCCTTCTGCTCTAGTCATGATTCCAGGGTCCTGGGATCGAGTCCCACATAAGGCTCCTTGCTCAGTGAGGAGTCTGCCTCTCCCCTTGCATGTGCTGTCTCTTGGTCTCTCTCTCACTGACAAAAAAAAAAAAAATCTTCAAAGAATAAGAACTAGGATTAATTATTCAAGATTCAAATAATGTTTCATATTTGCAAATATTTCCCTTTCTTTTTAGCAAATGTGTTCAGAAGGCCGGCACAGGCTAGAGTTGGCTGTGATTTTCTTTTTTGTTGTGCCAGAGAGACCCTTGTTCTTTGGGATTCCTAAGAATGAGAGCCTCTCTTAAATGTCAGAGGTTAGGACAGAGCAGGCCTGACACCTGATTGCTGGGCACCATGAAGAATGGCTGAGGATTCTTTAATAGCATTTCTGAACATCATCTGTGCTCCACGCACACTGCAGGTGATCAGAGTATGAAAATTCAACACCCGATTTCCTCTGGTTTTCTCAGACTGACCAGAAGCTGTTTGAATCCTGTCATCATCTCAACCCATTGACTCAACCTTACGTAAGTTTCTTTTTTCGGAATTGGCTGGGAAATGTTTACCAAGCCTCTCTTATACTCTTTGCCTGTTACCAGTAGCACATGTAGGGACATGATTGCCAGGACTGGGAGGTCAGACAGATCTGGCTTTACATCTTGGCTCCCTACTTGCTAACCGTGCCGCCTTGTGACGCATTCACTCTTTGTAAGCCTGTTTCGTTATCTATAAAATAAGAGGAATACTAAAGCCTATGTCATCTCAGGTCATTGTGAGGATCCAGTGAGGTTTTGTAAGCCTTTACACATGCAGCTCTCTGCACTTGACCTGGCACAGAGAGGGAGGCCACTCATTTAATATTGGCCACCATGGGACCTTAACGTTACTGTAACTCTGTGTCTCTCCGAAGGCCCTGGTATTCTACCTTTGTGTTTGCCTGTGGCCTTGTACAGGCCTGTTAGACCATGTGCTCCTTAGGACAGGGGCTGAGATTTACCTGTCTTTCTAATGCCCTCAGCAGTAGCCTGATGCCTCCATAAAGATGCAGTTGTTATTTGCTGAATTGACTATGTGTGTGTGTTGGACCCTTAGTGACCTCTGAGTTCATTCTCTCATATAGGAACCCAGCAGCTCTGCAGAAAGGACTTTGCATGCAAATGCCCACAGAGCCCTCCAAGCTCTGCCACCTCAGGCCACATGGGTATTTGCCTGTTGGGAGACAGGAACCGAAAGCTTTCCTTTCACGGGCTTGTCTAGTTATGGCGGTGATGGTTACAGTGGCCACGGAAGTCGGGGAGATGTGGCAAGCAAGAGCACCAGGTCGCAAACTTGAGCATGCATTAGAATCACCTAGAGGGTTTGGGAAAACACAGATTACTGGGCCCCACCTTGGTAGGTACAGAATCTGTATTTTTAACAAGTGTCCAGGTGATGCTGATGTGGTTGGCCCGGGACCACACTTCGAGAACCACAAGGCTCATAAAGCAGTGGTTCTCAAGGCTGGCTCTATAGGAGAATCACCTGGGAGCCCCAGCAGAGATGAATCAGAATCTCTGGGAAGTGGGTCCTGGGCTGTATTTCAGCGCTCCAGCTGATTCCACTATGCATCCAGAGTTATAACCAGCACGTCACATCAACCAAGACAAATGGAAAATTTAAGAGACAGAGATAGGGGCCTGGAGAACCTTGCACCGAGGAGTATACACTGAAATCCTCAGATGTCACTTAGCGGAAGAAGCCCCCCTCCCCGTATCTGTGGGGGCTCAGGTGTTGAAAGTAAGGAAATTGTTCAATTAGGCAGTTTGTGAATATGTGCTGGGCACATGCAGCTGTGGAGGATGCCACCAGTGAGGATGCTTCAGCGTAATTGGGAAGATGCCGCGTGGGCCCCAGTTAGTGCTGAACGTGGTGAAGACCGAGCTCTGGCTGGGGCCCTCCTCACAGGCCTTCGCTAACGCAGACATGGCCCCACGCGGAGACCCTAGCCATCAGCCTCAAGTCCCTGCACAAGCCTGGGATTCTGACCTCTTTCTGGAAACCTAGCCACTTTGTTGCCGGTAAGTTTTCTTTTTTCTCTTGTTAAGTTTCCAAATGTACTTCTTTGATGGAAATGTATCTCTCTAGCTGATTAATAATCACCTACATTTATGGTGCACTGACGTCTGTTGAGGTTCACGAATTATTTTACTTAACCCTTCTAAAGGCCTGCGAATTAGGTACTCTTATTATTACGGCTTTACAGGAAATGGAGGCACAAAGTGGTTAAGTAACATGTCCAAGTCACATATTTAGCAAGCGGCAAAACCAAGATTCAAAGGCACATTCTGGCTGCAGGGGCTTCCACTCCATCAGTGGCGCCGGCAGTGGTGTGGTCTGGAGACCCTTACGGGGGGTGGGGGGTGGGGAATGAGATCAAAACTCACGCCATAACACTAAGAAGTTATTACATTTCACTTTCATTTTTAGGAATTTTCCAGAGAATAGATGATGGGTGACGAGAACATAGTTTTGTATTCCTGTATTAAAATGTTCTCAGTTTTAATTTCTAATATGCTAAATGTTGATAGATAAAACCTGCAGAAACCAAAGCTCCTTGGCGTTCTCAACACTTTTAAAAGTGGTGTTGGTGTCCCCGAGAGCACGAAGTTTGAGAACTGGTACTTCGGTGGTGAATGAGATCACCCACAGGAAGTGCCAACCGGGGGGCGGGGGTTGGTCCCATGCAGCCCAGCTCCGTTTTACAGATGGGGAAACTGAGGTCCATATTTCATGCGGCTGGCCTAGAGGCACATGGAGGGCAGAACCAGCACCGGGCCAGCTTCTATACTTTCTGATTCTATTAAAAGACACATGGAAGCATATGAAACATTTCAAGAGTTTATTTGAATAAATCGATTTGAATCGAGCAGCATCCAATCTGGCAAAAGAAAGGAGCCTGAGGAGCTGTGCAAAGTGAAAGACTCTCAGAGGCAGAAAGGAGCAGGAGCAAGGTGGTTATACTGGGCAAAAAAACCCGGGTTGTTTATTGCGAGGCTACTTTCCTTTAGGGGATGGCAGGAGTCTGTCAGGCAGGTTTCCTAACTGGTGTTGATCAGGCGATTCCTGATGGACTAGTTTAAGATTCCATTTCTGGGAAGTTGTAATTGAGGTGCCTCGGTTTGGTCCCATGGGACCTCGCAGAAGACACTCTGGTTTTGGCCTGTTGGCTTGTTTTTAACAATTTTCACCAATGGGTTTGAGCTAGGAGACGATATCAAGTCTTTCTCACAGGTGTTCTTAGATTACCTGGGGATGCTAGAAACCCCCTTCTGCTTTCTGTGGCACATCCTCGGGGTGCCTGGGTGGCTTGTCAGTTGGGCATCCGACTCTTGATCTCAGCTCAGGTCTTGATCTTGGGGTTGTGAGTTCAAGCCCTGTGGCATGGTCTGTGGCATATCCTTGCATAGTAAGAAGGCTGAGCCCCTGGTGGTTTCGGAATCTGTAATGTTCATTGTGCTCACATAGATTTCTCCTTTTAAGTAACAGTTCTTTTCTCAGAACATTTCAAATGGAATAAATATACATCAATCAGTGTGGAGTGGCAATCAGCAATCAGCTCCCTATTCATTCTGGCTGGTGACCCAGAGGTCCCCCCCGCCCCCCTCCCCAGTTCCCTGTGAAAGCAGCTGGGTGGCAGGACATCATGTGGGAGGCCTGGCCTCACTACTACCTGCTGTAACAGGCTTGCTTTCTCTTAAGAGTACAGATTCCTGAGATGTCTGCGATGAGGTTTCTCATTCTTTCCAAAATAAAGGAGGCCAGCAAAGTAAAGCCAAAATGAAAGAACTTGGCTCTTCCAAGGTGGATGTGCTTATGTCCGCGGAAGTTAATGAGCAGGAAGGTGGGCGCTCCTCTGCCCTGTAAACACCCCATTCTTGCACTCCCCACCCCCAAAGCTGGTGGGGTGCATCCTCTCTGTCTTCACCCCCAAGGGCCATCTGCTTCCTCCCAACTTGCCCCGAAGGCAACACAACTCTTGCGGGCTGATGGCACCCCCTGGAGGCCAGTGTGGGGAATTGTGTGACCTGTCTTGGCAACCACCCAGGCCTTACCTCCCCTCCCAGGGGCTACTACTGCCCAGGTCAGAGTCCCTGCCTGTTCTGTCTCTTCCCAGGTGTATTACATCACCCACCCACCCACACACACACTCACACTCTCCTTATCTGTCTCTCACACATATGTGTGCGCCCAGAGCCATGCACTCCCCTCTTTAACCCCTTAAATCATCTCCACGGTTAACCAGTTATTGCAAGGAGAAAAATAATTCCATCTCCCTTCTTCATTCCATTTATGTTGCCCAAATTTAACTCTAATCACATGTAACGAGACTCACAGGAGTGTTAGTGAAATTACAAAGGGAAAGAAATGGTACTGGCTTGAGGTGAAACTGAGCGCAGAGAAGAGATCATCCCACAGGGGCTTGATCTGGGTGCAACCCTGCAGGCTCCCAGGTGGAGTGAACAGCCAGGACATGCACAGGATGGAGGGATTTCCTTACTGTGGGGCTTTCTGTGCTAAAACTGGGACAGTTCTGGGAGAACTGGGACTTTTGGTCACCCTACTTCCAGGATTCCGTGGCAGCGTGGGGCTCTCTCCCTCCTGGGGGGCTTTCTCCCTCCTGCAGTCAGGAGAAGCAGAAGAGCTATGAGAGAGGACAAGAAGGAGAAAACCAGCAATGCCTACAAGTTACGGGCATTTGGGGGACACCCACGCTCTCAGGCAGGAAGGTATGCTAGTATTGGAGTTCCCTTTAATGCTGGCCTAGGGCTGATTCACTTTTTGAATCCCTCATAGTAAAATTCCCTAGATAACGTAAAAGCAATCCAGAATTTTTGTCAGAAAAACATTAATAATTTTGCGTACTTTCTTATGACTCTAAATAGCATATGCATCTCATAAAGCTAAAAAGTAATGGCTACCTTTTTGTTGAGAAATAATTGACCTATAACATTAGTTTCAGGTGCACAGCATAATTCAGTATTAGTTTGTGAATTGACAACAATAAGTGTGGTTAACACCATTCACCATGCGTAATTGCACATTCTTTTTCCTTGTGATGAGAATTTTTTTTTAAAAGGCTTTGAGAGGATTGGCGTTAATTTTTTAAAAAAGATTTTATTTATTTATTTGATGGGGGTGGGGGGAGCAAGCACAAGCAGGAGGAGGCCCAGAGGCAGAGGGAGAAGCAGGCTCCCCGCGGAGCAGGGAGCCCGATGCGGGACTCGATCCCAGGACCCTGGGATCATGACCTGAGCTGAAGGCAGATGCTTAACCGACTGAGCCACCCAGCACCCTGTGATGAGGATTTTTAAGATTTACTCTCTTAGCAACTCTCGGATATATAATACAATGTTGTTAACTATGGTCACTATGCTGTATATTACATCCCCAGGACTTACTTATTTTATAACTAGAAGTTTGTGCTTTTTGACTACCTTCACCCATTTCACACCCCGCCCCCCCGCCCCCCCCGCCAGTTCCTACTTTTGGCACCGTCAATATGCTCTCTGTATCTATGAGCTTTTTTTTAAAATTTTTTTTATTTTTTCAAATTTCATGTGTAAGAGAGATCATACAGTATTTCGCTTTCTATGTCTGACTTACTTCACTTAGCATAATACTCTCAAGGTCCGTCCATGTTGTTTGCAAAATGGCAAGATTTCCTTCTTTTTTATGGCTGAGTAACATTCCAGTTGATGTATGTAGTATATATATATGTGTGTGTGTGAATTTATATATATCACATTTTCTTTATCCATACATCTATTGATGGACACTTATGTTGCTTCCATGTCTTGGCTATTGTAAATAATGCTGCAGTGAACATGGGGGTGCAGATATCTTTTTGAGTTAATGTTTTTGTTTTCTTTATATAAGTACCCAGAAATAGAATTGCTTGATCATACGGTAGTTCTATTTTTAATTTTTTGAGGAACCTCCATACTGTTTTCCACAGTGGCTGCACCAATTTACATTCCCACCAACAGTGCACGAGGGTTCCCTTTTCTCCACATCCTCATCAACAGTTGTTATCTCTAGTCTTTTTGATAATATCCATTCTAACAGGTGTCAAGTGTCATCACATTGTGGTTTTAATTTGCATTTCCCTGGTGATTAGTGATGTTGAGCACTTTTTCAGGTACCTGTGGGTCATCTGTATGACCCACAGAAAAATGTCTATTCAGATCCTCTGCCCATTTTAAAATAATTGACATATAACATTAGTTTCAGGATTTAAATGGGATTATTTGTTTCTTTGTTATTGAGTTGTATGACCTTCATATATATATTTTGGATATTAACACCTTATCAGATATATGATCTGCAAATATGTTCTCCCATTCAGTGGGTCATCTTTTCATTTTGTTGATGGTTTCCTTTGCTCTGCAAAAACTTTTTGGTTTAATGTAATCTGACTTGTTTAGTTTTGCTTTTGTTGCCTTTGCTTTTAGTGTCAAATCCAGAAAAAGGCCACTGCAAAGACCAATGTCAAAGAGCTTACGGCCTATGTTTTCTTCAAGGAGTTTTATGATTTCAAGTCTTACATTCAAGTCTTTAATCCATTTTCAGTTAATTTTGGGGTATGATATAAGATAATCCAGTTCCATTCTCTTGCATGTGGCTGTCCCGTTTCCCAACACCATTTATTGAAGAAATTGTCCTTTTCCCATTGTATATCCTTGAAGCAATTGTTTATTCTTGAAACAAGAATATACAATTATAAATTACAATTATAAATCCCAGTTATATATTCAGTGTGTTTTCTTTGTCATTATTTTTTTTTTTTTAAGATTTTATTTATTTATTTGACAGAGAGAGACACAGCGAGAGAGGGAACACAAGTAGGGGGAGTGGGAGAGGGAGAAGCAGGCTTCCCGCTGAGCAGGGAGCCCAATGCAGGGCCCGATCCCAGGACCCTGGGATCATGACCTGAGCTGAAGGCAGACGCTTAACCGACTGAGCCACCCAGGCGCCCTCTTTGTCATTATTAATTGACCATATATGCATGGATTTATTTCTGAGCTCTCTATTCTATTCCATTGACTTATGTATCTGTTTTTATGCCAAAACCATACTGTTTTGATTACTACAAGCTTTGTAATATAGTTTGAAATCAGGGAGCATAATGCCTCCCACTTTGGTTTTCCTTCTCAAGATTGCTTTGGTTATTTAGGGTCTTTTGTGGTGCCATGCAAATTTTAGAAGTGTTTGTTCCAATTCTGTGAAAAAATGCCATTGGAATTTTGATAGGGATTGCGTTGGACCTATAGATGGCTTTTGGTTAATGGCTACCTTTTACTGAGGACTTACATGTACTCTGAAGAAATACACTGTTTTTTTTTTTTTGTTAATCACCATACATTACATCATTAGTTTTTGATGTAGTGTTCCATGATTCATTGTTTGCATATAACACCCAGTGCTCCATGCAGAATGTGCCCTCTTTAATACCCATCACCAGGCTAACCCATCCTCCCACCCCCCTCCCCTCTAGAACCCTCAGTTTGTTTTTCAGAGTCCATCGTCTCTCATGGTTCATCTCCCCCTCTGATTTCCCCCCCTTCATTCTTCCCCTCCTGCTATCTTCTTTTTTTTGAAATACACTGTCTTTTTATTATACCTAATTGGTAGATAAGAAAACTGAGTCTTAGGCAGATAACTTGCCCAAAGCAAATGGCAGAGAAACGTTTGCACTCAGGTCTCTCTGACCGCCAAGCCTGTGTTCTTAACCACACACTTTTAAAAAAAAATTTTTTGTTATGTTAATCACCATACATTACATCATTAGTTTTTGATGTAGTGTTCCATGATTCATTGTTTGTGCATAACACCCAGTGTTCTATGCAGAATATGCCCTCTTTAATACCCATCACCAGGCTAACCCATCCTCCCACCCCCCTCCCCTCTAGAACCCTCAGTTTGTTTTTCAGAGTCCATCGTCTCTCATTAACCACACACATTTTTATCAAAACCGCATATTGCTTGAAATTGAATAAATATTGTCCCCTACTCCCATCCCAATAATTTTTCCATAGTCTACAATTCATTTCCTAACAGTTTCTTGCCTGTGGCTTAGAATTTTGCTCTCTGATCAGTGCAAATGTCCCCTGTAAGTTGCCCAGTCTGCTGGGGGAGATCACACTTGAGCTGTAGTCCTACGTTGGGCTGAGTGTTTTGGAGGCCCTTGGAGAGAAGCCACATGTGGTGGCTGGTGCTGAGAGGGCAGGGGAATGACATCTTGGAAAAGGACCCCAGGTGCCTTATGGGGCAATGTTAGCTAAAGGACTTGGCAAAAGCTGTAGATTTTATACTATCTGAATTCACTTTTTGTTCCTTTATGTTTGCTATGTATTTCTTGATCCTTGACAGAAATTCAAACAACACAGAACAGAATGAAGCTAAAAGTGAAAATTTCTCTTGCTTTCTCCCCACCTCAAATCACACACCTCATTTAATTTTTCTGTAAAGATTCCCCTTCAAATGAACCTCATTCACATCCTTTTCTACTTCTAGGACTTACTCTTATGACCTTACTTTTTAAAGAATATTTAACTTCACCCATATGGGATGAGATCATATTAAGCTGCTGTTGCAGGGAAAGACAACAGATTTCTCTTTTGTAAATAAAGATCACCGGCAAAAAATAATCAGAGATTGAGTTGGAAATTCTTTAAGCCATTAGCATTTTATTTCCATTAGCTTCTAGAAATTAAATTAGCAAATTACATTTTTTTCTGTAGCTCTAAATGGGGATCAAGTATGCCTGCATTCTTTTTTTTTTTTTTTAAGATTTTATTTATTTATTTGACAGAGAAAGACATAGCGAGAGAGGGAACACAAATGGGGAGTGGGAGAGGGAGAAGCAGACTCCCCGCCGAGCAGGGAGCCCGATGCGGGACTCGATCCCGGGACTCCAGGATCATGACCCGAGCCGAAGGCAGTCGCTTAACCAGCTGAGCCACCCAGGTGCCCCTGCCTGCATTCTTTCATTAAGAATTCATCGAGTATATTTCTGGTTGGTCATAGCCAGGCTGTGTACCATACTGACCTCTCCAATAGCCTGTTGATGCAGGAAGGAAAAATTGAAACATAGCAGTCATGGGTCATAGAAATCTGACGGGCAAGACCCCAAACTATTAGGCCCCGGTGATATGAGCAAACATATTCCTTCTTTCCCTGCTTGCCCAAAAGGTGGATCCCCTAAATTTTGGGGCACTCTGACCTGACCAATTTCTCTATGCTGTGGCCCCCAAACTTTAGGACTACCTCTGTGAAGAAAAGGGGAGAAAGCCCACATGTCCTGGAGATGGTGCATCTCCTTTGCACTGCTGTGTGTATGTTCTGCAGGAAAGCAAAAGGCAAGTTAAAAAGAAACTGTAACCACAGAGCAGTGTTCAGTGCATATTTTTGCAGATCTCTTCCTAAGCTGTAATCTGTTATACTGCTGTGGTTTGTTTCAATTCTTCCAACTAGCTTAAACTATTTGGTGGTTAAGCAGTTGTGACCTTTCAATGACTGAGCATGTAACGTGACAGCACATTTTTCTTTGTCATGCAGCGTGTTCTTTTTTAGCTCGTATTTTTTGAATGGATCAACTTTGTTCCAATATCAAGGTTTCTCTTAAAACTACTCACTCCTTGAGGGGCGCCTGGGTGGCTCAGTCATTAAGCGTCTGCCTTCGGCTCAGGTCCTGATCCTGAGGTTCTGGGATCGAGCCCCGCGTCCACTTCTCCCTCTGCCTGCCACTCCTACTTGTGCTCTCTCTGTTAAATAAATAAATAAAATCGTAAACAACAACAACAAACTACTCAGTCTTTGTTACTTGAAGTGTCCTCACCTGAGAACTCAGTGTGTCAGGGTTTTCCACACTTGTAACTTGGGGGACATTGTGGGGTTTTCCACTCGCGTGTGGGGAAGAGGCCAACCTCAGTTCAGGGCCCATCCCAGGGATGCAGAGAATTTCATATTCCCCAGAACACAATCACTTTCACAGATAAGGACGCACAGCAGGAGGGTATGTGGAAGACAGCTTTTGTTGATTACAATTTCGTTAATTACAATTTTCTTTTTTAAAAATAGATGTGTCTTTCATAAAAAATAGGCATCAAGCACTTAGAGGGACTGTTCTAGGCACAGGGGCGGGGCGGGGGGTGCGTTTACTGTGGTGAGAAAAGATGGACAGAGTCCCTGACCACATGTAGTTTACTTATCAGCAAGAGGAGGCAGATAATAAACAAGTACATGTTATTTACATTGTTGGGGTTTTAAAGTTAGAAATATAACATGCTTTTGTCACCAATTCAGATAATGCAGAGGAATATAAAGCAAGAAATCAGGTCTCCTTCCCAAGCTTCCTCCAATGCCTTCCTGACACATCACCCCTGTTGTAATTTAATATTTTCCTTCCAGATTTTTCCCAAGCTTAGACAAACACATACTCCTATATTTATTGTGGGTGAAGGATCATAATGTACATAGTGCTTTAACTTTTTTCCTCCTTATCATGATATTACATGCAACTCTCCTCATCAGAACCTACTGCATTCTTTATAATGCCACAGTATGGATTTGCTAATCTGTTCCTCTATTGGTGGACATTTATATTGTTTCTATTTTCCTGCCATCACAAAAAATGCTGCAGTGAAAATTCTTTTGTATTACATCATTTGTAATTGTAATAGTATTCCTATAAGCTAGGATCCTTCAGCCAGGATTTCTGGATCAAAAGGCATGCATATTAGATTGCTTTTTTTTTTTTTTTGGATGGTGAAGTCATTTGAAAGTCACATAGAAAGGGAAGGATGGGTGAAGAGTCATAAAAACAGAATACCTAGAAAAGCATCTCTTAGTGAAGAATGCAAACAGAACAAGATGACAGTATGATTAACCACAGAATGTAATTGTCTAATCTCCTTGGCAGCCTCTCATGAATTCCTCAAATTCCACAGTTGGACCAAGTTATCTGATCTGAGCACCATGAAATTATAGTTGACCCTTGAACAACACAAGGGTTAGGGGCACCAATCCCCCACACAGTCAAAAATCCATATGTAACTTTTGACTCCCCCTAAACTTCTCATAGCCTACTGTCGACCAGGGAAACCTTATGGATCACATAAACTGTCGATGAACACACATTTTGCATATTATGTGTATTGTTTGCTGTATTCTTACAATAATACCTAAGTTTTTCTTCATTTTTTTGATATTTCTAAGCTATGTGGTTTGTCTGCAAGTTATTTTTTTCAAATTGTTGCAAGAGTCCAAAAACATTTTCTACGACATTTATCGAAAAAATCGGTGTTTAGTGCTATGGAACGCACTGTGTTCTGGAATCCGCTGTGGTATCAGGTGGGTCTTATTTGCCCTCACTCAGACTGCAGTTGATTTTTGACCGACATGGGCTTGAACTGCATGGGTCCATTCTATATGCAGATTTTTTTTTTTTTTTACAGTACTGTAAATATGTTTTTCTTATGATTTCTTTTTGAAATTATAAAATATTTTAATATTATAGTGTATGATAAACCTAACATTTGTTTAGCTCTCATCCAGTGTTATCAATTCTGCTCAATCTTCCACATTTTCACAAAATAAAATATCACTGGAATGATTGAAAACCTGCACCCCAACTTTGCTTGCAAGAAGTAGTTATTACCTGAAATTTGTTTTTTATTATAGTTCTACCAAAGTACATATTTCATCACATGTCTGTGTATTCCAAAATGAAAGTATAAAGCTTATGCAAAATAACATGACATACATTTTCATTTTTGTGAATGCTTCCCTGTAATGCTTTTTAAAAAAAAAAATTGAGTAGTGAAAAAATTGAGTGTTAACACACAATGTAGTACTAGTTTCAGGGGTACAACATAGTGAGTCATCAAGAGTACACATTATGCTCTGTCCACCGCAAGTGTGGTTACCATCTCACCACACAGTAGGGGACTTTCTTAGTAACCTCTTCTTTTCTCTAGCTCACTTTGTTGTAAGAATATAGCATCTAATACACAAAATATGTCAGTCATCCGTTTGTGCTGTGGGTAAGGCTTCCAGGCAACAGCAGACAGGAACAGTTAGCAGGTAAGTTTTGGGGGAGTCGAAAGGTGTATGCAGATTTTTGACTCCATGGGGCATTAGTGCCCCTACCCCTGTGTTGTTTAAGGGTCAACTTTGTATGTTTTATGGAAGCCCAATGAACATTGTCAAATTCAAACCATCAGACCTGTATTGAATTCTGTCAGATGTTACATTGAATTTATTTCATTCAGTCATTTAGGAAATGTTCCTGGAGTGCCTGCTATGTATCAGGCACTGAGCTGGGCCCTGGAGATTCCAGAGTGAAGCCAACAGACAACACCAAACTCAACAGGCTAGCCTGGAGATAGCTATTAATCTCATCCCACCAACATAAAGTTGCCACTGTTACGTAAGGTTTCTGAGACCTACCAGAGCCTCTAATGGAAGAGCACAGTCATGGAAATCAGGAAAGATTTCCCTGAAGGAGGGTCTCCCGAGTTGAGTTGGGAGGGCTTGGTTCATTAGGTAATGCTGACTAAGCTGACTGAAGGGTTGTTTGGAGTTATTTAGGTAAGGGGATGGGAGGCCTGAGCAAAACTTCAGTAATGGGGAGAAACAGCAAGGCTAAGGGGGCATAAGAAAGCCAGGTGTCTGGATGGAACTTGTAGATCATGACTGTGATATTGCAGTTTTTATATTTGGTCTTCATCCCAGTTGTTGGCACAGGGCAGAGCCCCGGAAACTCTTGGAATTTCCTAAATGATAGGAATGATAAAGGAGTCTTAATATTCATTACCCCTTTCAACCACATCTGAGTTTATGTTAAGGAGTTGACTTTTGGAAAGCACCTAAAGATGGGGCCTGGTTGCCAGGGCAACCAATCCTGTGGTTGGACAGTTGGAACTCTCAGTCTCACCCCCCCCCCCCCCGAGAAAGGGGCTAGTGGTTGAATTGGTCATCAGTGGCTAATGATTAATCGATCATGCTTATGTAATGAAGCCCCCATAAAACCCCAAAAGGGTAGGGTTCAGAGAGCATCCAAGTTGGTGAACAGGTAGTGATTTGGGGAGCATGGCATGCTCAGAGAGGGCATGGAAGCCCTGTGCCCTTTCCCCATACTCTGTCCTATGTATCTCTTCTACCTGGCTGTTCCTGAGTTAATTCCTTTCATAATCTTGTGATTTCATAAGTAAAATGTTTCTCTGAGCTCTGTGAGTCACTTGAGCAAATCAGTTGAACCCAAGGAGGGGGTTGTTGAAACTTCCAGTCTCTGACTGGTCCGTCAGAAGCCCAAGTGACAACCTGGACTTGTGATTGGCACCTGAGGTAGGGGTGCAGTCCTGTAGGACTGAGCCCTTAGCCTGTGGGATCTGACACAATCTCCGGGTAGAGATGTTACATATGAGTTGAACGTAGGACAGCCAGCCGGTATCACAGAGAATTTGTTGGTGTGGGGAACCCACCTCCCACCCACACATGCACATCGGAATTGGGTAAAGAATCATGAACAAGCAAGCATGAGGCATGATGGGGCTGGGGAGGTAGGCAGAGCCCAGAACACGAAGGTCCCCAGAGGCCATGTTAAGGATTTTGATTTATCCCAAGAGCAATGGGAAGCCTTTAAAAGGCTCTCAGCAAAAGAAGGGTAGGGGTAGAGCATGGGGAAACATAATCAGATTTGCAGTTGGAAAATGGTGCTGTGAAAACAGAGAATGGGCATTAGGCAGGGGGTGTGGATGAAAACACAGACGGGGAACCAGAAACAAGGCTTTTCTAGCTATCCAGTGGAGAACATGGCAGATTAGACTGTGGTGGTGGTAGACTAGATGCTGGCCATGTGAAGAGATCTTCAGGAGGTAGACCTTCTGGGCTCGGTGGATTTGATGGAAGAGGATTGTGTCAAGGGTGACCCCAAGGTTTCAGGTCTGAGGGACTGGATAGATGGTGGAGACATTCACTGAGTCTGGGAGTACAGGAAAAGACTGTTTGGGGAGAGGGGATTTTAGATTCTGCTTTGAGACTGGTTAGTTTGAGATGTCTTTGAAACAATCAAGAGGGGCTTCCAGGTAGGCTGTTGGATATTTGGCTCAGGAGCTCAGAGGAATGATGGGCTTTGCAGAGATCAATCTGCAGGTCCTCGGAGCAGATGTGGTCATTGGAGTGTGGGCCTGGGTGAGATCACCCAGGGAGGCTAGTTAGGCTGAGAAGAAGAGAGAAGCCAGGCCCCGCCTGGAGGACTGTCCATAAAGACCCAGTTGGAGAGGGAGGCATTTGGAGGCCTGGGAGTAAGTACCTCCTTAAAAATCCCAACCCAGACATCACACTTGCCTCTACCTTGCCTGCCCCTTTCCTGCTGGCCAGAGAGGAGAAAGGAGAATCAGGAGAGTTGGAAGTGAAAGCCAGGAAAAGAGAATTTTTTTTTTTCCCCCAAGAAGGAAGCAGTGGTCACCATCTTTGAATTTCGCTAAGCGGACAAATAATCTAGACACTGAAAAAAATGTGCCTCTGTGTGCCTAGGCACCGTGTCCTGTGTGAGGTGGAGAGACGAATGTGTTGAAGATCACCTCATCTTGGCTTTCTACTCTTTTATAGGTTCCTTGAGTGCCCTTGTCTGTCTTCACTCATCCAGACAGAGCGTCCTCATTGCCCATATCCCTCCTCCTAGGGCAGCCTCCACCCAGCCTCACACCTTCCTCAGTCTATCTTTCTTTTCATGAGAGGGGCTCTTCATTTAATTTGTCATAAATGACACTCTTCCTGTTGTATTTGCTTGATTGTTGAATCGGCTCCATAGCTGAGAAGACTGTGGCCCGTGTAGGGTTCTCCTTTTTGGAATAATGAATGTCAGGAAGATCCTGCTGCGTGCGGGAGCCAGCACATAGAAATGCACAAGTGTCACTTCTTAGAAGCCACGGTGGTTAAAGCCATAGGCTCTGGAATCTGACAGACGTGGGTTCAAATCCCAGCTCTGTCACTAGCTGTGTGATGTGAGGCAAATTAATTAATCTCTCTGAGCTGAGCCACAGTCTCCTCATCTGCGAAATGAGGACCATAGCCAAACCTTGGAAAGTTATGACGAGGATTCCATGGGCCCAGGGCCGGGCCCACAGTCAACACTTGAGAATCATAGGGCGCTTTCTGCCTCTGCTATTACTACTCATATCTGATTTTTTGTTGTTGGATTCTTCTGGCTTCTCCAGGAGGCACTTGGATTCCAGATTGGCAGTCTAATTTGTCCTCAATCTGTTAGGAAGGGAGATACTGAAGTCTAAAATAACCTGCCCCCTTCCTGCAGGAGACCCTCTTCTCTGTGTTCCCCAAATATAGCCTGTATGCATCTCTAGTATTGTCCTGAGCACACCGTACCTACGTGTCTGTCAACTTCACTAGACATTGAAATCTTTGAAGGACCTCATCCTAGCACAATGTCTAGCACAGAAGGAAGGATAGCTCATGACTAATTAACCCTGAGCACTGAGCAGCCACGCAGATGCACCCCTAAGTTTGCAAGGTCTGGAGCAAGAATACAGATGGAGGCCACATAGAACGTGCCTGAAGATTTTAGTTATTTATAAAGCCTTACCACCCAAGCCTCTGTTCTTAACACTCTGCACACTGAGCCGCAGAGGATAGAAGAGGCCGGGTTCCCCCAGGCAGTCCTTGGCCTGTGAGCTTGAGTGGTTTCATGGGCCCCCGGGGGCAGGGGGGCCAGGAGGGCCAGGAGCTGGGTATTGGCCCAGGCTCCCACATGATCTGGACCCCCTGGAACCCACCTGAATCAGGCGGGGGGCGGGGGTGGGGACGACTGACTTTTCAGGATCTCTGGGGAGTCAGGGCCTCCCAAAATTATTTGAGCCAAGCAGAGGCGAGGGAGAGATGCAGCTGTCTGCCTGGACATTCACTTGGGGGGTGATCTGGGGCATGTGCTTTAACCAAGCGGCGCCCCCTTCTGTGGTTCTCAGGACAGAGACCACGACCCTTCTCTTGCCCTTGCCAGCAACATCCTGTGCCCCAATGGGCCCAATTAGATGGCATGTTCATCTCTTCCCAATTCCTGTTCACTCAGTTGGTAATTGAACTTTCAACAGTTTCCTCAAAGATCGAAAAGGGGAGGGAAAACCCGCAAACAAACCATGTTGTGGAGCTTGTGATATGCAGGGCCTGCTAGAAGGCAGGTGCAGGGCAGGCCCCCTCTTGCCCCAGTCTAGGGGTGCTGATGGTAGACAACTCTTTTTCCATTAAGAACAGCATCTGTCGGGGCGCCTGGCTGGCTCAGTCGGGAAAGCATGCAATCTTGATCTCGAGGTTGAGTTCGAGCCCCACGTTTCTTAAAAAAAAAAAAAAAAAAAAGAAAAATTGCCCCCCCCCCCCCCCAGGATCTATACGTTCACAGTATAGGAGAGTCACTTCTACTGTTCATCTGTGCTAGGGGCTGGGCCCCAGGGCTGCGCTGTGCAGACCGGCTTGACGGCTCAGGGCGCTTGCAGCCTGGCTGGGAAGACAGATGCCACACAGGTCACTGGGGCTGCGATTAGTTACAGGGAGGGAGGTACAGGGTAAAGTAGCCAGGGCAGGGACCAGAGTGGGGAAATGTGCCCGAGGTCACACAGCTAGTGAGCGCTGAACTGGGAATGAAGTTGTCTTGGGTCTCCTCCCGGATCACTGCTCACTTCCTTGTCACCACCCCACGCAACCCCAGAGCTTTCGGCTGCCTCTGCTGGAAAGCCCCAGGGCGGCTCTGAGACCCTCTTCAGTGGGCGCATTTGTAAGAGTCAGAAGGAGATACTGTCCTTGGGCTGTTTCCATCTCACTTCTTGGTTAGCGCCAATGGGGAAACTTCCCCGAACTCCCCGGCTTTCCACCCAACCGCCCAGAGCGGCCGGCGCCACGTCAACAGTCAGGGAGCCCTCTGCGTCCCGCACAAGCTCACGCAGGCCTTGCTTCTTCCATCCCGGTCCCTGGGTGGGTCACTCTGCTCTCAGAGCGCCTGAGTCCACCATCCTGGACTCTGGTGGGCCAGACGGGACCTGGCTTTCTCTTCAGGTGTGCCCTCTGCTCTCAGGGAAGGAAGGTGACCCTTAACCAGGCCCCGGTGAGGAGCAGGGAAGAAGAGTAATCTTGCAACGAATAGTGAAGTGTTGATGAATGTACTTGCGGTCATTCTGATTTCTGAACTGCGACTGCAAGTCCCTGCTGACGTTTTCATCCAGTGGAGGAGACTGGGGACTCGGGACTGAGCGCAACACAAAGTGGGTGTTTTAGTGCTGTGAGTTCTGCTCGTGGAATGTCACGTTTGCCTCAGTGTCTCCTGGACCTCTGAGGTAATCAGTGGAGCCCGAGCTGGGCTCGGGCTGTGTCCCCCCGACACCTGTGACAGGACAGGGCTGTGTAAGGCCTGGGGGAGGGGTGCGCAGGACCAGCCCTGGGGAGGAGGCGGGGGGCTCCTGGAGAAGGCGTCGGGCTGAGGCGGGGCCTCACCGGGCAGGCTGGGTGCTTGGCTGGGCCCTGGACCGGGCTGGCCGCGGAGGCTTTTCCGGGTCCTTTCTCCCACTCGCTCCAAACAGGAAAACAGGACTCCCCTCCCTGCCCCTGCTCCGGGCACCTGCCCCCTGCGGGGTGTCCGAAGGGAGGGAGGGGCAGCTGATGCTTTCTGGTCCACGGCTTCTTACCCTCCCCTTGCTCTGACTTCCCCACCCCCATCTACGGCTTTGCCCATGACCTGAGAACTCGGGTTACATTGAATTTGGGCCCACTGGGGCTGATGTGTGTAGGGAAACCTTTTCTCCACGGCCGCTTAGGTTCGCCTCGAGGAGCGCTGACGCTGGCCTGGGCCCCTTCGGTTTTTCTTACCTGCTCTAGGCTTTTAGCCTGTTTCCGCTTCTGTTCTAGGCCCTACACCCTTAACAATCTAGTCTCTGCAAAGCTCCCAGAGTGACAATTTTAAAATATAAAAAAGATGTCAGCCCCCTGTTTAAAATCCTCCTATTGTGCTCACAGTAAAATACAAGCTTCTAAATAGGATCTACAAGTATCTAGGGGACCTGACCTCTGCCGCCTTCTCCAGAAGCCTCTCCCCTTGCTCTCTGCCTTGTCACTCCTCGCTGGCCACACCAGCTTCCTGCCGGCGGCTGGGCTGCCCGGAGCTCTCCATGCTGGTTCTTGCCCTCAGGAATATGCTTTCCCCTGCCCTTCGCCTGGCTCGCTCTGGCTTATCTTTCAGGTCTTGGCTTAAGCATCATTTTCTCGGAAAGGTCTGGACCTCCCATTCTTAGACGATTACTTACCACTCTTTTTATTATGTATTTATTGTGTTTGTTCAACGCCTATGTTTTCCATGTACTGGAAGCTTCATTAGCGTTAGGGGTGGCCATCTGTTTGGCTCACCACCTGCATCCCCGAGCCCAGCACAGGGCCGGCTCAAAATACAGTGGGTGCTCACAAGAAGTGTGTGGACCACGGGAGTAACACGCGTGCTGTGTCCTCGCAGGCACACACTGGTTAGCAAGTGTTTACCCGCCAAGGGAGCCGTCCTGGGGGCGCCTGGCGGGGCCCGGAGGGCCTGAGCACCATCTTCTCTAGACACCTCAGCTCTCAGACCCAAAGAGCTGGTGCTTCTGAGAGCGGGACAGCCGTCAGACAAAGCAAGGCCTGTGCTGGAGACCCAGATACATTCTGGTGATGGTGAGTTATTTAGACTCACTTTCACATCATTAAAACTGGGCTAAAATAGGTTTATTCTGCTGATTCAATGGGGGTGAGAGAGAGGCAAGACATCTGTAAAGTGCCTGCCACGTGCTGGGCCCTGGGCTGGGCCCTTTCTCTATTAGCGTGTTCAGTGGGAATGAGTTCTGTGAGCCGCTGGGACGGGAATAGCGCTTGGTAAGCAAGGATTGAGTTCCTTGACAGCACTTTAGCTCCCGGCTTGGCAGGGAGAACTGGTGCAACGCTGGGTTGGTGTGCAGACGAGCAGACGGGGAAGAGACAGCCGGGTCGCCCCTCACTGTTGCCCCTGGCATCGCCCTGAGCGCAGCCTGGGGCATCTCATTTCGCCACAGGCCTGCGAGGCGAGGTGTTACTGCTCTGCTTCCCCCGCTTTACCATAAGGAAGCCGAGACTCAGCCGGGTTGAGTAAACTGCCAGAAGGGACACGACAGAACCACCTTGACTTTGAACCCCGGTCCACGGGGCACCACATGGCTCTCTGTCATGAACTGAACAGTGTCTTCCCAAAGTCGTCATGTTGAAATCCTAGCCCCCCGGTACCTTAGAGCAGAGGGCCTTCAAGAGGTGAGTCAAATGAGGTCATGAGGGTGGGGCCCTAATCCAGTAAGACCGATGTCCTTATACGCAGGGGAGTGACACCTGGACACCATTGTCAGCATCGCCTCTGCTTCCTGAAATCTGCGTTTGTTCCCTGTGGTTTGATGGGGGCCGGTTAAGATGGAGATGTGTGAGGGTGAGGACATCCAAGGATGACTGTCAGCAGCCCTCCCTGCGCTCAGGATCTAAGGGGAGGACAAACATCAATTCCTGCGCTTGCGATGAGGAATGAGGAGAAGAGGGAGAGTCTGGACGCGTCTGCTTGAGTTGCTGGGATCTGAACTGGGCTTGGTGGGAGGAGCAGGGCTTTGGTCTCTAGGAGCTGGTGGTGATCGTTTGCGGCTTTTCTCTCTTTTCTGGACATGATTCTCCACTTGACCGTGTGGAGACTGACTGGCACCCCAAATTCCATGGCAGGGGTTTAGGTGTCCAGCGGGGTTCTATGTGGCTTCCAGCAAAATACTGCCTGCAAATCCCCTGACCACACAGAAGGCAGAGGCTGGGCCTGAGCTTCTCAGGCCTTGTGGGTGCACAAGACCCCCCTCCCCCCCAGCCCAAACTAGTGAAAAGATCAGCGCGGAGCCTGTGTTGACCAAACACTGGCAAGAACTGAGAAACTGTGACCTCTTTTCTCGAGTGGAGGTTGGGCAGAAACTGATCGGCAGGTCACAAACCTGGTTTCTCTTCTCAGGGCATCGAGCCTTCCTTGAGGCCTGCAGCTCAGGTAGGGGAGGCCGTGGGAGCGAGTCCAGACCAACGACACAGGCCCGAAGTAGCGTGGTCGGCCTTTCCGAGCACTTGCCTGGCACTTGCCTGGCACAGTCCTCCCTGTTTGTTCTCATTGTGCAACAGCCTTGAAGGGGGTGAAGCTAAAAGGAGGAAGGAGTCCAACCGTGCTCAGAGGATGCTACTTTCCACATCTCACTCAAAGGTCTGGGGTTTCGGGCCACTACCATCGGACAAAGCTTGGCACCAAAGTAACAATGGGAAAGGGAGGTGAATCACTGAAACTTCCTGGCCTGGGATGCCTGACTTTGGCCTAACTAGAATTCCTAGGGCAAGAACACACAGGGGTATTAATAAACCAAAACTATTATCTAACAGGCTGAAGAAAGCAGTCTGTCTCTCAATTCACTTGGGCCCTTCTTTGATACTGAGTTACTTTCAAAGGGTTATTTAGATTTGATTAAGCTAACAAAATAAGAAACTGTTCTAAAGAGAGAGAGGGTGTGTGTGTGTGTGTGTGTGTGTGTGTGTGTGTGCAGACCTCAAGTACTTCTTGAGGGGCAGCCTACCGTCTTAAAACTAAATGGCTCAAGGGGCGCCTGGGTGGCTCAGTCGTTAAGCGTCTGCCTTCGGCTCAGGTCACGATCCCAGGGTCCTGGGATCAAGCCCCGCATCGGGCTCCCTGCTCCGCGGGAAGCCTGCTTCTCGCTCTCCCACTCCCCCTGCATGTGTTCCCTCTCTCACTGTCTCTGTCAAATAAATAAATAAAATCTTTAAAAACAAAAAACAAACAAAACTAAACAGCTCAAGAATCTTGAGAGCGTATCTATGATCTTAAATATTCATCAGATTTTAATAAAGTTTGCTACAGTAGAAAATAATAGGGGCTGCAATCTACAACTACTATTAAGGATGACAGACAACAATAAATTATGCAATCAAAAATTTAATAACAAAGATACTATTTTTAACATGGTCAAATATACTTGGCTAAGTCCAGATTTTAAAAAACAAAAGAATCTAGCCCAACAGTACAACCGTACAGCTTTTGTACAGAACATTCCATAGATCAACAGAAAATACATTTGAGCACAAAAATAAAAAATATTTAAAGAGAATCTCTAAGCAGCATTTTATTTCTGCAAAACAGACATATATCTTGTACTGATTAAATATCTACAAGTGCTTTTCCTTTACAAAAATACATATATTCTTAATAGACTAAGTCATTAACAATGACCTGTAATCTTTCACTTCAATTTGAATGATTCATAAGCTAAATCTTACAACCACAAAAAGGTTTTTATTTGTATTAAGATGTTACCACTTTTGACAAAAAAAGCTTCAGATATTTTATATTTCAAAGGAAAGGTAGCAACATAACTGTACAACATATTCTCGGATGGTTCTGTCACATGAGGGCTAGCTACTCTGTTGAAAACCAGTGCCGGCTGTTGTGTTGCCAGATGCGGGAACGCCGTGCAAGGCGGGCGCCCTCCCACAAGCTCTTGTCGTGGGCCACAGCTTCGTAAGGACACTTAGGCCCCCATCCCCATTCTAAAAAATACAGCAAAAGAAAACTGACCCCCCCAAATGTTAGGCTGATCCCATGACATTTCTAATGTGTGGAATTTCTGCTCCAGTGGACTGAGGGGAAGTCTAGGGATAGATGATCTGCTCACTCTCTCTATGTTGCCCGGAAGTATTTAATCTTCATTTGTTCTAGACTAAGTTTCTTACTCCACGAAGCTCTGAAGGATGGAAGAAAACTAGACCTGGTATTTGAACACCTGTTTCACTTGGTTCTCTAAAGAGAACTAAAAGTAGAAGGCATTTCTGAACAATGTCTCAGTATTGAATCTTAGAAAAAGGGGCATAATGAGTATACATATTGGAATGAGCATTTAAAATAAAGTTTAATTTCATAACTTTCTGAAAGGGAAGTGCTCAAGCATTTTAATTCTATTTGCAAATACAGTAAGGATAGTGAGTAAACACACTATGTGTGAAGACTACCTTACACGAGGAAGAGAATCATTTTAAATTATTGGGAAAATGCCTTTGCTTTAAGAAAAAGAAAACCATGAAAACCTTGTAATGTATATTTAAGTACGTTTTAATGAACTCTCAATCTGACGTCTTTCCATCAAAATACTACATGTAGAACTAGGTATATCAAGTAAATCCAGAATTGGTTGGTTATTTTGTGCTTTTAAAGGGGTTTCTGAGTCTCTAGTATATTTAATATCTTTCAGAGACCAGATCTGGCAGTTCCTTAGTGCAGGGATATATCTCTTAAAGTATTAAGAGCATTTTTGTTTCTGATCCAAAACATTATGTTATGGCAAACCCATTCATTTTTGCAATTCCTACAACCAACGTCCTACTGGTCTAAAGCTTAGCCTGCTGGAAGATTCCTTATGATAAACCAGAGTATGTAACAGAGTGTCTCCAAGGAGGTTTTTGTCCAGTGGCCTATCAGAGAGACTGCACCATGTGAGCTTTACCTTCAAGGTGGCCCCAGCGTCAGCTCCCAAGGAGAATGAGCGGTGGGGGGTGGGGGGTGTGGGGGGGGCAATCATTCACTTGATGCATATGCTCTTGATCTGGGACCCTTTTTGCCAAGTTTGGCTGTGTGGCTAAATTCTAATCACAATAAAGTAATCACTGAGAAACAGGACAAAGAGTTACTTAAAAAAAATAGGCCTTTATGAAAAATTTGCTTTTGAAAACAAGAAAAAGCATTTACTTATGTAAGTCCAATAGAATGTATTATTTTTCTATACACGTAAGCACGGTCAGCACTTATACCAAAGTCTGCCTTTAGTAAGATTTCTTATGTTATTAAGAACCCAGGAACTAAATAAGCATAATTTTAGTTTATATGGCCTCCATGAAGTGGATTAAAGAGCTTCTCAAATTAGAATTTAAAATCTTCATTTTAGTTTTCTTTTCAAAGGATGCATTTCTTCCCCTCGCATCCAGGGGCAAGCCAGTTGTGCTGATCTCTTTCTCACCTCTGAGGATTTCCTAAGACCTATCAAGTGGTTCTGGAAAAACAAGGGACATATTTGAAAGGAAGTGTGCTCTGATTATTGCGAGAAAAACCTACATTTGATTGATCTCATCACAAAAATTCAGTTTAAAGCCTTTCTTTGGTGATATTTTAGCAGTTACTCAAGGTTATTGCGTTATTAACTATATAAAATTAAACTGCAACCTAAAAGATTCCAACCTCCAAAGTGTTAAAACTGTCTCTCTTACCATGGTTATTAATGAACAGTAGAATGTCTTTGGTGATCTCTATTTCTTATGAAAATCTTTCAAAAAGAGATTACTCTAACTTATGAGTGCCTAGTTAGATACAAAACCATTCATAAGAGACAGGTACAGATAACCCAGAATTTATGCAATAAATCTAAACAGAAATGCACTTTAGCAATGAGGCACTTTCTCTTAAATATTTCAATAAAGCTAAACAGTTCACAATATTATATAACACACTTTTTTTCCACCTTATAGAGTCATTTAAATTTAGATTAAATTTGAGTGTATAATGTAGTGGAGCAAACTCATTACATTTATAAAATGTGGCATATTCGTATGGGACATATTTCCAATGAATAAGAAATAATACACCTTTAGAAAAGTAATTAAAAGACAGTACCCAAGGTACCTGCACCGCAGGTGCAGGGAATGACCTTATATTCCCTCATCAATGAGCCTTTTAGTTTATTTTTTAATGCTTCTTTAAAGTGTTTTGCTAATCTAGAGAAAAGGCTATATTCTGATTTTTCTATTAACGTATGTGATCACTCCAGCTAAAGTATCTATGGGCCACAGTCCTTCCTTATATCCCAGGTTCCTTGACCCTCTTACATCTCTGATATCTAAGGCAGAGAAAACAGATGACAAAATCTTTTATGGAAGTAAAGTTCTTTTGGTTCTTTGCTTAAGAAACAAGAGATTAAAATTTAGTTTAATTCCCCAATTTTGCAGATTCAGATGATTTCTACAGGTTATTTATATAGTTTTATTACACCCTAAGCTTATAAAACCACAAAGTTGCCTGTATATTTTTTCTGTATCTGGTTTCTTGCAAATTCCACAATCTGACTTAGGGGATAATTAGTGTACTGCTAGACATGAAAGTAGTCCCATACTTAGAAAATCATAGTTGAATATACCAAAGAGGCAGTCAGAAAAGTCTGTGGTTCTTAATAGTAACACTGTATTACTCAGGACCATCATAAAATGTGTACCTTTCCCTAACTGGTAACTGATGTCCTTCTTTATGTTAGGTTTTCTTTCACATGTTTTGGCACATATTCCATTGCATTTCAGGAAAAATGTTAACATTGAATAAAGCAATTTTATATAAAACTATTCTCAATCCCATAATTGCTTCCTATATATTTCCTTGGAAAAGAGTGAAATTACATGAGATGAGGCAGCAACAGGCCAAATTTAGAGAGATCAGGTATACAAAACTCATTTAAAGCTGTAAGTTTTGGCTGGGGACCCAAATAACATGCAGGTCTCATTTGTGGTTTTTTTAAAATCACTCTCAATTCATTTTGAGTTAATTAACTTCCATACGTAAAACACTATTTTAATCACTGACCAAGATGTGACAGATTCATAATTTTAAAATTTCTTAGGGATGTCAAGGAATTGGATTTCACAGCACAGCCAACGAGTTTCTATAGGTGGAGAGTAAATTCTGTTTTTGGTTGAGTGTAATGGTCTGTTCTAACCATTTTTAAAGAGTTAACAAAAATCTGCCTTTTAAATTCTGCCTCTGAGTCCTTCCGGGCACAAACACAATCTAACAAAATGAAATTCAGAAAGCATTGCCATAACCTTTTTCACAAAAGTCAAAACAAAAACAATAGAAGACTTTAATACACACTCTCTAACTTGAAACAAAGACACATTGAAGAGATAATTATGAAGTTTCAGCCTTTTATGTTGTGAAATGCATCAAGATTTAGCTGTATTTTGTATGTGTTTTTTAGAATTGTACAATGTTATGTCTAAGAAGCATTTTGAGATTCAGAAGGCATTAATCCGTGATACATTTTACTGGAAAATGTAGCACATCTACAATGTATACAGTATAAAAACTATGTGTGTAACACACAGATTGTGCTCATGTCAGATTTCTAAAACAGTTTTCCTACCTTTCAAGATTTTTCCTAAGATTCAGAGGTTAACTTGTTTATTTTGAAGCAATTAATAAAACTTAATTTCCAAAGAAGTTTTTTGAAAACAATTGTAAGTTTTAAAAGGTTTAAAATGAAGTTCTTCATATAATTTAAGGTAACAAGACGTTCTTTGACTTGCAGACTAATCTCAAAATGAATGGAAGACTTAACAAAACTGCAAAATCAAGGACATTATCACAGCTCTGACCTTAATGAATTTGTGTATAAAACCAGAATCCCGTTTCCCCCTGATTACTACAGGATCTAAAATGAAATATCCTCAAATCATTAATTTTGGTTAACATATTTACCAACTACACTGCATTTATTCTATTTTACGCATAGGGTTTGGACATGTGATAGGTAACAAACAGTTTTAATTGATAACTGCCTTGAGACTTCTGAAATCCATGAAATAGCTAAGGTTATCTGCTCTAAAAATCCTAATATTTAAATCATCATAACCCTCTGCATGCCACGACGACACACACCTAAGGCCAACTTAAAGAGAGAGACACTGTACTCGTTAGATGGGAGCCACAATATAATGACGCATACGTAAAACGGGCTACACAGTGACAGTTCGTGAAGCAGCACGTGCTTGTCATAAGGCATTATGGAAGACTGACCTTACTGATGCACTAATTTTGTTAGAGTAAATGTGACCAGCTGTCAACACCTTGAATGGTTGTGAATCGAACTTCAGGTCTCCACGAAGTCACACACAGTTCCAACTGGAGGGCTGAGATGCCCTCCCTGTGCAACTGGTAGACTACATGGCCGGAGGACTTAAAATGTCTACAGCTATTACGTGCTCTAATGATAAGAATAATTGGAATTCTTCCCCAAAGACTTCCACACTCAAGAGTGAACTACTTTGCACACAAAAAGCTTACTGAGAACAGGACAGTGGCCCAAAAACCACTCTTCTAAATACTTGCCCATACAAAATAACTTCAAGATACAATAATTATTTCTTGTACAGTACTCTATTTAAACAAAAATTAATATTAAGTATGTGAAAACTGCAACACCACACAGACTGAGTCATAGTACGAGTGTAACCAAACATCAGAACAGTCTCGGAACAGGCAAGCAAGATATGCGGCAGGCTGAGTTCAGCCCTGACTTGTACACCGTGAGACGGCACAGATACCTTATGCGGATGGTTCAGTAGCAGAATGGCACTTGGTTCACTCTTAATAGAAACAACATAAATGCAACTGACAATTTAGAGACAGACAATGGCCTTATTTGCATGCTGAAAATCTGGTTGTGTCCCTCTCGTCCACACACCGTTCACTGTGCGATCTGTTGATGAGTAAACAAAGTGCAGGATTCATCTCGGTGGGATCTAGGCCCCTTGGTCTAACCGAAATCGATTCTTGGTCGATACTGCAATACCATGGGGTAGGACTATAAAATAAAAACAGGATGATGAGTAAGACTGTGTTTATATGAAAACAATAAAGATTATATATAAAAGATTTTTAAAATGCAGGGTTATACTTTACAGTATTTCCTGGTACTAGTGATTATGACAAGTAAAGACTAGTTATTAAAATTATTTTTAAATGCCATTTTTTCAGAATCAAGTTTTCTGTACTATGTAACAAGGGTCAAGTTCAAAGGCTCACTGTTGTCACACCAGCTGGGGAGGTGAACGTTACTAATGGAACACGTAGGGAGGGGCAGGGCCAGGGGAGGACTGAAGGCTTTGGGCTCTGGATCAAGGCATTCATTCCATCAATTGTTAACCTTGTGGGGCTGGATTCCATCCAGAGCTGCCGTCTGTGACCGCCCACTGACTCACAAGGTAACCGACCTCTTGCTATGAATCAATGAAACTGGGGTAGTTTTCACAAATCACATTTTTTTAAAAGTTAAGTTTGACACCTTTTTCTTTTTAACATTTAAACTTCAATGGTCCTTAAAAAACCCTGAAAAACAAGTAGCTGTTACACGGAACATTTAGGTTGCTACCTCCTCTCAACAGTTCGTTGATATGACTACCTATTCAGAGTGGACTCTTCTCTAACTGAAAGGTTTGAGTGGCCCCTGGCTGCTCGGACTCTGGAAGAGATAGCCTGTCTTCCCTGCGCACGAGAGGTATGTGCCACACGGCCACCTCAGTATCTGTTTCCCCCGAGGTTTGACCGGGTCATTTAGAACCTAAACACCACAGAGTCAGAAAGGTCTGGAGAACCAGTGGTTTTCCTTTTCTGAAAGCTGCAGATTCCCTTTTAAATGAAATTCCGAGGAGCAACTTTTATGAAACCGAGAAAGTGGAGACTGTCACTGACGGTTCCCCTTCATCTCCGTTGTTGGTGAACGGACAACTCCAGGACAGAAAATGGTATACTTTTGCATACAGGTGAGAGAGATGAAACGACCATTTCTGTGCTCATCATAGCTATGTTATATATGAGAAGACTTGTCATTGGAGTCTTTTTCCCATTTAGCTCAGGATGGGACTGGAGGATGGCAATGAAAACTTCTAGGTCTTGCCCTTTCCAGCTGAGGATGTAAGGTGATGCCACCACCAGTCCTGAGGGCTGGAGTAAAAGTCACAGTCTCTCGAGATTTCCATGGTCTAGGGCACCTGGGGTGGCTCAGTCGGTTAAGTGTCTGCCTTCGGCTCAGATCATGATCCTGGAGTCTCGGGATCGAGTCCCGCATCGGGCTCCCTGCTCAGTGGGGAGTCTGCTTCTCCCTCTGACCCTCCCCCCTCTCGTGCTCTCTCTTTCTCTCTCAAATAAATAAAGTCTTTATAAAAAAAAAAAAAGATTTCCATGGTCTAAATCTATTTTGGTTTAAATTTTACTTGTTTTTATTTAAACTTTGTTCCTTCTGAATGCGAGTGTCTGGGAGGGGCACAGGAATCTACATTTTATAGAAAAAACCCCCTGGGTTTTCTGAAGCTCAGCCAGATGTGGAGACTGCTGCCCAGACATCCTACCCTAACTTCGCTACTTCCCATTCTCCCTGGCCCAAGTGGCAGCTTGCCCTCTGTCACAACTGTCTTCCTCGCTATGCTCTCCATTCTGAACTGCTGAATCTGCATACTTTCGGCAAATAATTAAGTCACTAGTTCTAGAATCCCTTCATAATATATAGAAGTCCATCACCGATTTCTACTGGGATGAAGGTAGAGCGTGAAGTAAAATGGCTTAGTTGTCAGTGGTCTGGATCTTCTGGTTTTGGCTGAAAACCAGTTGGTTTTGTTTTCTCCACGTAACGATTTGTGTTTGTTCTATGATGACACATGAAGTTTAATCTTACTGAAAATTTGTTTTCAAATGCTGGGAACTCTATTTGTATTTCAGTTCGCTTTCTGTAGTAAAATGGCGCTGCACGTACTATCATGAAATATGGCACATCACCCTCCTAGTGTTCAGTGACTGTCCTGAATGGACCTACTTGTAGAGTTGCTAGTCCTCAGTCTCATCATGTCCTAAAATAAAAAACAGATATTTCCACAGTATATATTTCAAATGTGGTAACTTTCGAAAATGCTGACCTTCACTGATGTACTGTTTTTCTTAAAAAATCTTTATCATAAAAGTATTTGGAAAATACAGAAAAGCACCAAGAAAAAACGCAAAATCATTTAAATACCACCATTCAAAGATAACTACCATAATTATTTTGGTGTATATCCTTCTAGTCTTTTCATCTAGGTATGTATGTTTTTTCAAGACTGTAATCATGCTACACATATTTGGAAAATAATTTTGTCCATGTAAAATTTTAATTTCCATTAAAAAATTCCATGACTACTTTTTTTTTTTTTAAGATTTTATTTATTTCTTTGACAGAGAGAGACACAGCGAGAGGGGGAACACAAACAGGGGGAGAGGGAGAGGGAGAAGCAGGCTTCCCGCCGAGCAGGGAGCCTGATGCGGGGCTCGATCCCAGGACCCTGGGATCATGACCTGAGCCGAAGGCAGGCGCTTAACGACTGAGCCACCCAGGCGCCCCTCCATGACTTATTTCTACACTACTTAATATCCTATGTGATATTTTTAAAGGATGAATATAATGCTTTTATAGAAAAGAATTATAAGTTATCAATAAATCTTTTGTCATATGTTTTAGTTTATTCCTTTTTTGTGGGGGTGATTATAAATTAATCTTGACCCGATGATCAGGGCTGGTTCCTAGAAGTGGCCTGTTAGTTCAAGCAGCATACACATTTTTAAAGGCTTTTTGAAAAATACTGTCACAGTGGGCCTTCAAGAAAGTTCCTCTCTCTCTACGTTTCCAAAAGAAAGAGGAGTGCTCATTCTTCAGTGGCCTCATCAATAATGAGTACTATCCTTTCTTCCCTCCTAATGTGGCAATTTAATAAGCATAAAATAGTATTTTATTTCTTCTAAAGAAATTAACCATTTTTGTATAATTAGTTTTGTTTCCTTTTGTGACTTTCCTACGCATGTCTTTTGTTCGCTTTTTTGTTCATTTTTCTAAGGAAAGGTGAACTCGGTCTTACAGATTTGTATGAATTCTTCATGTATTAAGGATATGAAACCTTACTGTCATATATTGCAAATATTTCCTCAGTTATGGTATTTTTGCCATGTACTTTTCAATATTAAGAGTCGACTTGGTTTGTCTTTGTTTCCTCTTACATGTACAATAAGAAAGGCCATCCCCACTCTGAGATTATTTAACTATCTTTCTTCATCTCTGATGGTATCAATTTTAGTATTTACCACTTTAAGCCGTGAGAATCTCCTGTAACATGGGGTATGGACTAAATTTCCATCCCTACCACCAAAAGTCACAGTAAAATTTATTGGAAACAAATGGACTAGATCACACCCTACCCCCCAACATCTATACTCTGAGTTCACTGATTACCCCTGCCAACCGCCAACTACTGTCTCTAGTCTTGCCTCACTGGCCTTCTTGCAACCCTCAAGCAACCAGACATAACCACTCCTCCGGATCTTTCCACTGTGTTCCTTCTTCTGAAGCACCCTACCCCAGATACACACATGGCTAGTTCTCCCACTTCCTTTTGATCAAGAATCACCACCTCAAAGAAGCCTTCCCTTGGCTCTCTTATCTAAATATTCTATTTAATTTTTTTTCTAACACTACAAATTTATTTTTCATCTGTCACCATTGTAACAGCATAAGCTCTATGAGAAAGAACTCTGCTCATTTTTACTTCTGTGTCCCCAGCGCCTAAAAGAGTGCCCAGTGTACAGTTAAGTGCTCAATCGGTATTTGCTAAATGAATCATTTTTTCTTCCACTAACTTGAAATACTCTTTATAGATTCATACATACTAGACAGTCTGTTCCTGATCTCTTCTTTTTATTCATATGTCTGTGTTTAAGTGAGTACCTATTTTAATTACTTCAGCTTTTTAAGATACATTTTAGCACGTTGCAGTGCACATGCCCCCTGATTACTCACTGAAAAATGTGACTGACCGGAAGCACTGGTTTATACTTCCTGATGAACTTTAGAATGATTCTGTTAAGTTAAACAAGAATCTGGTAAAAGTGTGCCTGGAACTACACCAAACTCCATAGTTTATTTATGGGGAGAAAGGACATCTCTATAGTATCTCATATACTATTTAAATTTCTTGTGTGTGAAGTGGTATTTTGGTTATTTATGAGGAAGTCTTTGATCTTAGAAAATATATGCTGAAATATTTAGTGGTCAACTGTTTTGATACTTGCAATTTACTTTCAAATGGTTTCACAAAGAACAGAATTATAAAGAGTTTAGTAAGATAAGGAGAAGGGAAAAGAAGGGACAAGGGGGGCAGAAAATGTAGCAAAATGTTAATTGGTAAAAATCTAAGCAAAAGTAAAGGATATTCCTTTATATTATTTCATTTTTTTGTTTGTTTTTTGGAAAATTTTCAAAATAAGTTGCAGGAAGAATTGGGACTTAATAATGAATTTTATCAAATGCTTTTCAGTACCTACTGATGGTTTTGATTTGATTGTGTGTGTGTGTGTGTGCACAAAAGATGTTTCTACTATATAATATATATTACTTCCCTCCCCCAATATTAAGCCATTCTTGCATTTCTGATAAAAATTCTATTTGGTCTTGGCTTATTGTTCTTTTAGTATATGATTTTAGTGTATTTATCATCTTTGTATTTGTATTCAAAATGAGATTGATACTCGTTTTATAGTTGGAGGTTCTCTGTCAGTTTTAGGTATCATGATTATGTTACTTTTGTAAAATGAATTTGGAAGAATTTCACCTTTTTCAATAATTTAAAACAACTTAGAATGGGAATAATGTATTGCTTGAAAATTTGAGAGAGCATGACCATAAAACTCTTCAGGTATCCTTTGAGGAAGGAATTCCTAATTATTATTTTCTTTCATGACTTGGTGATTTACATTTTCTTTCTTCATGGGTAAATTTGGGTCCACTGGTAGTTTCCGGGAAAACTGTCCATTTTGTGGAATTTTAAAATTTTTTAAATTGAAAAATTAAATAGTATAAAGCTACATACATGATGTTTTCTTGAAATAAAGTGATAACTTTTCCCCTGAAAATTTCTAGCTGAATTTACTATTAATTATAAGTTCAACTCTGTGACAGGACTAAAATCCATAATGAAGTGTTGAAGAAAGAAAAAGGAATTTGTGAGGATTTTTAAAAATCTGATCTTACTCTACTTGTTCTCTAATATTTTAGATTGGAGTTTATGAACATCTTTATTTCTAAGGAAACAGACACCAGTGCCAAGAGTGAAAGCAAAAAACCATGCATGTATGAGTTATAGTTCCAGGCAGAAGCATCACTACAATTTATCATCCCAATGAAAATGTACTTTTATTAGGTAACTGGAAAATGGATCAGAGGGAAGTTTTTCTCAGTGCATTTTTAAATTAGTCCACATTCATTTCTGCATTAAAAGAGGTAACCCAAGTAGAGCACTCAGGGCGGGGCCTAGTCAGCAAGCTCACAGTTCCACTGGGCTATTGCCCTAACAGAGCTTCCCCGAATCTAGCGTTTTATCTTTCACTTGTGGGTGACTGACGGATTAAAAAAAAAAAAAAACCACACAAAAACTTACGCAAAGAAGTGCTGAGCATGGAGCAGAGATCCAATATGGAGCAGATTTCTCAAGGGCTGAAACCAGTAATTATTAAAAATTTCTGACTCCTAAATACTGGCCTTAACATTTATAATGTCATTTTTAATTCAGTGAAATTAAATAGATAAATGCAAGAGAACCAAAATAATGGGAAACTCTGGGACATAAATTGAAAAATGAAGTTTTGTAGCTCAGATAAATACTGGTTTTGCAAAGTTGCAGGTCTTAGAAACCCGGGTTTGGGATGAAAGCAATCACCATCTTGGCAGGCATCAGGAGGGGCATATGTACAGTCGTGAGTGCCTCTTACCTGATACAAAGGGCCATCCTGAGAGCAGACTTGCGAAGCTGAGCAGTTCAGACACCGAAACTGCGGAGGAGATGAACTCATCAGATAAGAGGCATCCACAACTGGATACATATTTAAAACTGATTAAACTATTTTAACGTCAAACATGAGTCAACATGATAATTTTAAGTAAACACTTTCCAAACTATGGTAGTTGGTTGTTTTTTTCTTCTTCTTTTTTTTAAAGATTTTAATAACTTAGTGACTGGTAAAATGTAGCCTGAAACAACTTTAGTATCTAAATATCAGTTTTGTTAATATCCTGCAAATATTTACCAAAATGGTGGCTATCCTTTCCATCTCTTCTTCAGATAATAATTCCTGGGAAAACCCTCACCTCTTCAATCCAGGAGGGATACCCTCTTTCTTCCACCCCTGCCAGTGATTAATCTTGCTTAGCTTGCCCTTCTACTACCCATGAAGGGAACACTGTTTAAGGACCTCAGGGCTCTGAAAGGGGTATGCACTTTGCCCCAACATGTAAGGGGTCCGTTTTCTGTTTTAGATGAGGTTCTTTATATTGCTCAGATTAGATTTTTAGTCTCCATTATCTATTTTAATAGCATGAGAATATGAACTCCTTGAGTCTTTACCTTATTCATATGTACAGTCTTAATAACTAAGGCCCAGAAATGGCACAAAGCACCTTCTCAAAAAAATGTTTCATGAGTAAATCAATGAATGAACACATTTTAAACTATTGAGTAGATTCAGTTGTAAACCCACTAAGTTTTAACAGTTTAACCATTCATATTAAAGAAAAAAAATCATTCCCAAATCTTGATTTTTCAATGTTGAGCTAAATACTTATTAAACATGAACATTATTTTAATTGTAACATGATTATAAACAATGAAATATATACTTTAAAATTATGTATATATGAATTCAACATTGCATGCCTCCTCAAGATGGGGAAAAAAATACATAAAAGGTGTAAATTAACCAGGATAAATCTAACATCCTAGAGCAAGCAGGTTTTTAAAAGGTATACTTTGAAAGAATATTAAGGGAAGAAATGATTAAAACAAATGTATTGCTAGCCTTTTAAATAAAATTTCAGAAATTATATTCCATTTCCCCAAAAGACTAGCAGTTTTTTTTTTTTTTTTTTTAAAGATTTTATTTATTTATTTGAGAGAGAGAATGAGATAGAGAGAGCATGAGAGGGGGGAGGGTCAGAGGGAGAAGCAGACTCCCTGCTGAGCAGGGAGCCCGATGCGGGACTCGATCCCAGGACTCCAGGATCATGACCTGAGCCGAAGGCAGTTGCTTAACCAACTGAGCCACCCAGGTGCCCAAGACTAGCAGTTTTTTCCAGGAGTGAGTCCTTGACTTTCTGTACAGGGCTTATCAACATGCTGTAAGACATGCCCAGCACTGCTATCCTTAGTAACCTTCCCTTTTCTCTCTGAAGAGTCCCCACGCTCTGGCCTATTAGACTTTGGAAGTCCTAAACAATGCCAAGTCCCAAACAGCATTTAAGAGTGAAGAGTTAAGGTGAAAGAGGCTATTTCACTAAGTGATTATTATCTTTTCCTATTAATCTCTTTGGTATCACTCAAGAAGGATGTTTGTTTTTCCTAAAACTGCTTCATAATGCAGATAAAGCAAGACAAATGTGGTGCAGTAACTTCAGGTATGTCCTGGCAGGGGGTTGTAAGAAGAGACAAAACCAACCAGGATCATCTGGGAAGGAGGGGCTGTACTGAGAGTTAGTATTCAACCTACCCGAGAAAAGGTGAGCAGGAAGAACATGATGAGTTCATGATGAAAGCTGAGGCCAAATGGGAAAATATTAACAGTAAGCTCCAGGGATGAGAGGAAGTTAGGTGAGAATTACAATAATAACAAAATGTAACATACATAAGCTATTCATAAACTCACTAACATTTACTATGTCAGGCATTCTGCTAGGTACTTTGTAATATTTCATTCTTACTAAAAAATTTCAAAGACAGGTATTATTACACCCAAATTTTAAGAATTAAAAAAAAAAAGGAGTCAAAACTAGGAAGCAGAGGGGTGCCTGGGTGGCTCAGTTGGTTAAGCATCTGCCTTCAGCTCAGGTCATGATCTTGGGGCCCTGGGATCAGGCCCTGAGTGGGGCTCCCTGCTCAGCGGGGAGTCTGCTTCCTCTGCCCCTCCCCCCACTCATGCGTGTGCCCAACGAAGCGCTCGTGGGCGCGCTCTCTCTCCCAAACAAATAAAAAAATCTTAAAAAAAAAAAAAACAAACAAACTAGAAAGCAGAACACAACTGGGAGGAAATAGCTACAACATATATAACCAAAGATTATAGAATCCAAAATACATAAAGAGCTCTAGAAAAAGACAAACATCACAATGGAAAAACAGCAGCAAGGCAATGGATATGAAAAGAAACTTCACAGAAGAAATACAAAATTGATACTATGCAGTGTTGGTAAAGATATCAGAAAATGGGCACTCTCATATACTACTGGTAGAATTATACACTGCTAAAATCTATTAAGAGGGTAATTTGTATCTATCAAAATTTAAAACATGCATACTCTGTTGTAAATCCACATGTGGAATCTAGCCAATGAATATGCTTGCACATGTGCAAAAGGATATATGTACTGGAATCTAGCATTGCTTGTAATGTTAAAAAACTTGAAAAAGTCTAAATTTCCACCAAAAGGAGTGTGTTAATCAGATTATGCTGCAGCCACACAAATGGAATACTATCAACTGGTTACAAAGAATCATATCAAGTTTGTTGATTCTCCATATGACATATCAAATGAAAAAAAAAAGTTGCAGAACAGTACATACGATTCCATTCATGTTTGTTTCAAAAATGCGATGAACACTGACTGCATGGATCTTATAAACAGGATCATGTATTATAGATGATTGGTTTAGATAACTAAGTCCCTTCCAGATTGAGATCTAATTCTGTAATTCTACACCCTCAATTTACAGATGTGGAAGCCAAAGCCACAGGATAAGCCAGTGGTTATGGATCACGTTTCCTAAAATCCTATTACTCAAAAGATGGTCCAAAGATTAGATGCACTGGCATTCCCTGGGAACTTGTTAGAAATGCAGAATCTTGGGCCCCACCCCAGACCTACTGAGTCGAATCTGTTTTTTACCAAGATCCCCGGGTGATTTCTACTCACATTAAAGTTTAAGAAGCACTGGTTTTAAGAAAAGGTAACATTTTCTCCCGTTAATAAGCAAAAGATGAACACCAATCTTGAGTACAACATCTTCAGGCAGCAGTATTATTATGAAATGAAAAATCTCCAAGAGTTAGCTAAGTTTAACCAGATGTTTGATTCCTAAAGATAAAATCCAGAAAGTGCAAGGACTACAGGAAACAGGCTGAGCCTTCAGTGGAACTGACCCAGCAGAGCGCAAAGAGGCAGAGATGCTGTGTGGCTCAGGGGGATGTGCCCCTGCTCTGGAGAAACGGAGGCCCGGTGGACTTCTCCAAGATTCTTCATAGGGGTCCAGACCTTGCCCAAGGTAAGGAGGTGATGGGGACACAGCAGGGCTTTGCCTGAAGCAGAAGACCCCGGGGGCAGAGGCAGCATCCCGTGTGAAGAGGGAAGATAGCACAGGGTTGACTCAGAGACCTAGAATAGCCTGGAACATATGAGGAGAACACCCCCACCCCCATGGCACTGAGTAGACTAAAAAAACTGCAAAGATGCCAATTTCAGCCAAATCAACCTAAAAATATATTCCAATGCCAATCATAATCCCATTCTCAAGTTCATCTGAATAAATAGGTAAAATCAGCCAACACCATTTTAAAAGAATAATGAGCTTAGCCGTAACAAATATGAATATATATATATATATATAGCAACCTAGAAGGCCTATTTGCCTTATAAATTAGTTTGAACTTTATTCAGACTTATCCCAAAGAAAATGGACAACTGAGGGGCTTTAAATTAGGAGTGGTATATGATCAAATTTTTATAAAAACTTTATAAACTGTGTAATGTGGTGCAGGGATAAGACCTATGCAGAAGAACAAAACAGAATGTCCAGGAACATGTGTGTACATAGATGTGTGTCCCTATCTCTGTGTCTGTAGGTGTCTACGGGTGCACATGTGTGTACACACATGTATAGATACACATGCACACATAATGGTGACAAAACACTGAGATAAAGTATGGCTTATTGAACAAATTACATTTTTGGCAAAAAAGTCTTAGAATAAGAGTCCTAGCCTCATTGTAGGTATGGGTATATAAGTAAACAAATGCCAGGTGGATCAAAATGTTTAGTGTAAAAAAGAAGTAAAAGAACCACAAGGTGGTCATGAGTTTGGGAAATCAGCTGACTCCAGCCCCAGGTACAGCTATAGCAAGGACAGTAGGCAGAGTCATGTGAGCTTGTCGGACATCCTGGCATCCTGTTGGCAACGGAGGGTACAGATGGGGAGGGATGTGACTGCAACAAATACACTAGAAGGGGCTTGATCAAGAAATGACTGTTTTATTGCTAATTTGTCCATTCACTCCAACTGTCAGACTTCACCAGTTACTATTATAATAATTCATAATTAGTTGGAACATGAGCAAAAATTTAACAGAAAACAAATGGGAAATGGAGATTCAAATAAATGAGATGATCTTTAGGATATATTTTGCATAACTATGACCTTATAAAAGAAACTTTTCATTTATTTGCTCTTTGAACAAATATTTATTATTTGTACGCGGCACTGCTCTGGGTACTGGAGACTCAGCAGTGAACAAATAATCATCCCTGTCCTCAGACTACATTTGAGTTGGGGGACAAACAATAAACATAAATAAGTGGTATGGTATGCCAGATGGTATGAAAAAATACTATAGAAAACAGTCAAACATAAAATGGACTGGGAGAGTGCCATATTGGGAGCAGGGGTTGTATTATTAAGGAAGGTCGGAGCCCTCACTGAGAAGGTGATGTAGAAGCAAAATTCTTTGGGTGAAGAGGGTAAAGAAAATGATTCAGGGGCGCCTGCGTGGCTCAGTCGTTGAGCGTCTGCCTTCGGCTCAGGTCATTGATCCCAGGGTCCTGGGATGGAGCCCCGCATCGGGCTCCCTGCTCGGCAGGAAGCCTGCTTCTCCCTCCCCCATTCCCCCTGCTTGTGTTCCTGCTCTCGCTCTCTCTCTCTGTCAAATAAATAAATAAAATCTTAAAAAAAAAAAAAAAAAAAGAAAGAAAGAAAATGATTCAGGTGGATACTTAGGGAGGCAGGAGAAAGCCCGGCAGGTTAGAGGAAACAGAAGCGAGTGGGGCCAGAATGTGGTGAGCCAAAGGAGAGTAAAGAGTAAGATCACAGAGGTGTCTGGGAAAAATCATGGGGCTCCGTATCTATATGTCCCTGGAAGGACTTTGGTTTTTATCTAAACGATACGAGAGTTGAGAGCAGGGAAGTGACATGTGCTAACTTGTTCTCGGAGGATCCCTCTGGTGCTGTGCTGGGCCAGGACAGTAGGGGAACTCTGGCTGGAGGCAGGAGAGGAAGCATGGAGCCCAGGGAAGAGGTTTTTACAAAACTTCCGGAGAATGGTGACAGCGGCGGGGCCGAGAGGGGCAGAAGTGGAGGGGGTAAGACATAACAGGATTCTGATCGTGGTAGTCTGAAAAATCATAAGGTACTGAACCATTTTCCCAACCAACTTTTATTAAAATATGCCTTAAACAACATAGGAATTTAAACTATCAGATATGTGTAACCAGAAACATAATTGTAGTAAAGACTGATTTAACTGATAGTCAATTAACAACAAGGTCTTCAAATTAGCTCTTTCATGCTTTGACTTAAAACTGGCAGTGTGGGCGACCTCTGGGAAGGGACTGTGAGAAGGACAAGTGAGTGCTAGCCGAGGTCTTGCGGTGGATGACTTTTTACATCTCTTCAACCTTAAGGCAAACCTGTTCATAGCACTTGAAAATCATTAACACATAATAAAATGGCCAATGACTTACCAAAGAAAGCTAAAATTATATTATGATATTATATGTAATACCACAATATCTAGGCCCCAGCTGTGCTGGGTAAGGGAAAACTGACTAGCTCTGTAATCTGCACCTGGTACCTGAAACATTTTGGTTGGAAGGATTCAATGAGGGTGATGTATATAGAACCATTTTAAAAAACTATAAAATGTCCTAGGAAGGCAGGTAGTAATTTACCAAATACAAAGATAATTAGATTTGTTTTCCTTTGTTTCTTTTCTTTTTTTTTTTTTAAATAAGGCTTAGAGAGGTCAAGCTGGTGACTGGTATTAGAACATAATTTTTTCTTCCTGGTCATGAGAATTCAGCCTCACAAGGAAGGCTTTAACCAAGTGGGACTCAGAAAAAAAAATTCTGACTTTAGAAGTTAGATGCTTCATTTATTATATATCAAGACATTTCTGAAAAACAGTCAATTTTCCTACTCATTGAATACAACACACAAAAATGATTTTTTGAGGTTTTATAACAATTCCATAGATGTTTACATTCCATGTTTTTGAACCACTGTAACATGGCAACCCTCATTATATTCAGATTCTGTATTACTTGTCTTTGAGTGAGGTTACATTTCTTAATTTTGTATTTTTAATAGTTTATATTTTCCTAAGAAAATGTAATACAACCTATCTTATTAGATTAAAATTATGCAGAGTTTAGAAGTATGACATATTGTACCATAAACACCAGAGAATCTTAATGTCTGAGAAGACCTTGAAAGTCATCTAGTACAACCTTCCAGTCAATCTCAATTAACGTGTATCCATGTAATCAGATTATAAAGAGAACTTCTGGTAGCATTACTACTACATTCCCTCACTGATATACATCAAGCCTTATAATCCCTAGCCCTCGGATTTCTCTACTATCAATGCTATACATAATACAGATAAGATATGCTTGAACCTTCTAATTAACCCTAAGCAAAGGTATAGTTCAAAATATAGAATTCTCCTTTTGGGTGTTTTGGATTTTTCTCAGGTTTTCTCCTTTTACATCATTTCTCTCATATTGCCTAGGGCCTAAGCCACAACAATCTAATTCTGACATCAGAAACCACTGCAAACTCACTTACCCTTTGGTCCAATTTTACACTTTCATGTAAAGGAGGTACCTGAAAAAAAGATTACCTAGATTCTACTCCATCTGTCCCCTCTGCCACATCCAAAAAATATCAACCATTAAGCAACATACTAATCAGGGCAAAACTTAGTCTCCTCACTTGACTCCATATAGTTAGAAGTTCCCATATTTTATCGGGGTTCTAAAAAAATGTAAGTGCCATCTTCTCTGTATTGAGGTAAGTAGAGTTCTGAACGTATTTAGATGGGGTTTTTAACTCACCTTAAATATAACAAAACCACATTTTAACAAAGATCTTGGTCTTGTACTTAGGACCAATTATCATGGAGTAGCTGGGATAAACAGTAAAAGGCATCAGTTTCTTCTCTTTCCCAAGTTTTTTTTGTTTGTTTCTAAGTAGTATACTGTTTATTATGAGTAGCAAAATGGCATATAACTAAACATACACATAGGTAAATATAAAAGCAATTTACGTTTTCGCCTCTTAGTCGCCATCTTGTCATGTAGATGAATTCCATAGTGTGATCCTTCCCCATAATTTCACCATTGCACAGCACATCCAACTTTAAAAAGAATAGTTACAGATCCATTAACATAAGTAATTTTTAATTCATTAGTATCTTACACTTTTTTCCTAAATTTCAAAAAAGATTCAAATAGTCATAACAAAATAGAAGTATTAACCATTATTTAAAAAGAACACTGAATATTTTTATTAAGAGCACTGGTCCATCTCGTAATTATTAACAATTCAGATATAAGTAACATGGAGCAGTGCTGGTCTTGTCCCAACTCAAGTCTGTACACATAATTTTGAAATGCAGTGTAAGCTTTCTCAGTCCATGTCTCTGTGCAACCTTAGTTTAGACATATTTCTGTGACTGTCTCTTACAAAAGGAGAAGTAATTGTGGAGACCTCACAGCACCTTTGGCTTATGAATTCACCTCTCAGAATGCTTTCACCTTCTCAAGATTGAGAGGACTTGCTTTCCTCTCATTAGTTTGTATTCAAAGAGGGTAAAGGAATGAGTGTGGATACAAGATTTATGGGGACTTCAAGGCATTTGAGAATTTCTGGTAATTGCCTGTAGCTAAGTCAACAAAACAGTTAGGACCATGCCACAGGCCTGTATCTTCTAGGGCTCTCTGGCCTGTTTTGCTTGGGCGGTAACTTGCATAATACTTACAGGACTCTCTTCTCATCTTGCATCGAACTTCAAAAAAGGGATGTGCTTTCCAAAGCTCACTTTTGCTCTAGAGTTGCAGGAACCAAACAACCCCCCAAATCCTTAAGAAGGCCCCAGGAACTATGGCTATGATTTACCAGTTCAACAAAGCACAGTTAAATGTTTATCATAAGTCCCTATAAATAAAGCATTTCAGTTCTCTAGCTATTAAAGGCAAACTGATAGAGTTTAATTTAAAGTGTGAGAAGGTGAAGAAAAATGGGTTTTAAATAATTCTGTCTGGTTAGAGACTAGAGTTTTGAACTTTAAGTCTAAAATGAGTCCTGTTCCAATTGCATTAGACAAATTTTTAGCTGAGTTATATTGGTATTTTGATGATTTATGTTGACTTGCATGGACCTCAAAATGTTTTTTAGACATTTTATTTTTAAAAGGACAAAGTAGATAATTTTATTTTATTTTTTTAAATCTTGCTTGTAAAATAAATTCATAAGCAAAGAAGTAAAGAGATTCAGGATGCAATCCCTGGTTAGGTACACTGCTTCTGCTGTCATTTAAAAACTAAACTATCTTGCCCCAATTAGCAATGCTGTTGCAAAAGCTTCAGCTGTTAGGTATTTCATTAAAACATCACCCTATGTGTTAGACAGCAAAATAAGGGGGGAACCAGTAAATGTTACTAAAAATCATAGGAAAAGTCCTTTACACTGGGAGAGATGAGGAGCTGTCAGTGGACAGAGTCTCCCGCCCTGCTGTCCTCATCTGTGGAGCGCGACACTGTGTGCCAGGAGTGAGACTGTATGAGAGGAATCATCCTGTCAGCTCTAACAACTTCCTGGAAACTAGAAAATAACTCAACGGGTCACACTTAAAAGTAAGGAAATAAAACCGCATGTGGTATTTTGTAAGAAGAGAATAAGTATAAAACCAAATCATAAAAACAATTTCATTTTCTATTTTCACTGTTGTATCTCAGTTGTCATCTTTTTACCAAGTACATAGGGCTTTGATTAACTTTCACAGTTTTTTCCCTAATGTAAAAGCTGATGTCTCTGGAAATGTTTTAATATTTGTAGGACCAAACCACAGTAAGAATTTTTAATCCATGGATTATTAGTTATCTGAGAGTTTTTAAATAAACTTAGGATCAGAGACTTCCTCAAAATACATACTTAATACCTGTCAATGCCTATGTTCAAATCCTATTTTATTTCTGCTATGATAAACTGTTAATATTAGTGTATATAATGAAGAACTAATGTTGCCTTTAATGTCTTTGTTTACATAGGAAACTAGTCTCAGTCTTTCGTTTCTTCAGAAGCTACTACTATCAGAACCCAAAGGGGAGGAAGAGAAATTAATGCACGTTGTTAAGACTGCCATTTGGGCAGGTGAGAAATGGTAGCCATGTCTCCTCATTACATTATATCTATACTCGTAGGACCATAAACATTTTCTAAACATTGAACACATTACAAGCTGTGCTGTGATCAACATGGAGGCAATTTATCTCTCCGTTAGGAAACTGGTAAATTGCATTCATGCAGATGCAATTATGTTGGTTTTACCTACTGCTAAACAATATCACTTTTTCATATGACACAATTAAAGGAACATTATTTACAAAATCTTTTTACATAAAAAGACAATGTTTTACATTCTGAAAAAGAAGTCTATAAAGAATTGGTAAAAATGGATCTCAAAGGTCTCATTTAAAAAACAAAACAAAAAAAGACCCTAATGTTGGCATTAAAAAAATCTAGTTAGCTGTAGCATTTATTTTGGGAAAATTTAAGTTATATAAGTATCTCTTCTAACTGTAAACCACTAAATGCATTAGTAGCATGTTTTAGTCAGATGTTAAATTAAAAAATACAGATTACATAAATAGAATATTACATTCTCTAAATTTTTAACATATAAAAATAACCTAAGTTTCCACAAAAATTAAATGTACTTTCTGTTAATTTTTACTTTGTCAGAATTTTACTTCAGATCAGAATTATCAACATGATCAAGGTTAGATTATTAACTTACCTCATAAGAACTTGGAAGTTTTAGTTTTAAACTTAAAAATTTTTTAATAGTTCCCACAGTTACACGTGTAGAACATCGAATGAATTTCTTCATTAAACCCTAAAGGAAATAAAGATTACTAATTAAAATAGTCTACCTTACTTTTAATGAAACCACAGGTGTCACTTCCACTATAATTTTAAGTATTTTCAAAATATTTTCTGAAAACATTTCAAATTATAGCTCCTTAGTACTAGTGAGTAAAAATATTCCTAATTCTTGGATACTTATATGACATTCTTCAAGAATGTATGAGGAAAATCCTGGGCAATCGACAATCTGCATACCTTTAGATAATTTGGTTAACAACACATTATGAGTTTAATCAAAAATAAAGGTCACAAAAAGCATATAAAATATTTTATTACATAATGTTGCTTCTAATATTAGGGATATTTTTAGAAAGAGTGGTGATTTCAAATGGGGCTCTAAGGAGTCCCAGGGTTCAATAGAGGCCAGTTAGGCCACAAGATCCCCTACAACTAAAAGTCAGGTGTCTGATGGGCTGTGGCAGTACTTTACTGGAAAAACAATGTTCTAGGTGTCTTGATTTTTCTCATTTTATTAGCAGTACTAATTTACTCTTTAAGCATGAACATCACTAAAATACAAGAACCAATCCAGAATGAATGCTCAAACTGAAAATGAGGTTTGTGGACATGATAAACATGAACCAATTTGTGAAACAAAATTACATCTCCAAACCTTAAAAGTTATCAATAGTAAAACAAAAACCAGCACTTGAATCTTTTAAAGATATAAAGTATTACTTCTACTTACATGTACAGGATATTAGGTCAGCAAGCAGAATTGTTCTTAAATTTACTAAGTCAAAAGTAGAGCCATCCATGGGGCGCCTGGGTAGCTCAGTCTGTTAAGTGTCTGATTCTTTATTTAGGCTCAGGTCATGACCTTAAGGTTGTGAGACTGATCCCCACCTCGGGCTCCACACTGGGCTTGGAGTCTGCTTAAGATTCTTGCTCTCCCTCTCCCCCTTTGCCCCTCCCCGCCAACACATGCGTGCTTTCTCTCTTTTTTTTAAAAAAAAGAAAGAGCCATCCAGTTAGTACCTATTCCTAGCAAATGTGTTCCTAGCAAAATATATTTCTGCTAACAAAGACCAACAGAAACAAATTTACAAATGATACCTGGTCACAATTCAGATGGTAAAGTATGCATTAAAAGAAAACAGAAGTCAAAAGTTACATCTAAAGCAAAACATACTCTAGCCATTTCAAAAGGTAAGAGTGATAGTCTAGACAGCATGGAAACAAAGGGATAAATATTCACACAGATCTTCCTTGTTATCTATTCACATCATCTCAACTACCCCAAGGTTTCCTGTCTATTTTCTTGTTCCAAACAGCTTATAGAGAATGCTTCGCACATTTTCTTGGTCCCAGTTAAGTTAGAGTATAATGTGCGGGTACTGGAAGACCCTCTAAATGTATTCTCATCTGCCGATAAATCTCAGGTATTAAAAGAACCTATAGAAATGACCATGGCATCACTACTCATAACTTTTCAGAAATTGTTAGTAAGATTAGAGGTGTCAGAAGAGTTAAGGGAAGATTTTATTTTATTTATTTATTTATTTTAAAGATTTTTTACTTATTTATTTGACAGGGAGAGAGAGCACAAGCAGGGGGAGTGGGAGAGGGAGAAGCAGACTCCCTGCTCAGCAGGGAGCCCGATGTGGGGCTCGATCCCAGGACCCTGGGATCATGATCTGAACTGAAGGCAGACGCTTAACAACTGAGCCACCCAGGCGCCCCTTAAGGGAAGATTTTAAAAACTAGGCAAAAACTTGTTTCTGGAATTTATAATTCAATAAAGTTTGACATTAATCTCTAGCAAAATTCTGGTCCGAATTATTTAATATTTGATTTGTAAGTACTTAGAAAATGACAATATAACAATTATGCATTTTCTCTCTATAGGAACATTCTACAATTATCACCAATAACCCCGCTGTTTCCTAGCTAGGTACACCCTGGACTTGTGTAATCAACCTGTGTAGCAAGTCCAGGGTGTTCTGTTTTAAGGGAGGCAATGACAATTAAGTGCTCAGCAGAGATGATGAGGATGGTGGGGAGACACTTAAAGAGATGATCCTAAGAGCAGTGCTCCTTTCCTGCCATTTCATAACACAGAGAATGGAAACATCTGTACGACACACAGGGGGTTAAGGGGAGACTAATGCCTGGGACAGTAGCTGTATAGCCCAGGCCCTGTCAGATGCTCTGGTGGGGTCAACATTTTAGGCTCCCCTGCCTAAAATGAAGAAATAGTATATAGAAAAAGATTTGTGTTTCCAGAATGTTACCTTTCCTTGCCTTCTAACCTGTTCCTTCAAACTCAGGCCAGGAGAGGAAGAGTTCAAAAATGGCTCTTTCTGCTTCTAAGGTGGTTACCCTAGAAACATTTTTACTCTTTATGCCTTTGTTTTAGAAGAGTTGAGACTAGATCTGAAATCAGCTAGTGGTCAATATCATGGGTTACAGTTTTCCAGTTGTAGGATACAATTCAACAAATTCTAGTTCTTATTATAATGATTGAGTTTTGTTTTTGTTTTTTTTTTCTAAAAGGCTTTATTGAGAGAGAGAGAGCATGCACAGGAGTGGGGGGAAGGGGCCCAGGGAGGGGGGAGAAGCAGGTTCCCTACTGAGCAGGGAGCCTGATGCAGGGTTTGATCCCAGGACCCTGATATGACCTGAGCCAAAGGCAGATGATTAACTGACTGAACCACTCAAGCACCCCTGTTTGTTTTTTTAAATCCAAATCCCCAAGCGTGTTTTTCCTCTCATTTTTGGAATAGTATGGCTAGTACTACTTCACCAGCTAAAGCAACTGTTGAGCTTGACTTTTTTAAATTGAAATATAATTCAAATAGCATAAAAGTCACCATTTAAAGTGTATGATTCAGTAACATTTAATATGTTCATGAGGTTGTGCAGCCAATACCATTATCTAATTCCAGGGCATTTCATTACCCCACTAAGAAACTCACTCAGTTAGCAGTCACTACTTCCTTCTCCCTAGACCTGACAAAAGCCAGTCTACTTTGTGTCTACGGACTGCCTACTCTGGACCTTTCATAGAAAAGGAATCGTACAATATGTGACCTTTGTGTCTGGCTTCTTTCACTTGGCATAATGTTTTCAAGGTTCATTCATGTTGTAGCATGTATCAGTATTTGATTCTAGCTTATAGTTTATTATACACTATCCTATTTTCCTTTTTGAAAAAAATATTAAAGGCATTCTGGGTGCGAAGTGGTATGTCATATGATTTTGATTTGCATAGTCCTAATGACTAATAATGTTTAGCATCTTTTCATGTGTTCATTGGCCATTTTTAATTTTTTTTAAAAATATTTTTATTTATTAGAGAGAGAAAGAGCAAGCACAAGAGAGCAGGGGCAGAGGGAGAGGGAGAAGCAGACTCCCTGCTGAGCAGAGAGCCCGATGTAGGGCTCGATCCCAGGACCCTGGGATCATGACCTGAGCCAAAGGCAGATGCTTAACCGACTGAGCCACCCAGGCACCCCAGCCATTTTTTATCTTCTTTGGAGTAATGTCTATTCAAATCTTTTGCCCACTTTAAAAAATGAGTTATCGGGGCACCTGGGCGGCTCAGTTGTTAAGCGTCTGCCTTCGGCTCAGGTCATGACCCCAGGGTCCTGGGATTGAGTCCCACATCAGGCTTCCTGCTGAGCAGGAAGCCAGCTTCTCCCTCTCCCACTCCCTCTGCTTGTGTTCCTGCTCTCGCTATCTCTGTCAAATAAATAAATAAAATCTTTAAAAAAAAATAAATGAGTTATCTTTTTGTTCATTTGTACGAGTCTTTATATAATCTAAATATTAAATACCAGATGTGTGATTTGCAAATATTTTCTTCCATTCAGTGTGTCTTTTCACTTTCTTGGTAGTGTTCTTTGATGAACAAAAGTTTTTAATTTTGATAAAATCTAACTTACCTATTTTTTTTTTATGCTTCTGCTGATGGTATCATTTTTAAGAATCTACTTCCAAATCCAAGGTCTTGAAATTTTACCCCTATGTTTCTTCTAAGAGTATTATAGTTTTAGCTGTTACATTTAGCTAGGGGTCCATTTTGAGTTAATTTTCATATATAAAGCATGAGGCAGGGATCCAACCTCATTTCTTGCATGTGGATATTCAATTGTTCCAGCACCATTTGTTAAAAAGACTATTTTTTCCCCTTGAATTATCTTGGCCAGCATGTCAAAAACAAATTCATTACTGATATATAGGTTTATTTCTCTTCCTCAATTCTTTTCACTGATCTATATGTCTACCCTTTTACCAGTATCATACTGTCTTGATTACTGTAGCTTTTTTTTTTTTTAAAGATTTTATTTATTTATTTGAGAGAGAGAATGAGAGAGAGCACATGAGAGGGGGGAGGGTCAGAGGGAGAAGCAGACTCCCCGCTCAGCAGGGAGCCCAATGTGGGACTCGATCCCGGGACTCCAGGATCATGACCTGAGCCGAAGGCAGTCGCTTAACCAACTGAGCCACCCAGGCACCCCTTGATTACTGTAGCTTTGAAGCAAGTTTTGAAATTGGGACTTTGTGTCCTCCAACTTTGTTGTTCTTGATTTCAAGATTGTTTTGACTATTTCAGGTCCCTTGGATTTCTATGACTTTTAGATCAGCTTGTCAATTTATGTGGAAATGGCTGCTAGAATGCTGGCTAGGGTTATCACTGAATCTGAGGAATAATTTGGGTAGGCCTGCCATCTTCACAATATTAAGTCTTCTAATCCACGAACATGGGATGTCTTCCTATTTACTTAGGCCTTTTTTTTTTTTTTTTAAAGATTTTATTTATTAGAGAGAGAGAGAGAGTGAGCATGCATGAGTAGGGGAAGGGGCAGAGGGAGGACAAGCAGACTCCCCACTGAGCAGGAAAGCCTGCTGTGAGGCTTGATCCCAGGACCCTGAGATTATGACCTGAGCTGAAGTCAGACGCTTAACTGACTGAGCCACCCAGGTGCCCCCTGTTTAGGCCTTCTTAATTTCTTTTGATGTTTTGCAGTTTTCAGTATACAAATCATATGCTTTCTTTGTTAAATATATTCCTAAATATTTTACTTTTTTTTTTTAGGCTGTTAGTGAACAAAGTTTCCAATGTCTCTACATCCTCACCAACACTTGCTGTTTTCTGTTTTGTTTTTGATAATAGCCATCCTAATGAGTGTGAGGTGATTATGTTATTGTGGTTTTAATTTGCATTTCTTCAATGATCAGTGATGTTGAGAATCTTTTCATGTGTCTGTTGGCCATCTGTCTGTCTTCTTTGGCAATGTCTCTTCTGGTCCTCTACCCATTTTTAAAAATTGGATTGTTTGATGTTGTTTATATATTTTGGATATTAACCCCTTATCAGATCATTTGCAAATATCTTCTCTTATTCAGTAGGCTGCCTTTTTGTTTTGTTGGTAGTTTCCTTTGCTGTGCCAAAGCTTTTTATTTTGGTGTAGTCCCAAGAGTTTATTTTTGCTTTCGTTTCCCTTGCTCAAGGAGACATATCCATAAATACATTGCAAGAGTGATGTCTAAGAGATTACCGCCTGTTTTCTTTTTAGGAGTTTTATGGTTTCAGATCTCATATTTAAGTCTTTAATCCATTTTGAGTTTATTTTTGTGTATGATTTAATAAAGTGGTCCAATTTCATTCTTTTGCATGCAGCTGTCCAGTTTTCTCAGCACCATTACTGAAAAGACCATCTTTCCCTGATTGTATATTCTTGCCCCTTTGTTGTAGGTTAACTGACCATATAATTTAAGGGTTTATTTCTGGACTTCCCATTCTGTTCCACTGATCTATGTATCTGTTTTTGTGCCAATATCTCACTATTTTGATTACTATAGCTTTGTAGTATTATCCTGCTTTGTTATTCTCAAGATTGCTTTGGATATTCAGAATCTCTTGTGGTTTCATACAAATTTTAGGATTACTTGTTCCAGTTCTGTGGAAAATGTTATTTGTATTTTGAAAGGAATTACATTTAATCTGTAGATTTCTTTGAGTAGTATGGACATTTTAGCAATATTTATTAATTCCCCCAGTTCATGAACATATCTTTACAATTGTGTCTTCTTCAATTTCTTCTAGTTTTCAAAGTATAGGTCTTTCCTCTCTTTAAATTTCCTAGATAATTTATTATTTTTAGTGCAATTGTAAATGGGATTGTTTTCCTAATTTCTCTTTCTGCTACTTTGTTATCGATGTATATAAATGTAACAGATTTCTTTATATTAATTTGTATCCTGCAAATTTACTGACTTCATTTATCAGTCCTACAGATTTTTGGTGGTCTCTAGGGTATTCTATATATAGTATCATATCATCTGCAAATAATGAGATTATCTCCTTCCTTACCAATTGGGATGACTTTTCTTTTTCTTGTCTGAGAATTTCTTTTTCTTGTCTCCTCAGCTAGGTTCCAGTACTATGTTGAATAAAAGCGGCAAGAATGGACATTCTTGCCTTGGTTCTTGATCTCAGAGGAAAAGCTGTTTTTCACCATTGAGTATGTTAGCTGTGGATCTTTCATATATGGCCTTTTTTTAAATTCTGAAGTATGTTCCCTCTAAATCTACTTTGTTGAGAGTTTTTATCATAAACAGGTGTTGTATTTTGTCAAATGGTTTTTCTAAATCTACTGAAAAAATTGTATGGTTTTTATCCTTCTTGTTAATATGATGTAACACACTGATTTGCCAATACTGACCCACCCTTTCATCCCTGAAATAAATTCCACTTGATCATGGTAAATGACCCTTTTGCTGTATCACTGAATTCAGCTTGCTAATATTTTACTGAGGAATTTTGCATCTATGATGTTTGCTTGTAGTTTTCTTTTTTTGTAGTATCTTTTTCTGGTTTGGTATCAGGGTAATGCTGGCCTTGTAGAATGAATTTCCTTCCACTTCTATTTTCTGTAATGGTTTGAGAATAGGTATTAACTCTTCTTTAAATGCTTGGTAGAATTTACCTCTGAAGCTATGTCATCCTAGACTTCTGTTTGTTGGAAGTTTTTGACTACTGATTGGTTACTAGAAACCAGTCTGTTCAAATTTTCTATTTTTTCCTGATTCAGTTTTGGAAGATTGTATGTTTCTAGAAATTTATTCATTTCTTCCAGGTTGTCCCAATTTGTTGGCATAGGATTTTTCATAGTACTCTCATAATTCTTTGTATTTCTGTGGCATAATTGTTATTTCTCTTCTTTCATTTCTGATACTGTTTTTTTTTTTTTTTTTTTTTGATGAGTGAAGCTAAAGGTTTATCAATTTCCTTGTCTTTTCAAAGAACCAGCTCTTGGTTTCTTTTTTTTTTTTAAGATTTGAGAGAGAGCATGTGTGTGAGTGGGGAGAGGGGCTGAGGAGGAAAGGTGGAGAGAGAGGGCGAGAAAATCTGAAGCAGACTCTGAACTGAGTGCAGAGCCCAATGTGGGGCTCAATTTCTCAACCCCGAGATCATGACCTGAGCTGAAAACAAGAGCTGGATGCTTAAAAAATGCACCACCCAAGTGCCCCCCAGCTCTTGGTTTCATTGATGTTTTCTTTTTTTTTTTTTTTTTGTCTCTATTTCATTTTTTCCCACTCTAATCTTTATTATTTCCTTCCTTTTGCTAACTTCAGGCTTTTCTTTTTCTAGTTCCTTTAAGTATAAAGTTAGACTGAGATTTTTCTTGTTTCTTGAGGTAGTCCTATATTGCCATAAACTTCCCTCTTATTTTTGAGAGAGTGTAAATGGGAGGGTGGAGGCCAGAGGGAGAGGGAGAAAGAATCTCAAGTAGGTTCCATGCCCAGTGCTGAGCCCGACACAGAGCTCAGTCTCACAACCCTGGGATCATAACCTGAGCTGAAATCAAGAGTTAGATGCTTAACCAACTGAGCCACCCAGGTGCCCCTAAACTTCCCTCTTAGAACAGCTTTTGCTGCATCCCAAAGATTTTGGATGGTTGTATTTCCATTTTCATTTGTCTTCATGTATTTTTTATTTCCTCTTTGATTTCTTCATTGACCCATTGGTTGTTTAGTAGCATGTTGTTTAGCCTCCATGTGTGTGTTTTTTTTTTTTTTTTTTTTCAGTATTTTTCTTGTAACTGGTTTCTAGTTTCATACCATTATGATTGGGAAAGATGCTTGATAGGGATTTCAGTCTTCTTAAATTTAGTGAGACCTGTTTTGTTGCCTAATATGTGGTCTATCCTAAAGAATGTTCCATGGGCACTTGAACAGAATGTGTATTCTGTTTGGGGGTGGAATATTCTGTCTATATTTGTTAAGTCCAGACTTAAATCTGTTAAGTTCTGTATATATCTGGTCTAATGTGTTGTTCAAAGCCATTGTTTCCTTGTTGATTTTCTGTCTGGATGATCTATCAATGTTATGTGTGGTGTTAAAATGCCCAATTATTATTTTATTGTTAATTTCTCCCTTAATGTCTGTTAATATTTACTTTATGTATTTAGGTTCTCCTATGTTGGGTGCACAGGTATTTACAATTGTTAAATACTTTTGTTGGCTAGATCCCTTTATGATTATGTAGTGCCCTTCTTTGTCTCTTGTCTTTGTTTTAAAGTCTATTTTGTCTGATATAAGAATTGCTACCCTGTGCTTTTCTTTTCCTTGCTTCCATTTGCATGGAAAATTTCTATCCTTCACTTTGTCTGTATGTATCTTTAGGTCTGAAGTGAGTCTCTTGTAGGTGCCATATAGATGGATCTTTTTTTTTTTTTTTTAATCAGTTACCCTAAGTCTTTTGATTGAAGCACTTAGTCCATTTACATTTAAAGTGGTCTTTGAAAGGTATGTAATTATTGCCATTTGGTTGTTTTCTGGTTGTTTCATATTTCTTCTCTGTTCCTTTCTTCTTCTGTTCTTCCCTTGTGGTTTGATGGCCTTCTTTAGTGCTATGCTTGGATTCTTTTCTCTTTATTTTTTGTATATCTATTGTATTTGTGGTTACCATTGGGCTCATATATAACACCCTACTGTCTATAGCAGCAGTCTGTATTCATGATCTCTTAAGTTTTAACACATTCTAAAAGCATTAAATTTTTACTCCTCCTCCTTCATCCTCTAATCTGCTGTTGATTCCCTTTAGTGTATACTTCATTTCAGTTACTGTACACTTCAGTTCTGACTAGTTCTTTTTTCTCTCTTTGTTGAAAAGTTCTCACTGAGTTCATTCACTTTTTTCTCAAGTCTGGTATCTTTTTTTTTTTTTTAAGATTTTTATTTTTTATTTGAGAGAGAGTGTGCATGCATGCACAAGTAGGGGGAGGGGAGAGGGAGACTGCTCACCGAGCAGGGAGCCTGATGTGGGGTTTAATCCCAGGACCCTGAGCCAAAGGCAGGCACTTAACAGACTGAGCTATCCAGATACCCCAAGTCTGGTGAGTATCTTTATGACGATTACTTTGAGCTCATCTCCATTTTGTTTAGCTCTTCTGTGGTTTTATCTTGTTCTTTCATTTGGTACATATTCCTCTGTCTCCTCATTTTGTCTAACTCTCTGTTTCTATGTATTAGGTAAGTCAGTTACATCTCCTGGTTTTGAAATAAGTGGCCTTGTGTACAAGAGGTCCCGTTAGCCCAATACCTCCTGGTCACCAGAACAAGGTGCTCCAGGTGTGTCCCTTGTGTGGGCTGCGTACACCTTCCTGTTGTGGCTGAACTGTGAATGCTGTGGACATGCTGGTGAGTGAAGATGGCCTTCAGCCCATGTGGCCATGATGACCTGCTTCTGTGGGCAGACTGGGCAGGGTTTGTTCCCCATGTTTTCAAGAGGTCTGGCTGAAACTGCCGTGGCTTGCTCATGGGTAGGGGCCAGCACACAGCCTAGCTGTCTGCCATTAGCATCTGCAACAGCAGCAGGCACACTGCAGGCAGGCCTTGCTCCCCACGTAGCCAGCTAAAAGGCCTGGCTAAGGGGGTGTGGGGTTAAACGTTCCCTCCCCAGGGCATGAGTCACTTTGGAGGGATGCCTGTAGAACTCAGTGTGTTCAGTGGGGCAAATCTGCAGGGAAACCCTGGGGTCGGGTATGTGGTGCTAGCAAGGTAGATGGAGAGTGTCAAAACTGGCTTCTGTAAGCATCCAGCTATCTAGCCTGGGGAGGGCAAGAAAAACAGCACCTGCAAACAGTTTTGTTCCTGGAGAAATCTGCAGATTCCTGCCCCACCAGTACAGGTCCTAAGATCAGTCAATAAATATCCTTCATGTATACCTCAAATACTTTTCAAACTGCTGCTGCTATGCTGTGTTTTAGGCCAAGTTAGTGTGTTGGCTTTCTGAGGGCGGGAACTTGGTTTCCTATCACCCACTAGCTCTCCTGGGGTTAAGCCCCACTGATTTTCAAAGCCAGACATTATAAGGACCATCTTCCCAGTGAAGGTCCCCAGGGCTGGGGGTGACTGGTATGGCGGTCTGATCTCCTTGCTCCTCTGTGCCTGTGATGTCCCTCCTGTGTTCCCAACAATATCTTCACTCTTTTACCCTTTTTGATGTAGCTGCCTCTCTATGACTAGCTGTGGAATACTGTTCTGGAAGTCTTGAGGTCATTTTAAAAATTAGTGGCAATAGATACAGTTGCTGCTTTGGTCTGTCTGTGGGACATGGTGAGTTCAGGATCCTATTTGGCCCTCAGCTCTGCTCTTACACTTTCATTTAAATGTTGACATATGGTTTCTTTTAGTTTTCTTCACACATTTAAAATGGAGGACTTAAAATCTGTACCTCATAAGTCTAACTTCAGGGACAGTTTTGATTACTTCTTTTCCTGTATATGAGCTGTACTTTAATTCTATTTGTGTCATAATTTTTTGTTGAAAACTTGACGTTTAAAATAATATAATGTGGCAACAGTGGAAATCAGGTTCCCACCTGCCTCATAGGGTTTGTTATTGTGGCTGTATCTTGCTGTTTCTCTTTGTTTAGTGACTTTCCTAAACTAATTCTGTGAAGCCTGTATTCTTTATAGTATGTGGCCACTGAAGTTTCCACCTATTGGTTGGCTAGTGGCTGAACAGAGATTTCCTTATACACTTGGAGCCAATAAATCTCCCAGGCTTTGCTAGGAGACCATGTGTTTTGGGGCACACCTCCAATACTCAGCCAGAAGTGAGAGCTTAAGGCCTCCTTAGGTCTTCCCTGATCATGGACACAGTCCTATGTATGTGCTTGGACTTGCAGATTCCCAGGAATATGTTAGAACTTTTCAAAGCTCCTACAGCCTTTGATATCTATAGACATCTTATTTACCAGCTTTTCAAGATGCCCCAAATGTCATCTATACCTCAGACAGCCATGAAGTTCAAATATTTGTCTGTAATTGGTTCTAAAAAATGCTCTGCCCTTCCCAGCGCACAGAAGTTTTTTCTACTGGGCAAGCTCCATGTCAGGCACAACATAGACAGCCTATAAGTGGGCTCTTCCAGGAACGACCGGACAGCTCCAATAAGGACAATTATTTGGCAATTAGGCTTTGAAAGAGTTCCACCTCTGTTCTGCCCTTTGGTGTCTGAAAGGCTGCAGTGGGAAAGTCGGCTGTTCTTTTTCAAGGCTACTCCAGAGCTGGAGAGTGGCGGGACTGGACTAAGGCAAGTTAAAATGCCACAAACCTCACTGTTCATGCCATTTTCTTGATCAAATGCTCTATGGGTTTCTGCAAGCCTTTTTTTTTTTTTTAAGATTTTTAATCTATTATTTGAGAGAGAGACAGCAAGAGAGCGAGCACAAGCAGGGGCAGTGGGAGAGGGAGAAGCAGGGCTCCCCGCTGAGCAGGGAGCCTGATGTGGGGCTCCATCCCAGGACCCTGGCTGGGATCACGACCTGAGGAGAAGGCAGACACTTAACGAATGAACCACCCAAGCGCCCCAAACCTTTGATTATCAAATTCCTAAGAAAACTGATTCTGAAAGGTTTTTTTGGCAGTTTTTTTCATTGCTTTTATGGAAGAGTGAATTTTTGAAAGTCCTTATGCTACTATTTTCACTGCCTTCCTGCTCTTGACTTTGATTTTTGGAATTACAAAAGTAGTAAGTATAAACTGTACATGCAACTACACCACCACATTTGAGAATCACACCCTACTGCAGAGGAGTGAGGTGCCTGAGAAGGCTATAAAGAAACACAGACATGGTTTCTTTGCCTTGAAGGGGTTTACAATCATCCCCAAAAGATAAAAGCATCAGTACCTTCAGGAACACAATGAATGCTGACTTAATAACCACCTAACTGAGTTAAAAATGCAAATCCTACAGAATTTCAGAGAAGGGATTCACTAGGGTCAAAAAAGCATCACAAAGAATAGAGGTCTCTGCTTGGGTCTTGAGAGAAGCATAGTAAAGTGGTGAGAAGAGGCAAGAACATGCCAAAAAAGGAAGCATTTCTGTTTTAGAGGGTTTTAAATATTATTAATATAATCCTTTGTCAGATATAAGGCAATAATCATTTGTCTTGAGAGGAGGATTCATTGATAGGTATAATGGGTGATAAACTTACCAAGATAGGGGCTAGTTAGTGACAGGCCCTGAATGCCAACATAAGGAGCTAAGACTTGATTCTGTAGGCAAACTATGGCCACAGCTCTCAAGACGAAATTATCTATTTTGGTAAGTGAAGTTTTATTGGAACACAAGCCAGTTCATTCACTATCGTCTAAGGCTGCTTTAGCCTTATAGCGCTATAATGAGTAAGCTGAGTAGTTGCAACAAAGACCACATTTCATCTCTCTGTTTATAACCTTTGTTGGGAGTTCCATAGAGCCTAAAATATTTCCTATGTGCCCCCTGATATTGGCCATGACTCTGGACCATACCTTCAGGCTGTAGCCTCAACCCTGGATAATAAGAGAAATTAAAGGTACAGAGAACACTTTAAAGACTGTTTTAAAAAATCTATACAAGGTGAGCAGCACTAGACTGAGGGAAAATTTTCAGGACTTATGGCTGGTTGAAGGAAAACAGTAAAAGGTCAGAGATGACTCCAAGGTTTTGAACTTGTATGACTGGTACAAAGATGGTAGTGATAACTGAAATAGCAAGTTTGGAGTAAAGTTAGGTGAAAGTAAAGTATAATGAATTTGTCTTTAAACATGTTAAGTTTCAGGTGTTAGTAAAACTTCCAACTGAGGTTTTTAAAAGTAGTTAGAGACTTAATTCTTCAACTTGGGAGAGATGGCAGGGTTGGAAATGGGGATTTAAAAGTTCTTTGCAGAACTGAAGTCACAAAAAATAGAAGTGACCTCCTAGGATAAATCCAGAGAAAGAAATATTGGGTGGAAGACACGGTATTAGGAGGTACTCACATATATCAAACAGAAGCCAGGAAGAAGTAAAGACAGTATAGGAATAGCCAGAGAAAAAAGGTGGGAATCAGGGAAGCAAAGTAGAATTCACATAAGCTATGAAAGTTGTTTTATGAATAGAAGGCACAAGGATGAAGAAAAGTCTAAAAAGGAAAGTGAATGGATAAAAGGTCAACTGGGATGGTGAAGTGTCAAAGATGTCAAGAGAATATCAAGGCAAGGGGTTAATTTTTCAGATGAATCTCTAAAATTCAATGCTTTATAACTTTCATACTAGAAATCCAAAAGTAGACTTCACATTTATTTATGAAAGATCTTCAGCTTTTCTACTGACTTAATTTTCAAGATACAAGACACAATTTACAAGATAGTAACTCCTATCAGCTAAAGGATGATCACAATCTCCATTAAGATGAATCTCTTAAAAAGAGGATTATAGAAATGATTGGCATAAGGTTTTTAAAAACCCTGAAAAAAGACTTACAAAAAGGAAAGGGCGCTGCACCAAAGCATAAAAACCAAGAGAAACATGGAAGGATAAATAGGTCCCATGGCCACTTCTCTAAAGATTGCCGCAGATGATTACATGCCTTGTCCAACCAACCCCTCTTAACTAAATCATTCTATTATAACTGTTTGTTTATATGTGAAAGTCCTAACTAAAATTCCTTGAGTGAAGAATTTTTTTCTTCTTATCTCTTAACTGAGTCACTATGCTCCTATATCTTTGTTGTAAGATGCTGGGAAAACTAATCGGAGTTGAAAAAGTATCTGCTTTTAATTTCCTAATAGGAAAATATCATTTAAGGTATTAGTGAAAAACTCAACCCATTCACAGATTTATACAGAGGAAGTAAAAGAGAAAAAGAGACACTGAATATAGGTACTTGCATAAAACACGGAGTATAAAAACAATCTTCTCAATCATTGACAAAAATCTATTTAAGAGATAAAGTAGTGAACATTTATAATGAAAAGGGAAGTTGCTTGCAATAAAAAAGCAGAAATCATTACCTAAATAACACCATTTAAAGACCAAAGAAAATAAATAAAAGTGAATAGGATGTTTTAAACTCTCTAGTATATAGATCCTTCACAAAAAGGTCGAATTAGCAGGTAGATACAGGGGAAAACAGGATTAGAAATGGAGATTCTACAGGAAATATCTGGGAGCCTTTAAGGACTTTCAAAGTTCACAGGCACTTTAGGACACCCAATTTTACTTCAAAACCAATTATATTATTTATAAAATGCATTAGCCATGACATGGATGGTTTTTTGAGTTGCAAATAAAAATAGAGAAATAAAGGAGAAAATGAGGAGAAGATGAATGAAAGAGTTGGAGATACTGCCCATTATGTGATGTAATGATGTGAATCTGAATTGGTTACCACACGTAAAAAGGGAGAAACAATGTATATGAACTCCCAACAAAGGTATAAAAGGAGGTAACAGAGAAATAGAGGCGTGATTCTTGGAATTAGCCACTAGGTGGTGGCATTCGCCCAGGACTGTTCAGTTGTGGGGGCTGGAAATCAGGTGCCTGGAGTAAGCAATTGTTTGGTCATTTGTTGCTATGGGGCTGTCAGAGAATGGTATTCTACTTGATGATGTTAATAAAAATTTTGAAAGCAAGCACTAGCCAAATTCATCAACAAATTCTCAAAGATTTACTATAAAATGATTATAAAAATAGAACTGTGCTTGTCCACTCACCTTTACTACATTGTCCCCTGATTGTCCATTATTTCGTAAACAATCTAGACATATAGCAATTTGTGGGTCACTTCTGTGATAGTCTTTATCATCTTGATTTTCATCACCTTCTTCATCTACTTTAGGTTTGTCAACTTTTGAAGTATCATCTGTATATTTTAAACAAACCAAGTTAGATGTAACTCCAAGTTGATTTTAAAGTTAATAAGCAACAGTGTATTAATCAAGACAAAAATCATCAAAACAAAAATGTTTAAAAAACCAAGAAATGCTTTTTAAACATTTTTGTTTTGATGAAGAATAACTGAAAATTTTAATATTTTTAAAATGTTCCAACCAACTCAACAATGGAAATATTTTTAAAAAGCCATCAGTGACTTATTAACATAACCTAAAATTTCTCGGCTCACTGGGATATCCAAATGAAAGATTCAGAACTACCTATATCTGGCCACAAAAATGATTGCAATTAATGATTAGACCACTTAGAAAGTAGACGGGATATAAAAATATTCCAAATTCTATATATATTCAAATTTGAAACCAAGCAGTCTTTTCAAAGTATAGTCTGAGTTCTCAAAATTTCAAATTATTAGATACTCATAAAACCAGCTAGTGAAATATGAGTAGAATGAATTAGCTTTTTAAAACATGTATGTAGCCATGTAATGTTAAAAATCCAGTAAAGAAATCAATCGCATACTTTGTTTCATACAAATGTATTTAACCTATGAAATACCTGCAGCCTACATATAATACAACGCATGTGCCAGTTCATTTCTTTACAGAGTCCCTTTCACTCTGTGTTTGATATGCATTGTCCCAGGCTTAGGGGAATACTGAAACCAGAGTGTTCTCATCCTCACCCTCACAGTGGTCAGGGTACAGGAGGAGATACAGGCAAGTAAAGAAAACAGATGGAGAAATATGATAAGGACTCTGATGGAAGAGGTAAAAATAGACTACGTGGGCACCTATAAGAGAGGTATCCAAACTTGGGGTGAAGCAGAGATTCAGGGAAAGGTATAGAAAATCCCAGGAAAAAAAATAACAGGTTAGCCCCTCTTTACTGCCTAATAAAAGGAATACAGTTGTATCATAAAGGGCAGGTGGGTTCTCTTTCTTCTGCATTCTTTCTTCTATCTATTTATGTGGAATCCACATAGACAGGAGCTGCCTTTTATGAACCAAACTCCCAGCACCAAGAAAAGATTCACATTCTCTACCCAAACTCAAGACAGAACATTGTAAAATACTTTAAAAAGGGAGAAATATGGGTAAAGAGAGATACACACAAAGTAGGCTGTGGTCTTTCATGAGTCTGTAAGATACACTGAGTCCTGGACTAAACCTACTATATACCTTATGATGACAATCCCTTGGTTTCCTGTTCAAGATAGTCAAAAATTTGAACATTTAGTCAACTTTATATTATTTATACTTTAGTGGAGTCATTTTTTGGTCAAGTTTGGGCTTCGTTGCTCATTTTGTTGTTACAGATAAAAAATAATTCCTACCTACCTTATTCCAGTAATTGAAACTATTCTCAAACCTCCCCTGCTATTGGAAGCCAGCCTTGAACAGTTAAGTTGAACTAATAAAATACAGATGAAATGAGAAAGACAGGACTTCCTCACCTATCTTAATGGTATGTAACTGATAATCCTATGATCTTAAGCTCACAATGAGCCTATAAAAACACGCATACATCATTAAAAGATTTCAATGGTATTTAGGCTATCCTGAAATAAATCTCATATTAAATAACAGTGGGAAAAGCATACTATTCCTTTTAATTTCAGGTATGTTATGTTTTTTTTTTTCCCGTTGTGTGACTTATACATACTAAAAAGCCTTTTCTCTGCCCAGTAATGTTTGTCACTTTGCTGAGATTATTATTAAAAACTACTGATGGCAGAGTCTCCTGGGACCCAGAAGAGAAATGTGGACACTCTGTGTAAGTGATGGGGAAAATTCCCATAAGCAACTGGAAGTATTTTTCATATCTCAGGATATATAAATTTGTATCATCTGAGTTCCACCTATAAACATGTAATTCCAGATTATCAGAGCATAGACAGATCCCCTGATCTGGCACTCAGCGACATCTTGGCTCCTTCCCTAATAAAACAAACATACAAAATAAAATAAAATAGAAAACCCCTCAGTGTTTAGATGCAGACTATGGCTATTTCTTCAGTTTCCTTTAGCTCTCCAGCAAATACTGCTATAATCAGTCATCAGTTTCCAGTTTTATCTTTTTCTCTTCCCAAAGTCCAATTTTCTCTACTTCCAATTGCCTTCATTGGTGTTGACTCCAGATTTACACACATGTATATAATATCTCATGGTTTTATACAAAAGGATCATAATGTAAATGAAGGGCTACATGAATTTTGTACTGGAGAAATCTGAGCTTGAACAGAGATTACTTCACCAAAGCTACAAAAAGCTAGCCACTTTGAGAGATTGTATCAGATACAGACATAAAAGTCACCTTGTCCATTTTCTTGAGGCTTATTTTTCTTCCAAAATTCAGATTCACGCTCAAGTTCCTCTAATTTAAAAGAAAAAAGAAATATAATAGAAATAATCATGAAATCTTTAATAGAAATGTTGACTTCATAGACCACAAAAATCTGCAAGAAGCCAAAAAGCAACTTACGTTCTCGTAGTCCAGGGACCAGCTTAAATATAATTTCCTCTAATGTATTATCCAACCTTCCAAAGGGGAAAAAAGAGAATATACTAACAATGAAGATACCAAAATCCACTATTTAAGCAGTTAGAGAATGTATCTTACATGTATTACAAAATACAGGACGTAGACAATTTTAGCACATCTACTACACCAAACTCTGCATGCAGAGCGTACCCATTTCTAGCCTTTGCTACAGGGCAGATTGATGACAAAAATGGTCCCAGTCCCCAGCTCTCTCTACATCTCTGCTATTTGAACAGGACTTTGAAATTCCTCCCTCAATTCAAGGATGGCATCTATTTCCTCACCTCGAGAATGTACACGGGCTAGCCTTGAAACGTGCTTAGGCCAACAGAATGTGGCACTGGTGACACCATGCTCTGCTCAGAGCCAAAGCCTTACGAGGCCTCCCACAATTCTGTGCACTCACTCCTAGAATCCTGTCACCCTGAGAACGAGTCTGGAGGATGGGACACCATGGACGTGCCAGGCTGCCCTGCTGAGGCCACCTTAGACTCATTCATCCACTGGGGTCTCCTGAGTGAGCCCAGCCAAGACCCCAAGAATCACCTAGGTCTGTGAACCACACAGACGTGTGAGGAATAATAAACACTTTTATTACTGTTTTAAACATGAAATTTAGGGCTGGTCTGTTATGCAGCAATAGCTGATACACCTGCTCTCAAACTCTCTACCATCACTCTGGCTCTATCCTGTAAAGGAAATAATGCCCATTCCTTTCTTCTGAGCAGTTTAGACCTTTTTTTTTTTTTTTTTTTTAAAGATTTTATTTATTTATTTGACAGAGACAGAGATAGCGAGAGCAGGAACACAAGCAGCGGGAGTGGGAGAGGGAGAAGCAGGCTTGCCCCCGAGGGAGCTCAATGTGGGACTCGATGTGGGGCTCGATATGGGGCTTGATGTGGGGCTTGATGTGGGGCTTGATCCCAGGGCCCTAGGATCATAACCTGAGCCAAAGGCAGACGCTTAACAACTGAGCCACCCAGGCGCCCCCAATTTAGACCTTTGAATCATTCTATCTTCTGAGATAAGAAATGTAAATATTGATTTACATTCCCCCCCCCCCATTTCCTTTTCCGGCCATGGAGGAGTGAAACGCCACCTTTCCGTGGCTCATCCTTCAGTCTCCTCCTGCTCCCACAGCCCTTTTCTCTCCCCATCCCCCTCACCGGGCTCAGCAGCATTACTCTTCTAGAATACAAACACGTACAACTTTCTCACATCTAAAAACCCCCAAAACCTTTGCTGAACCTATTGTCTTTTCAAGCTGTTAGTAGCTTCTCAATCTTTTCTTCCAACTAGAAAAGTCTGAAAGCATGATCGACCTTATTTCTGCCACACACTCTGGGCTTTGCTTCTTTTACTCTACTGAAATGATTGTAACTTCCACACAGAACAGGTTTAAATTCTTGTTTTAGAATTACAGTTTAAAAATTGTAGATGATTTTTTAAAAATTAATTTATTTATTTGATAGAGAGAGACACAGAGAGAGAGCGAACACAAGCAGGGCGAGTAGGAGAGGAAAGAAGCAGGCTTCCAGCTGAGCAGAGAGCCCGATGCGAGGCTCGATCCCAGGACCATGGGATCATGACCTGAGCTGAAGGCAGATGCTTAACGACTGAGCCACCCAGGCGCCCTGTAGATGATTTTTAAAAGTAATTTTTCTCCTATATTGCTCTATAGCAGTTTGACATTGTTGTCTAACACTGCCCCTTGAAAATTCCCCTTCCCGGTTTTCTGTCTACTTTTCTTTGTCCCTAAAGTAATTTTCTTTTTCCAACTACCTCAAAATTTGAGTGTTCCCCATTGCTGTGCACTCTGCACTCTCTGACCTCTTCTACAGGTTGCCCTGCCCAGATGACCACATCCACATTTATGGCTTGAAGACTAACATACAGGCAGATTACAGGTGTACACACACATACATATACATTACACCTCTCTGCTGAGCTCAAGTTCTGTTTCTAACCGATACTGAAGATCTCAAGCACCTCCTTTTGCTCATCACTGTCAAGACTGTCTCATCTATCCTTCAACAAAATACTGAATACCTCTCTCAGTGTCTTACTTTTTAAAAAATCAAACTTAGAAATGATACCATCTCTCTCCCAAATAGACTCAAAATGCAAGAATTATCTGAGCCTTCCCCCACCCCCCTCTCAATTCACACATTTACTCACCCAGCCCCACTGACCAACCTTCTCCATGTTTCTCCCACCTTGTCTTCCCACACCTCCATGCTTCCACTCCACCAACTGCCACCCTACTGACAGGACAGTACAGAGCTCCCTCCCTTTAAGCTGACATGCTCATAGTACATCTTCCTTAAGCACTAATTTGATCACTATCTGCCTGCTCAGTAACTAATTTCTTCCCACCACCTGGCTTTGAGTGTTTATATAACTTGAGTCCAACCTAAAACTGTAACTGGTATTGTTGTCTTTCTTCTCTAGCCAACTGCCTTATTCAATTATCCCTAAGAATGTCTTGTCACTTCCAATCTGTTTTTCTCCCTCATGCTCTTCATCCTGGCTCATATACTCTTTTCTTGCTCTCCAACCCAATCAATGTTACCTTATTCTTCAAGACTTAATTCAAATACTGACTCATTCACAAAGTTTTCCCCCAGACTATTTAATAGTAGTACTTAAGAGAAGTATTTTTAATATTTTTTAATCAGAGTAATACACACACACACAAATTTACAGATCAAACTTCTCCACAAAACTTTTATTAAAATACAACATTTTCATGCCCCACCTTCCCCATTCCTAATTCTTACAACCCCAGAGGCAGCCACTTTCAAATCCAACCTGTTTCTTCTGGTAGCCATGCCTTTTCTCCTGTCTAGATTCTTTGGACTTCCTTTTATGGAAAATAAAGATTTGGTTCTCTGATATCATCTTGCCAGCCCTCTTTCTTCCCAATGTATACTATACTCTCATCTTCCTGATATACTTTTATTACCATTTTTTGGTTTAATAAGAGGTGTTTACATGGTTATAATTATGTAAATATTTATAGTGTACTCTGATTATAGACATCCCCTCATTCAACTTTTTTCTTTCTGTAGTGTTAGTGATTGCTTCCTTTTCTTCATTTTCTATGTACCTATTCCCAAATTCTTTAAAAGAATTTATTCTCACTGTTCTCAAACAGATCAGGAATTGACCAGGTTCATTTCTGTTGCTCTGAGGCATTCCTCACCAAACTGATGTCCTCTCCTTCTATCCAGTTTAGGACGGATTTACTCCAAGGTCAGTCATTAAAACCCCACCCTTGCAACATACCTTCAATTCCCTTGTTTGTCCCTCTCTCACTTGCTCAAAATTATTTGCTACAACCACAAAACTGGCTAAATCCAATTCTTCATTAACCTGCGTCCATGACTAGAAAAAACACAACCACACCCCTACAAATTCCTAACTACAACCCCGATGTGCCTTTAAAGTTGCTAGGAATCCTACTATACTTCTCCAGTCAATTTATTCTCTCACATTCCTGGATAGCACAAATTTTTCTCTCCTCAAACCATTACATCCCCTCTTTCAATCCTTACTCTTGGCTGATAAACATTTTCTCCTCAATGAAGAACTTCCACAGACTCTGACCACCATATGTGCCTACAGCGCATGCACCCACATATACTCTGCCCTCCTGCCTGTTGCTACAGATGGTCTGTCAGTGCTCCTATATAAAGCCAGTCTCCTCTCTCACTCTATGAGATTCCATTCCCTCTCATCTACCAAGAACATTGTTTCACCAATCCCCCCTCCACTCCACTCTCCTACATTACTAACCTGTTCTCTACTGGACCATTCCCTTCAAACACGCCATTTTTTTTGGCTTGTATCAAATACAACAGAAACCTTCTTGACTGTATTTCCCCTAACAGCTACTATCCCATTTCTTTGCTTCCATTTGTGGCAAAACTTTGAAGGAGTTGTCTATACTCACTGTTTCTAATTATTCTTTCTCCCTTTCCCTCTTGAAACAATCCAATTGGGTTTTTGCCTCATGATTCTACTGAAGTGCTCTTGTCAAGGCTGATGACCTTCATCTTGTTAAATCCAACCATCAATTATCTTCACTTTACTTGACTCCAGGAACAACATCTGACACAGTTGATCACTCTCTTTTTTTGATACACATTCTTTACTTGGCTTCCAAACCACACTCCTGGATTTTCCTTCTATTTCACTGACTGAGCCTTTTCAGCTTCCTTTGCTGGTTCTTTCTCCTCACTCTGATCTCTCAACGTGGGAATGCTCCAAGGCAAAATCCTTGGTCCTCTATTCTCTCTCTGTACTCCCTCAAGGGAACTCATCCCGTGTCTCACAGTTTAAATACCTTCTATATGCTGAATACTACCAAATATTTATCTCCAGCCAGACCTCTCCCTTGAACCACAGACTTGTATATCCACCTGCCAACTTTCTCTCTCCTCTGAAATGATTAACAGACTCAATATGTACAAAACCAAACTCCCAATCTACCCCTTCCCCAAAGCTGTTCCATCCTTAGTCTTCCCTGTCTCAGTTAATGACAACTCCATTATTCCAGTTGCTCAGTCAGGAATCTCAGGTCAGGGTCTACTCTTTCTCTCAGACTCTACTATATCCAATCCACCAGCAAATCTTGCTGGATCTTCCTTCAAACTCTATCTAGGATATAACCATCTCTGGCGCCCTCTGTGGCTACCGTCCCTTACCTGGATTACGTTCTAGCTGCTCTCCCTGCTTCTACCTTTGTCTTGCGATGTACACTGTATTCTCAACATGGTCCTCAAAATGATCCTCTTAAGCCAGGTCATGTCCATCCTCTAACCAAAACCTTGCAGTGGTTCCCCATTTCACTCAGAGTAAAAGATAACATTTTTACAGTGGCCTACATGACTCCCATTATGTCTCTGCCCTCATCTCCCACTATTCTCTCCCTCACTCACTGGTCTCCTTGATGTTCCTCGAACAAGTTTCAGGTGCACCCTTGACTTAGTTCCTTTGCATTGGTTCCTCCCTTTATCTGGAACAGGCATGCTTTCCCTAGATTTATATATGGCTAACTACCTCATGGCCATTAATTCTTTGCTCAAAGCTTACCTTCCCAGTGAGGCCTATCCTCACCATTTCATTTGAAATTGCAATCTGCCCCTCCCTTCACACTCCTCCTCACCAGCACCTTCTCCTTTTTCCCCTTTATTACTTTATAATGTACCATCTATTTATTATACAGTTTGTTGTCTTTCTCTCCCCACAAAAATATTAACCCTACAAGGGCAAAAATCTTGTTCCATCTTGCCCACTCAAGCACCTAGTATGATGCCTGAACACAGCAGGCATTTAGTAAATCTCTGAATGAATGATTCCTCATAGCGTTTTCCATCCTCCTTCTACCATCTATATCAGCGATGTCTAGTAGAAATGTGAGTCAAATATGTAATTTTAAATTTTCTAATGGGCACATTAAAAGTCTTTTACATGTTTTGTGTAAAAGTCTAATGTTTTGTTTATGCATTAAACATTTAACAATGCATTTGTTTAGTAATTTTAATTTACTTAATAGTAAGGTTCTATTTAATGTAAAGGTATTCATACTGTTTCAGGGTTTCATTTAAATTAAATAAAATTTAAGGTTCCATTCCTCAGGTATACTAGCAATATCACAAGTCCTCTACAGCCACATGAGGCTAATGGCTATGAGACTGAACAGCACTGACACAGACTGTTTGCCGGGCCTGCTGCACAACTCCTATCCTCCACCATCTCTCTCCCATGTTAGTCCCTTCCTCCTTGGTTTAGGCTCTAGGACATCCTCCAGTAGCCTCCTGAGAAAGTATGTGGGAGGAAAATCTGTTGATACCTGTGTATTAGACACAATGTCACCTACTGAAGAAGCCTTCTTTCCCCTTATTTTTTGCTAACAAAATCTGTTTATGTTCTGGCAGCAATATGTCCAGCCTCAGACTTAAATCAGAATTTGCTAAGGCACCCCTAGACCCCACACCACCCCTGTAACTAGGGTTGCATGTGAGAGAAAGCCTGCTGGGGAACTTTTGCTGAAGCTCTTCTGTCAGCCACCTCCTGGGTCACCTCCATCAGTCTGCTTTCCAATTCCCATTCTTGCTCCCATTACTTCTCATCTTTTCTGCAAGTCTTTCCTGAGAACCCATGGTATTCTAGGAGTTATCCCCAGGTGCCAAGAATACTGAGTTCTTGTTCTTATCATCTCTGTGAGTTTGTCTTTAAAGGTTATTCCTTTGTAGAATAATTTTAGTGGGAAAGGAGAAAAAAACTCTATAAAGGTTATCATTAGATAAACTGACAAAACTGGAATATGGAGGATAGATTAAAATATTACACCAATGTAATCACACTGTAGTTATGTAAGGTAATATCTGTATAAGAAATACACACTAAAGTAGTTAGGGATAAGGGGCCATGAGGTGTGTAACTTACTCTCAAATGGTTCAGAAAAAACAGAGCAGACAGGTATGCACATGATAAAGCAAAAGAGATAAAATGTTAACAATAAACTAATCTGGGTAAAGAGAATACAAGTGTTTCTTGTATTTTGGGAACTTTTTGTGAGTTTTAAATTATTTCCAAGTAAAAAGTTAAAAAAATGTGACATACTTTAGCCAAGGGATTACATTTGATTATCCCTTCAGGTATCTAATAGTCAAAACCAAAAGTTAATTTTTCTTCCAACATAGCACTTTAAAATGCAGTAGGTAGTAATTATTGTTTGGTATAGTTTTTGATAAAAGCATCTGGAAAAATCTTTAGAGGAAGAGTTTGCCCTGTTCGTCTCTGAGTGACTTAAATCAGGGTTTCTTGACCTCCATACTGCTGACATTTGGGGCCGGCTCTCTGGTGTGGGAGAAGGCTGTCCTATGAATCACAGGATGCTCAGTGGTGTCCAGCATCCCTAGCCTTTACCTACTAGACGCCAGCAGCACCCACCCAGACCTGACAATCAAAAACGTCTCCAGTTATTGCCAAAAGCACACCGGGGGTGGGGGTGGGGGTAGAGCAAAATCACCAGTGGTTGAGAAGCACTGATCAGGACTACAGAGTACAGGAGAACAGTGGTTCTCAAATGTTCACTTGTATCAGAAACACCCGGACGGCTTGCTAATAACTAAGATGGGCTCTACTCTCGAGTTTCTGAATCAGCAGGTCTGAGGTGGGGTTGAGAATTGTCACTTCTAACAAGATACTAATGGTTTGGGGACTACACTTTGAAAACCACTGGGCTTGACATTTACCTACAGATAAATTACTCCAATGACAGGCACTAAAATTTTTTTAAAAGTCTGAAATGTAAGACTTGCAAATCCAGATTTATAGAATGATGGCTAACATCACACAGATTACGAGGGTTATACAGGGGCTGTGCAGAGAATATCTAGCTCTGTTTTCAGATGTGTACTCCCCTAAGATCACACAGTTGATCTGTGGTGGAGCTATGGCAGGAAAAGTAGGAAGAAAATGGGTTTAGTGGTAAGGGGGCTTGTAGCTGCGAAACGAAGTGTGTGTTTGGTTGAAGCCCTAGGAAAAGCTGAGTCACTTCTCTAAGTTTCAGTTTCCTAATGTGGGGAAAAAAGGGTTTAGATTAGGATCTTATAGACTACTTCCAGCTTTAAAAATACAGAATTATACTTAAGTGAATGGTAGTCATTTAAAAAAAATTCTTTAGGTTTTACATAAATGTTTATATATTTTTTTGATATAACTAAAAAATTAATAGTACCAAGGTACTAGTTTGTTAGGTCTCTCACATTAGGTCTGCCCTCTTTCTACTATCGTGTTGCTCAATAAAAGTATGTGTGGAATATTAAAATACCAAAAATAACTACAACTAAAGTAGCTCTGAGATAAAGTTATAGTTTTAACAATTTGGAAATATATTTCTTAAATATTTAATGTTTAATATATATAGACTTATTTTTAAATTCCTCTTAATAAAATGCTTTAAAATGAAACAAAATGCTTAAAATGAAAATTTAAAAATTCATAAAACCTGTATCAACTGATTCAAGGTGCTAACAAATATTATGATGCATAATAAAACATATTAAGAGTTCATATAATTTGGGTGCCTAAGTTAAGCGGCTGCCTTCGGCTCAAGTCATGATCCCAGAGTCCCGGGATCCAGCCCCCCATCAGGCTCCCTGCTCAGCGGGGAGTCTGCTTCTCCCTCTGACCCTCCCCCATCTTGTTCTCTCTCTCTCTCAAATAAATGATTAAAATCTTTAAAAAAAAAAAAAAAGAGTTCATTATAAAGTATATTTACTTACCTCAACATTTCTAATGGATTTGTCTCATGCACTTGGTTGCCACACCTTGGACAGTCATTGCTATCTTCAAAGTGCTGGACAATACAAGTCTTACAGACTAAGAAGAAAGAAGATATTAGATTAAAATGCATCATTTGAACTTAAACTAAATGTAATCAGAAATAGTCCTTCAGAATTGCCTATTACAGGCAGAATACTATTCTTTAACCAAACTTTATAAAACTTAAAATTCTAACATTGTTAAAAAAAAAAACCAAAACTGAAATAGTGTATACTACTCTGCTGATTGCTTTCTTAAATATATCCATAAACCAAATAACTTACTCATATTACTATGGAAAATCTGGTGTGTTTACATAAAACAGTTCTTCTCATTTAAAGAAGGACAAAGAAAGGTATAAACTAGTAAGTCTGCAGTGACTTCTTTTGAATGCAACATAAATAGTTCTTAATAAAACTGGAGAGTTTTCAACATGTTTGGATTACTTTCTTTTGGCAGGGTGCTCCTGGGACAAACAGGGGGTTACAATGGAACTTCTGGCCTTTGCAGAGCATGATGAGTCTGTGCTCATAATTCCATGGAGCATGAAGCATGGGTAGTGGCATCAAGTTGGTATGAAGGCATGAGAGGAAAAGTAGAACGACAACTGAGAAACTGACAGGGATAAGTAAGATTTTAAGTAAATATTCTAAACAAAGACAACAGAAATATGATTTGTGGATTTTTGGCTACTAGCCCATAGAGCCTACACTTCCTCTAATAGTACGAATCTTTCTGGCTATGAATCTCTCTCACCTTTTCCCTAAGTTTTTATTACCTACTATGTCAACTGTCTTGCCCAAAACCTTAAACATATTTACAGCACCTGAACTATAAAAATTTTTTGATCTAATTCCCTATCCCAATACCCCCCCATTTTATTACTCTGTATATTCTGAAATTTTCACCTGCTACAGATCAGCTCCTCCAACTCCTTTTCAACTCCACTATAAACTATCTCTTTTCCCCCTCCTCATGCCCCACACTACCTGAAAGAAGTAAAAGTTTATCTAAACAATTGATCAAAAGTAAACACTAGGATTCTTCTAAGATTAGGTCTGAAAATTCAAGCATATCCCATACGCTGGTCAGAGCAACAATGGTCAAGGAAGAATTCTACTAGGTATCTAATTTTAAAGTCACTAGTATATATACAGAATGGTATCTTGGTATTTCCTTTCATGTACTCATAGATTCAACAGACACTGAAGGCCATGCACTGTACTAAGAGTTGGGGATGTAGAGATCAACAAAACAAAGTCCATACCTTTATGGAGCTTACATTCTATTTGGAAAGGCAAACAAAGAATTTTAGTTAGTAACATGTGATATTTACAAACAAGCAAACAAAAGGTAGATAGAGTATTAAGCACCAGCAGCCGTTTTAGAGTGGCTACGGGAGGACTTTCTAAGATGACATGTGAGCAGATTTTTTTTGTTGGGTAAGTACACCCAAATCCCATTTTCTCTACCTCTTTTTACCATTACATACAGCTTTAAGGACAATAGCCCTTCCCTAAAATTCTCAAATTTGGATGAAAGACAGTATCAGAAAACCTTAAAAATTAAAGGGCTTAGATATGAATACTTCCTCTGTCTTCCAAATCTCTTGGCCCCAGAAAGGTTCTTCATGTCTTTTAAAAAGTCAATGTTTGGGAAGGGAGGACTTTTTTGGTAAGCTATACTGAAGTGGAGAACAGAGAAGCTGAATTCTTTTAAAAGATTGCTGGTATTTGCTCTTTTCCCGGGACACTAGATAAGTCTCTGAAATTTGGGAAAGAAGGCAAAAAGGACAGATAAGAGGCAAGAATGAAGAGTATTACAAAGGCTGATCCTATCCTGAATCTCTGATCTGACCCTGGAGCTCTGATCCTTGTGGTTCAAAAGGTTTATCATACTCAAAGGGTTCAGGAATTCCTGGCTGTCTACCAGCCTTGGCCCAAATAGAGGCACGTGACATGCCCAGAGCAAGTCCTCATCCAGGTCAGCCAAAAGACTAAGGGAAGAAGCCTCTCTTCCCAGGGCCTAAGATACTAATCTAGGTTGCTAAAGGAAGAAATATAAGGCTCATCCATCCAGACACGCATATAATTTCAAGAATAAGGCTGTGTTCACTGCTTACGGTGAAGGCAGCACCAGTGCCCAAGGATGCTGATGAGGAATCTTCATCAGCATCTAGATCTGGACTGTCCAATATGGCAGCCACTAGCCACATGTGGCTGAGCACTTGAAATACTGCTAGTTCAAGTTGGGATGTGCTTTCAGTGTAAACTGGACATCAGAATTCAAAGACTCAGCATGAAAAAAGTAATCTCGTCAATTTTATATTAATCACGTTATGATATTTTAAACGTACTGAATAAAATAAAATATATTAAAATTAATTTCATTTGTTTCTTGTTTTAAAATGTGGCTACCAGAAAATTTAAAACTACACTAGTTGCTCATATTTTACTTCTACTGAACGAGTGCTGTTTTAGAGGGATGCAGAAAGCCCCACTGGGGGGTGAATTTATCTTTCACACCAACATCTGAGATACAGTACTTTATTCTACTTTTGAATATGAAGAAGAGGTTTCCACAGGCTAGGTTACCTGCCTACTCTGATGAATGGCAGCACAGAGACTTGAATCCAGGTTTTCTGATATGAAATCACAAATTTTATGTCAAATTTTAAAGATTTTTAACTTTACAAAGGAAAAGAATGTTATATAAAAATACCAACTGTATCAGGCACCACCCTAAATGCTTCATTTAATTCAACACTATTTAATAATTTGACCCTCATTAAAACCCTATTAGATAATATTATTAGGCCTCTTAACAGCTGAAGAAACTCAGAACTTTAGTAATTTGCCAAAAATCACCGAGTAAGTAAGAAAAGCCAGGGTTTGAATCAAGAGCCCATTTTCTTAACTAACACATGCCTATGTGACACATTTTCTTCTAATTTCATTTCTATAGGCCTATAATATGTAGAAAAAGAATGCCTTATCCCTTAATTTGGGAACCTGAAAAATGTCTGTCTGTAGAATTAGATCTCCTTTTAAGCTAAATATTTTGCACAAAATAACCCCCTTAAGCAGCTTATTTATTCCTTTAAAAAAAATAACTGTAGAAAATACATTTTCCACATGCTTTTGAAAGCTGTTAAATAAAGCACAACCTAATATGAATTAGAACCTGAGAAAATCCAGACCAGAATTTCAGTGAAACTGAAAAAAGTAAAAGGAGGATTTGCTTTCCCTTAGATGCTTAAAAAACCCATCATTACAAAACTGACTTTTGATTCTTAGTTTATAATTTTGTTTGTACTAGCTGGAAAACTAATTTTTAAAATATCTTAAAGATTTAATACAAAGCTTTCTAACTGCTCAACAGCTGCACTGGTTGATTCAACTGGTCCAAGAAAGATGTTGAAAAAGTCCCCGCTTGTGGTTAAGACTGTGTATGAAGACCAACTAGAGTTTTCACTCTCACCAGCTACTACAGACAGGTGCTGTAGCCACAAGAAATACCTGAGTCAGAAAGGGAGTTCGGCTCACCAAAGATATCCCTAGTTGGAAAAACACCTAAATAGCAACAAGTGCTAACATTTACTAAACACTAACCAAATATCAGGCTCTGGGCTCAAGGCTTTGTGTGGATTATAGGATGGACTTTTACCACCCCCTTTGGCAAATGAGAAATGCAGTACTGGAGAACCTGAGCAGGCGGCCCACAGCTGGTCAGCTGTGTAGCAGAGGCGATCTCCATCCTCAAGCTGTGCAGCTCCAGGCCTAATGCAACACATCTTAATGTCAATAACACTTGGTCCCTGCATTAAGATTTCATATTTTTAACTGATGTTTATGTTTAGCCCATCACAAACAGCATTAAACTTCTGCCTAAAGCTTACTAAGACCGAATCTTTCCTTTGACCATTTCTTATATATTGAACTAGATTGTTGTACAAATTAATATAGTAAGAGTCATTTGTCACCTAAAGCAGTGTTTCTTTTTCTGGAGTGTATAGATATAAAATAAAATATTACCCAGTCATAAAAAAGAATGAAATCTTGCCCTTTACAACAACATGGATGGACCTACAGGATGAGTGAAATAAGTTAGAGAAAAACAAGTACCAAATGACTTCACTTATATGTGGAATCTAAAAAGAAAAATAAAAAGGAACAAACAAAACAGAAACAGATTCATAGGTAGAGAAACAAACTGATGTTGCCAGAGGGGAAGAAGGTGGGGAGGGGGGAATGAATGAAATAGGTGAAGGGGATTAAGAGGTACGATCTTCCAGTTATAAAATAAGTAAGACATGGGATGTAATGTATAGCATAAGGAATATAGTCAATATTACTGTAACAACTTTATACGGTGACAGATGGTAACTAGGCTTATTGTGGTGACCATTTCGTAGCATTTCTAAACATCAAATCACTATGTTATATACCTAAGGCTAATACAATATCGTATGTCAATTATTCCTCAATAAAAATGTTTTTTAAAAAAGCAGTGGTTCTCAAATCACCACAATCACCAGTGAGATTTTTTTAAAAAAACAGGTTCGTGAACCACATCCGAGACCAATTAAATCTGAATCTCTGGGAGATTAGCACCGGGATTCTAACTTTGCAAAGCTCTCTCACTGAGGCAGCCAAAAAAGAACTAGGAAATCCTGACCAAGGATTCAGTCAGAAGTCACTTTATTATTCACCATTAGGAAATAGTACTGTCACAGGATAAAACATATTCAAAGGAATATGGGATTGGGATGCCTGGGTGGCTCAGTCAGTTAAGCGTCTGCTTTCGGCTCAGATCATGATCCCAGGGTCCTGGGATGGAGTCCTACATCGGGCTCCCTGCTCCCTGCTCAGCGGGGAGCCTGCTTCTCCCTCTGCTGCTCCCCCTGCTTGTGTGCTCTCTCTCTCGGACAAATAAATAAATAAAATCTTAAAAAAGATTTTTTTAAAAATCTTAAATTTTCTTAAAAAAAGAAAAAAGGAAGACAAGAATATGGGATTAATGTACTCTTTCCTTATAATGCAGATTTACGTGAGAAGCCAGGTAGTACAGCAAAGTTGTTCTAGATAAAAATAATCTTGAGGGGCCCCTGGGTGGCTCAGTCATTAAGCGTCTGCCTTCAGCTCAGGTCATGATCCCAGGGTCCTGGGATCGAGTCCCACATCGGGCTCCCTGCTCGGCAGGAAGCCTGCTTCTCCCTCTCCCACTCCCCCTGCTTGTGTTCCTGCTCTCGCTGTCTGTCAAATAAATAAATAAAATCTTAAAAAAAAAAAAAATAATAATCTTGAAGCAGACTGCCTGGATCTGAATTCCAGTTCTCTCATTAGGCAAATCACTTACTTTATGTTTTTATGTACAAGGGAGATAGCAAAGGTTCCTATCTCTCAGGATTCTTGTGAAGATTAAATGAGATAATATATGTAAAATGTATAAATGAGTGTTGGAGAACTTGTAAATATCCAGTACATGTGAGCTATCACTATATATTAGATCACTGCATGAGCATGAAACAATAAGGGGGAGAATCGGAGTAACTGAATATTGAATGGCATCAGACTATGATTAGTTTCATGTGTCCATCTTAAATAACAGATGATCTTCCTAATGGAACTTGAAATGTCTATCATGTGTTGGTATTAATCCTCTGCAGCCATGTCCACCCTAGAGATAGTCTTGCAATTCAAGTATGATATTTATGACACACTCCTTCATCTGAATGGAAACTGCTGATCTCTACATGTGTGGTATTTCTTTTTCTGGGGTGGAGGGTCCAAGATTAACCAACATGTCTCCATTATCCATTCCTTCCTTAACTTCTATGTTTAATATAATTCCCAGCATAGTCCCACCAGTCTAGGCCTTACCATGTTCTGTCTCTTCCTGATCACTTTGCACATACCTCCTCTGAAGTATGATCATCTGTTGATTTCATAGTTTAACTACAAGGGGTACCATCCTACTTTCTTATTTTCAAATTCTTTTTTTTTTGAGAGAGGGGGAGATAGAGAAAGAGGGAGAGAGACAAAGAGGGAGGGGAGAGTAAGAGGGGGGAGAGAGAGAGAGGAGGCGGAGAGGGAGAGAGAGAATCTTAAGCAGGCTCCACACCCACCCTGGAGCCCAGAGGGCGGGGAGTGATCTGGTGACCCAGAGATCATGACCTGAGCCAAAATCAAGAGTCAGACGCTTAACTGAATGAGCTACCCAGACGCCCTTATTTTCAAATTCTTGGTGGAGGGGGTTCTTCACAACAGGTACAAGGACCATTTGTTGTTGCTATCTTGGGTGTATGGTCCACCCACATCTCTTATGTATTACAGAGAGCTAGCTTCCCAGCTTTGATGACACAAGTAATCTACACAAATTTCTCTTCATGAGCACTAATTCTGCTATCACTGATAATAAAACAATATTCTTTTCTTTCATGTCCTTGGTGTAGTCATTCATTAGTAACGCCCTGTTTATTGAAAATAATCAAATGCTGACTTCCTTTGTTAAAATCATCTGAATGTGTTAGTTTTATCTGTTAACATAGAAGCATGCTTTTTCTTCTTTCCTTAAGCACATCACTATCTTTATATGCCCTTCTTGATAGCACTCACTTGATACAGTTTGCCTTTGAAACATTTATCTATTATCTGCTAACAGTCTATAAGTAAACCGTGGTCATCTGCAAAGAGAAGAGGCATCAGTTTCCTGCTTTTGATACATATTCTTAATGTGTGAAACTGACATTTTTATAAAAGTTTTCCAGAATAGCTATAATTTGCTTCTATGAGACAGTGTCTTCTGGTTTTACTTACATAAGGAACTAATAAATATCTTTATTTCTCTTATGTTATACATGGCACATTTCTTTTAAAGGCTTACATGAGTTGCAATTTCATGGAGAACACTAAGGACAGCATTCCTTTCTATTGAGTTGAATGCTTTATTATTGTCTCTATGGGACAGAGGAACAGGCAGCAAAGCAGGGTTTTTTGAAGAGGGTCAGGACAGAATCTTGGGATTTAAGCATGGTAGTGGGATCTTAGACCAAACAGACCAAAAGGCGCAGAAAGGCTGGAAAGGTTACCCCACTTCCACAGACAGGTTTAAGAGTCAAGTACCACTCCAAGGTCAAGGTAGAGTCTGGTAGCTCAGTCAGTGCAGGGCCGCCCTCATTCCCCTCCTTATCAACAGAAATTTCATGATCATTCAAAATAATCACTTCCTTACACATGTTTTTGAATAGCTCTGCTGTTTTCTATTTCACCCCTTCTGTCTGTCTCTTATTTCAGCATACTTGGCTCATTTAAACTATTACACTCTGGCTAAATCCAACTCTCTACATACTCAGCTTCTACAGGATTATAGCAGAACACTGGGAGAAACACATGCACCATGCTGATTGGTCTCTCACCTTAAATTCTTGACCATGAACACCAGTGGGTGCTGCATCTGCTGGGCAGTCACACTCAATGCCCCAAGTCCCTTATGCTCTTTGCTAATACTTCATACCTTCTCCTCTCCTCAAATCCCCAACATTTCCTCCCCATCCTCACTTTCCACTGATGACCTCACTTCCTTTTTCCTGAAAGCAAAAGGAAAAAAAGAAAAAAAAAACTGAAACAAAGAGTTTATACCACCACATCTATTTACTTACTCACATGTATACTTTGTGCTCTTGCCTATCTCCAAAACATTCATGTGCCTATCTAAAGCCAATCTCTGCCTGTGCACTAGATCCCCTCCCAATGACCCAAGAACATTGCTCCAGTGCTTCTCCGCTTTCACTTATGTCTTTTGCTGAGATTCCCATCAACATTCAAACATATTATGTTTCTACCTTAAAAAACAAAAACCAAAAAACTTCTGTTGACCCTACCTACTTCCCTTGTGAGCTATCACTCCATTTCAGAGGTACATACACTCACTCCCCAACACCTCTCTTCCAAATTTTTTCACCCTTTCTTTACCTTCATTAAGGTTAAATACATATATAATCACAGTATAATTATCAAAACCTTCCTGGAAATTAAGAAATTTCCATCCTCTCACACCTATCCAGACTTTCGCTCCTGACCACTCCATGGAAACTGCTCCACAAGATTATCTGTGACCTCCATGTAGCTAAACCTAGAGGTCTAGTCTCAGTCCCATCCTACTCAACACAACTGATTTAGTCGACTCCTCCTCCTTGACATGATATGCAGTTTTCCTCCAAACTCATGCCTACTCCTCTCCTTCTTAAAGCCCCAGGGTCAGTCCTTCACCTTCTCTATTTACACTCATTCCCTTGGGGCTTCCATTGTTGACAAACTATATGCTCATAAACTCCAGACTCATATGTTCACCTCCCAACTAGCTCGCTCTTTGGATGTCTCACAGCTTACATTCATTTTCCAAAAATTAACTACCTGATCTTCCACCCTCAGTTTTTCCTATATGATTTGATGATTATCTTTATCCTTCAAATTTCTGAGGCCAAAAATCTTGAAGTTGTTTTTTTTTTTTTTAAGGATTTTATTTATTTATTTGACAGAGAGAGAGAAAGTGAGAGCGCACAAGCAGGGGGAGTGGCAGGCAGAGGGAGAAGCAGGCTCCCCACTGAGCTGGGAGCCCGATGTGGGGCTTGATTCCAGGACTTGGGATCAAGACCTGAGCCGAAGGCAGACACTTAACCAACTGAGCCACACAGACACCCCTTGAAGTTATTCTTGATTCCTTTTTCCTAATGACAGTTCATTAGCAAATAGAACTCTCCCTTCAAAATAGAACCAGAATCTGACCACTTTTACCACCACCACCACCACACTGGTGTAAGCAGCCTCCTGCTTGGCTTATTGCAATCATTCCTAACAGCTCCATTTTCCAGTAGTAGTCTGAATGATGCTTTTAAATATAAGTCAGATCATGTCATTCCTCTACTCAAAACCCTGCTGAAATGGGTCTTCATTTCTCTCAGAGTAAAAGCCGAAATCCTTAAAACGGCCCTACGAGAACTGTGCACTGTGCCTGTGGCCCACATCCACCCCATTACCTTTCCCAACTCTCCTTCACTCACTGCCGTCCAGCCACAATGGCCTCCTGACCATTTCTCAGCATGACAGGCACATGCCTGCCTTAGAGCCTTTGTTCTTGCTATTTCTCTACCTGAAATATTCTTCCCTCGGATATGTGATTAGCTAACTCCTTCACCTCTTTAAGTCTGTTCAAATGTCACTTAATGAGGTCTCCTGAACGCAGGCTTATTTTTTAAATTGTAACATCTCACTGACTGCCCAATTCCCTTTACCCAGCTTGACTTTCTTTTTTTCTACAGCATTTAGCATCTTCCACTATACACTATGATTTACCTATTGCCTACTATACTGCCTCATGTGTCCCGGGTGCCCAGTATAGTACCTGGAGGAGGAGGTGCTCAGTAAATATTTATGGAATAAACAAGGACACAAGGGTTAGGAATCACAGAGGGAGGCAGGATTTTAGGGCCTATAGTGTCCTTTTGTAGTCAAGTTAGAAATCAGCCTACATTTTCAACTTAGGTAAGGGAAGAGATTCTGAGTTTACCAGTAAATTTTTTTGACAATTAAAAAAAGAGTTAATTCAACACAAATTAAAATCTGTTTTAGTTTTCTAAAATACAATGATAATTTTCTGCTGAGTAAATAAATTCAGTGGTTGAGCATTCTGAGAGAACAATATAGTAGTCTGGTAAAAACCAGTATGTTATAAAACATCAGTAGCTTTTTAAGTCTTCAAAGTATCCAAACAGAAATTATCTTCTGTCTTTTCTACATGTTTGAACTGTACTTATTCATAACGTTTACATTCAACCACTGTGCCAGACTTTTTTTTTAAATAAACTGTATTTACATAGGCACAGAGAGAGAATGCTAGTGGGCCTTGGGGGGCAGAGGGAGAGGGAGAGAGAATCTTAAGCAGGCTCCACACTCAGCATGGAGCCCAATGCACAGCTCAATCTCATGACCCTGAGATCATGACCTGAGCCAAAATCAATAGTTGGACGCTTAACCGACTGAGTCACTTAGGTGCCCCTGTGCTAGACTCTAAACATACCCATACACTAAACATGATTTCTAACTCTGAATAATTACACATTTTAGGGCACATATTTTTTCTTAATCCATCAGTGCTATCAGTTCCAAATGATTATGACCTATATATAATTTATTCTCAGAAGCCAATATAAGACAATTTCATTTTTTAATGTTATCCCCTAGTTTAGTCTTTGAGTGTCCACTATGATGCTTTGCTCAACTGTTTAAACATTTTTTACTATCTAATGCAGTTTCAAAAGCTAAAAGAACCATAAATTTAATTTTTCTTTAGCATTATTGCTAATAATAGACACCTAGACTGTTTAAGACCTATAATTATTCTTTATTTAAAAAGAATCATCAAAATGAATACTATAATCACTTTCATGAATGAATGACTAGTTTCTGCCAAAATATTGTTTGAAACATATAACATCAGTGTACCAATGATCTCATTTCTAATACAATCCTGAAACACTGTACTTGCAACCTATTGAGACTTTAAATATAATTTCTAATTAGGCCTTTGATTTTTATTCTAAAAACAAGTCTTGGCCCTAAAATTTGATTTTTATAAAAAATACATTATTGGAAAATTCAATTTATATCTTTTCTTCATTATAATGGCTATTTATTCAGAATTAATAAATTCATATCATGATTGGGTACATAATGACAAGTATACTGTCATGCAAACATAGCTGGAAGAGGCTATATTATATATATATATATATACATATATATATATATATATTTAAATTCACCTGTTTGCTTGAAGAAAGCAGAAAAAAGAAAACATAGGAAAATGTCATAATTTATTATGAAGATATGCCAGAGTCAGATGTCCAGGATTCAGAACCCAGCTCCAGCATTTATTAGCTTTGTTACTTAACCTTTCTGAGTCCTGCCTCTGAAAAATACTGGAACAAAATCTGAAATACTCTTCCTTCAAACCTTCTCACAACTTGCTCTTTCCTATTATTTTAGTCTCTGCTCAAATGGTAACTCCCAAGAAAGACCTTTCTCTGTTTTATTTTTTTCTCATAGCATTTGTTATACATAACATCTGAAATGATACTGTTTACTTGCTTATTTTCTGTCTCTCCTATTAGAACACAAGTTCCAGGAGGGCACAGACTAGGCTGGTCTTGCTTATTGCTGTGTTTCCACAGGCTAGAAGAATGACTGGCACAATGTAGGTGCTAATAAACATCTGTTGAATGATTAAATAATATCACCTAACTAGAAGGGTTCTTGGGAAGATTAAATAATAAATGTAAAGCTCATGACCACAAATACAACAAACAATAAATAACAGCTATTAGTTTAACTTTTATTAGCATTTATTTTAATTACGGAATGATTTAATTACAGTATGATTTAATTACTGTCTGATTATAAACTGCCTGGCTGAAGTATTCTAGTATTATAAATGTCTGGTCATGAGCTGTGCTTTTCAAACTCGTACACCACAGAATCACCTGAAGAGCTTCTTATTATATGGATTTCTGGCCTTCTCCCCAGAGATTTTGATTCAGCAGATCTATGGTAAGGCCCAAGAATTTACACTTTTAACAAGTTCCCAGATGATGTTGCTGCTGGTGGATGCTGCTAGTCTGGAGACTGCACTGTGAATAGCAAGTGTATGTAGCCTAAGGTTTTTAAACATGGAACATCTACACATCAAGACATCTCTGTACCTTCAAATACTTGTGTTTTTATAAGACTTGTTCCAAGACAATAAATGGTTAGTCATACCTAAATTTTATCATTTTCTGATTAAGTTGTTCCTTCATGTTTACTATCACATAAAATCACCAAGTCCCTTAACTGTCACATCAACTATACTTAATTATCAATTAATCTATCTTCTTTGCATAAGTTAAAAACTAAGTACAACAACGTTTTCCCAAACAATTCGTTCTTAGTGAAGGGATTACTGCCACAATCTCTGAAAGGGCACAAAGAAGAAAGCCTTCCTTTCCTGTACCACAGATTTCTATGTCTAGAACCTTCTTTTTTTTTTTTCCCGGAGGCAAGAGTCATCAAATTCTTAAAGAGGCCTCTAACCACAAAAGAGTTAAGAACCAATGCACTGTATTCTTCACATTTTAGCTGCTGGAACAAAGCTCCTTTGTTTTTAGGTTAAGTGAAAAGTCCTTCATTTTAAGTCACCAACCTATACAACCACAAGCAAACATACTCTAAGCAACCTCAGAAAGTTTCTGAGGATCCTGGTGCAAGAGACAGAGCATCCTTTAATCTAGAACTGCCAATCTCTGGTCTCCAATCCAGCATCTCTCCGTAAGACCTGCATGGCTTCCACCTATGTTGTAGAGGACAGTTTTTCAAAAGACATAATTCCTAATTGACATTGCCTATATGCCTTTCAAGCTACCTATTACTGCATGTGAATCTTTAAAAGGAAAAACAGTAAAATAATCAACAAACTGGCCATTTATTTATTCATTTAATCATTTATTAAGCACTCAAGTACCAGGTACCAAGGATACATGTAACCCAAATTTGCCTGTGGTAACAGGTAGGTGGCATATCTTGGAGGAGATGAGTTTTAAAGGATGGGTAATGGCTAGCTGGGCATACAGGAAAAGTGCATTCTAAGCAGAACACAGAGCTGAACCAAGTATGTACATGTGTGTGCAGTAGGTGGTAAGGGAGAAAGTGGTGGGCATAGCGAAGTAGCTTTAATTTCTCCTGAGGGCACTAGGATATCTTTAGGAAATTCTGGGGTGGCTGAAAAGTGAGTGATGAAGACAGTAGCTGTTTTAAATGATCACACCTTGACACAGGTTAGAAGTGGGCTGCAGTGACTGGTGAGAAGTAATGAGGGCCTGACAGAACAGTAACAAGGGGGGTGGAAGTGAAGGCACAGATTTGAGAGGTATTAAACAGAGAGACCAGACAGGACTTGGTCCCCATTTTGTTAGGGAGGATAAAAGGAGTCAAGTGTTTGGGATAACTGAGTGTTGGCATCCCATTCATTCATTTTTAGACATGCTGAGCCCCAGGTGGCTTTAGGACATCCAAGTGCCCATCCAATAGGATTCTGAAACTCAGGAGAAAGGTCTATGCCAGAAATAAAGATTTGGGAGACATCAGCACATGCAGCTGAAGTCCCAGAGTAGATGAGATCACACAGAAAAAAAAAAAGATCCAAATACACATGTAGAAATTTCTTCTTGGCTTATGAGAAGTTTTTCTTGATAGAGTTTAAGTTCCAAATTTGTCTTTTTTACCACTCTACCCCAGTGGCTAGCAAAGTACCTGACAACTAATGATTTTAAGTAATTCAATTATTATTTGGGTAGACATGTTTATTTCCTTAGGTTTTTTGGTTTGGGTTAAAATTATCTCACAGACATATAACCATGGTTAATGTGGATTTAATTCATCTAGCATGAAGTGACCATTTAAAGCTAAAACTCATTTCTGTTTTAATTTTTACCTCATTTTAAAATTTTATTTTTTTTATCAAGTGTCCTTAGCCTGCTGAAGAGAAATGGTGTTAACAGGTGAGGTATGAGTCTACTTAAAGATGGGGCTTTTATAAGCGTTTGTTTTGTTTTTCTGTTTTTTTGCAACTCCTTGCCAGGAGCCTGGGACTCAGTCTGCCCTGCCGTCTCTACCTCTCCCATCCTTCTAAGTGGCTCTTTCTCTTTCTTCCACACAGCTCTAGTGTTAACAACATCAAGGGCTACTACAGTCAGTCATCCTGCTGGTCCTGTTGGCCCTTTTTTGTACATCGATAGGGAAGCCAGCCAGGCAACGTTAGCTCCAGAATTTCTCAATGGGAGAATGAGAGAGCATCAACCTATCTGATTTGAGGAGGAGAGAGGAAGAGATTAAACGCATTTGCAGGGTATTTTGAAGGAAGAGTCAAGTAACTTCATTTATCCCTATCAAAGCAAGGAGAACCACTCATGATCCCTACCTCCCACCCCATTGCACCTCTACTGCAGCCAGGCCCAAGCATACTCATGTCCTTGTCAGGAAGGCCAAGGCCTATGGCTTTAGAAATTTCAAAAAGCACTCTAGTTTTTTCTCTTGCATGCCATTCTGCTGCAATATCCTGACCCATACCTGATATTATATCATTCTGTTTATTAGTTTCATCACACTTATCAGCATCCACAGTTATTTCATATATTTCTTAACTTGATTACTCTGTCTTTCTTCATTTGACCAGAAAGTCCAGAAGGGCAGACTCCATGTCTGGTTTTGCTCACCAATAATAAAGTTCCACTTATGTATTTCAGATTTGAACAGTAAGACTAAAATCTTTATATTTTATTATGAATTTCATAATAAGAACTATGTTTTACTCATTCTTTACTTACAGTAAAAACTCACAAATTCATAGTATTTATACAAAGTTATTTTAATAAGATATTCTTTTTATTTGCCTAAATCAAGATAAAAAATATTATGGTGTACTACACTGTCACTTAACATTTCTCACTTTTCTCCTGTCCCATTTGGCCATCTGACTTTTCTATTTCATACTATCTCAAATCACAGTATCATTATATTTGACCCACATTATACATAAAACTGGGTAAGATCAAAGACCCAACCAATGACTGAGGAACATTGTTTCACAGTACTGTTTATTTTATCATTACAAATAGGAGGATACTTTGCAAATAGGATAGTTTTTGCCTACAAGCCTTAATATAAATACAAACAAAATAATAACCAGAAATCCAGGGACCAGAAAGTGCACAAAGATGAGTACTACAGGATCCTCAGGTCTCCACAGACACGAGGTTGACTACCTGACTCCATCATTTACTCTACTATTCTGTACTCCTGCTGATGATAAAGGTCACATTTATGATTCACCACTGTCTTTTAATTCCACTTTGGCCATGTACATTCTCTCCCAGTAAAGGGGCTTGATGACAGCCAAGGAGTTTTTCAGGCTAAGATGACTTGTGTGGTTAAACTGTCACTTACCCCTTTAGACTTTAAACTGCTATTGCAAACATAAACATAGCCCTTGCTTATAACCTGTTTATACTTCTGGAATCTTTTGTTTTCCTCCAAAAAAGGGGCATTTAAATTGAGATTTCATTATGCCCCACAGAAAATTTTCTTTCAGAAAAACAGATATAAAATCTGCATTAGAAAGGCAGAAACTGGAGAATCTGGGCCTTCTTCTCATCTTCCAGAGTTGACAGTTTTTGCTGGAGAAATCCAAACATGAAAATAATGCACAAGTGTTAGAAGGAGCAAAACAAAACAGACCGTGGACCGTGTCCAGGTACCATGGATAGTATAGCAAGAAACATGGAGTATAACAGAAAGGCCTTGCCCTAGAGTAGCCACATCCATTGGCCCTTCCTCCAAAATACATCCACAATCCAATCACTCTTCCCAGGTTCCAATCTCACACCTCGTTACTCTGGTTGAAGACTCTATAATCTTTCAGCTGACCTGCAGTGACCGCGCTGTTGCATAAACCTTCCAAGGACATTCCTGCCTCAAGGCCTTATACTTGCTTTTCTCTCTGTCTAGAATGCTCTTCCCATATATATAGCCACAGAGCTCAGTTCCTTCAGGTTTGTGTCCAAATGTCATCAAAGAGGTCAACCCTGACACTCTGTGTAAAATAACATCCTATCTACAACCCTTCTTTGTTCCCTTCATAGCATTTATCACTATCTAACATGGCACATGTTTATTATCAGTTTCACCCACTAGAATGTTAAACTTCTCGAGAGCATAGATTTTTGACTATCTTGTTCACTGCTGTATCCTTTCTGTCTGGAAATGGATGGTGCCTGGCACACAGTAGGTATTCAATAAATATTTGTTCGATGATAATTTAACTGGCAAACATTCAAGTTAAATAATGATACAGGGCAACAGTAAATTAATATTTCAAGATAGTTCACAGTTAATTGCTAACTGAATAGCATAAGCCAGTAATACCCAAAGATAACATATATCACCATAACTTGGAAAGATTTACACATGCATGAACCTCACCACCATTGATCCACCAAACCTTCTTCTACTGATAGGCCAGGTGAGAAAGAAACCTGATATGAGTTCCACAGATATGATCATATTAGAACAGAGATTTTCAAACTTGATCATGCTTCAGAATCACCTAGAAGGCTTACTGAACACGGACTGCTGGGCCCACTCCCAGAGTTTCTGATTCAGTAATTCTGAAGTGGGGCCTGATAATGTGCATTTCTAACAAGTTCCCAGATGACACAGAGGCTGCAGGTTTTTTAGTCAAAGGGTACAAAATTTCAGTTAAATAGATGATTAAGTCCTAGAGATCTACTGCACAGAATAGCCTATAGGTAATATTACTGTGTTGTATGCTTAAAATTTACTAAGAGGGTAGAATTTAAGTGTTTGTGTCACAAAAATAATAATAATAAGAGCAAGGGAGAAAACTTTTGGGGGTAATGGATAGCTTTATGGCATAGATGTGGTGATGGTTTCATGGGTCTATACTTATCTCTAAACTCATCAAGTTGTATACATTGAATATGTACAGTTTTTTTGTATGTCAACCATACCTCAATAAAGGATCTAAAAAAGCCAATGAATTAAAGTGTGCATACCCAAACAAAACCTGTGAGCAGATCAATTCCTTCAATATAATTTTTAAAAATAAAAAACCTAAAATAGTTCACTTTTTAAAAACTATAAACAATAACACGTTTGTGATTTTTAGAACATTAAAATTAGATAAATGTCAACTATTATATAATAATACAAGAAAAATTTCATGCCACCGGTATCCCAATGACAAATTCAATCCTGAAAATAAATTCAAAGTTAGGATGATTCTTGGAATACTCGTTTTGAAAGTGAAAATCTAGATATAAAAACAAAATGTGGTAGTTTTAAAAGAACTAGTGTAACCCATAACTTCTGATGGGTAAAGGACTTAAAGAATACTTACAGGTATGGAGGCATTCCGTCACTGTAGTTGGCTTGATCAGGTACCCTTTACAGATGTAGCAGGTGATATAAGGATTGAAATCTTTCACCAAGTGTTTCCTCTGGGTAGCCATTCGTGGTTAGCTAGGACTGGCTTTAGTAGTTCAGGCAAAGAGGGGTAGTAAGTGGATGAAGTCTGATCCCAGGAGCTGGTGTGGAGTTCCCAACTGGATGTCCTGAGGCATGAGAACTAACATCCAGATTTATCATGAGATCGCTGGTCATCACTCCTTTTGGTGGTTCTGCTTTCCCATATCTGTTTCCACAGTATTTTAAAAAGATAAGAGAAAAAGGTGTCAAATTCCTCATAGTATATTAATAACATATTAGCAGCATTACATGCTCCAAACTGGGCAAATGGGTGAATAGAACATGTCTCTTACTGTCACATTAATTTGTAAACCTGCTATGATTTAATTCAGGATAATGCCAAATTCATCCAATCCTGGAGCCTTAACTATCACCTCTATACAAATGACACCCAAAGTGATTAATTCCAGTTTTGATATCTTTACCTCTTCAGTAATGCATTTTAGCTATCTGCTTGACTGCTCTATTAGGAGTTCTTGCCAATACAAGTTTCTCTACCAATGCGCTTCCTTTTTTTTTTTAAATATTTTATTTATTTATTTGACAGAGAGAGACACAGCGAGAGAGGGAACACAAGCAGGGGGAGTGCGAGAGGGAGAAGCAGGCTTCCCGCCAAGCAGGGAGCCCAGGACTCTGGGATCATGACCTGAGCCTAAGGCAGACGCTCAACGACTGAGCCACCCAGGCGCCCCTCTACCAATATGCTTCCTATTTCCATTTTGTACCCCACATCCAGTCAGTGAAATCAAGTTGATGTTCTTTTTCATTTCATCCATAGCCACCCTTACTTGAATATTACCTCTCCACCTGCAGTCCATCTTACATTCTACCAGCTTTATTTTATTCTATCACATTTGGGTCCTCTTACAAACAGAAAGACATTTAAATTCCTTAGCTTTCCATATAAGACCTTGCACAGGCTGACCTTAGCATACCCTTCAACACTTTTCTTTACGCAAACTGAAAGGATCACGCTCTCACAGTCCATTCTGCAGGGTCTATATACCCTCTGTCCAACAAGCCCTTCTGTCTAAATCCTACCTATATCCTTTGGAAACCCTTCTCCAAAGTTATCCTCAGTATATTCTCTTCTCGGGTTTAATCCTTACTTCTCTTTTGTTACATTTTCCTTTTGATTTATAGTTACATTCATTCTTTATGTCCTCTATTGGACTATACAATCTTTGATAGAAACCAATCATGTTTAGTAAATGTATAACCTGGGCTACGTTACTTATCCTCTAAATGTTTTTTTCTAAACTATAAAATAAACATAAAAGTGCCAGCTCCCTAGAGTGGTGAGGATTAAATGCGACCATATACATAAAGCTAGCACACAGTAAAAGCTAAACGTCATTATTTTTTTTTTCCAAAAATGTTTAGCATTGTTGGCTGCTACATGGGGTTGCTAAAGAAAAAATAAAGTTTAAAAGGTTTCTTACAAACAAATGTGTTCTCCGAGAAAACACAGCATGAAAGAAGGTACTGATTTCCTAAGTTAATCCTATAAACAGGAACTTTCCTCCTATCTCAGCTGTTAACTCACAGATACAAAGCAACCACAGAGGCAAAAGGCATCATTCCATGGACACATCTCCATTAAGAATGTGCACGGAGTAGGTTCTGCGTGAGATCCTACCCGCTCAGGAAAGTTGTGCCGAGGGTGTAACACAAAAGGAGCATAAATAACAGCCAAGGGGGTCTGGGTTCTGGTCCTTAGCCCTGTATGACCTTTCAGTAAGGCATTTAATATCCATGCCTGGGTCTCGGCTTCTCCTCTATACATCGGGACTAGCGGCCCTGCCTTTTCCACAGGTTTGCCAGGAAGCTCCAGAGTTCAGAGAAAGTCTTCTGAAAGAGGAAATGCACGGTCCCGACCTCGGGTGGTATGAAGGGAGTAAGCCACAGAGTCCTGTCACCAAACAATTAAAGGAAGCAAGTGCTTGCAGTGACGGGGCGGCACGGAACTTCTCCGCGTCCTCCGGCGGGACCCGGCGGCACAGCCCTGGGCGGTCCAAGCACCAGTCCGCCCCGCCCGCCCGGCAGGTGCGCGGGCCCGGGCCCGGAGGACGCGCCGCTCGGGCCGCGCCGGGGCTACGCGGGGGAAGGCGCGCCGCCTCTCCCGGGGACGAGCGCCGGCAGCCGGCAGCCGGCAGCCCGCCGCCCTCTCCGCGCGCGAGGGCAGGACGCGGCTCCGAAGCCCCAGGTCCGCCCCGACCACCCCCGTCCCCGTCCCCAAGGGGCTCTCCCAGCTCCAGGCAAGGCCGGCCGCGGCAGGTGCTTGGAGGTGCCGCTCCCGCCCGGGGCGCAAACTCGGGCGGGGAGTGCGGGGGCGGCCGGGGCCCCTCCGCCGCCTCTCAAGCCCGCTCGGCACCTACCCCGCGGCCGCCGCCGCCGCCGCCGCCGCCGCCGCCGCTCCTCGCCCGCCAGCGCGCCGGCCTCAGAGGGAAGGAAAGTGAAAGAGAAACAGCGCCCGCCGCGGCCTGGCCGGTCCCCGCGCCCCGTCCGCCCTCCCCCTGCAGGCGGGAGCGCGCCGGCTCCGCGGGGCCACTCGGCTCGGGCCCGATAGGGCGCGGCGGGCCTCGGGGCCCAGGGCCGGTGCCGCCTCCAAGGGCAACTCCACCCCCTTCCAACCGCCGGCGCCGCCGGCCGGCCACGCCCCCGGCCACGCCCGCAGGCCACGCCCGCCTGCCCGCGCTCCTCGCAGGTGCCTTGGCCGCCCCGCCCGCCCGCTGCCGTGGCTTCAGGGCGACACGTAGCCTTGGCCAAATTTTATCTCGGTTCTTCTCCTCGCCACCACCCCTCCCGGTTGTTTTCATCATAACAATGTCTGCTACATTTTCCCCGGTGGATTTAAAAGCAACGGTCAGTGTTGATAATGAGTCACCCTGAGAAACTGCTCAGCTGCGTCTTCCCCAAGCTAGTCCCATCTGCGCACAGCGGGGACGAAGACATTGCTTGATTTGCACCTTATGTAAAAATCACTAACAAACTTACTACTCTGGGGTGGGTATCGTTGACAACTGTAAGCAAGCAGAAGCGTGGTGGGGGTGGGGGTATGAGTAGAAAGGTAAAGAGTTATTACTATTTGCAAGGTTCAAAACAAACACCCCAGTTCTCTTTCTAGCGGCTCTGAGATCTACAAGAGACCATTCACTGCTAAAGATTTATTCAAAAGCATGCACTAAAGGATTCCTTAACGTCATTCAATCCTATTCTACTGCATTCCCCAAACTTACAAATTTCTACCACAACCACTATTTTGCTAAACATTAAATTAGACCCGGTTCTTTGCTTCTTAGAAGACTGCAATCAAGTAATCCTAGGGTAGCAGGCAAATCGGTGTGGTCTCCACCAGTAAAACAAAAGTTAAAACAAACATCCCAAAGGGAATCAGTAAAGGGTGGTTTCAATTTATGGATTAGAGGAAAAGGTGTTGTAATTACATCATCTTTGCTTCTGCAGAAGTGAGAGCAGTGGGGGCTGGGGAACTGACAGTACTGGGGGTGGGGTGGGGGACTGATGCAAAGTATTTGTTTTATCTCCTATTGACAGGAGCCACGGTCCTTATCAGAGGGATAGATTGTGGAGATGGTTCTAGTGGTAAACCAACAAACCCAACAACCACTAGTCCAGCAAACATACAGGTGTTCCAAGATCTATTTTAAATCTGAATACATCAAAGAAGTAGAGAAAGGTTTTAAAAAATATCCAATTTATACTTAAACTTATGTAGAGGGGACATAACATTTAAAAAATACCATTGCTAATATCACAGCAAGAGCAATACATTTTCTCAAACAGCTTTCAAGGACCACATTTTTACAGTCCTTATAAGAACCATTTTGCAAGAGCATACATGCCAATTTCTAAGCTAGGATCGGCTTCAATAAGTCAAGTTAATCACAATGTGTACAGAAAACAAGTTTGGTTGACTTTATAGGTGAAGGGTAATTTCGGATCTTTCATCTCGGAGACTAAACAGATCGATATGTGGAAAGTCACCCTGTTTCAAACAATGGAAGACACTACTGAATATACTATTATAAATTGGCATTTTCCTATTTTGCATCTGAACTTATTTTAAAGAATAACACTTAACAAAGGGGGGGCTTAAATGTGATTGGTGATGGACAGTAAGTGGGGCTAATCAGCATTCCCTGAGGAAATGAGCTTGAGGATGGATATTAGGAAGGCTTTCCTTAGCAATGGAAGGAGGGGTGAGGAATATGCTAGAGCAGGACCTGAGGATAGGTGTAGAAGTGGCACTGCTATAACCCAAACTGCAAATGGTGGACTTGGGGGTGGGAGAGAGAATTACAACCTTTGCAAGGAAATGTGTGCCTCGTGTCCCTGGAGGTAGCACAATCTGTAGTAAAATGTTCAGTGGTTTCTCCTTTTCCCTCTTCAGCAACCACCCCACCTGGGAATGCTTTCCAGTAACTCACGTTTTAGTCCTTTGGTTCTGACGGTGGGGCTGCAACAAACCATAGAAGCCTGAATCTGAGAGGGTGGCTCTGGTAACAAATCTCAAGTATGAGTAGGACCCTCAAATAAACAAAGGCCTGGAAGCAACTGGATATACAGGACTCGGGAAAAAAAAGGCAGATAAAAGAATCATCACTGGGATTCCCCTAATCACGAATCTACTTCAGCCTTCTCATTTTACAAATGTAGAAACCAAGATCCTGAGAAGTGGCAAGTTCATAATCACAGACCTGCTTTTGGTAAAGCCAAGACCAAAACAAAGGTACCAGTTCCATATCATTTACGCTTCTCAAGGGAACTTCGTAAGTCCAAGATTTTTTTTTTTTAAAGATTTTATTTATTTATTTGAGAGAGAGAGAATGAGAGACAGAGAGCACGAGAGGGAAGAGGGTCAGAGGGAGAAGCAGACTCCCCGCCAAGCAGGGAGCCGGATGCGGGACTCGATCCCGGGACTCCAGGATCATGGCCCGAGCTGAAGGCAGTTGCTTAACCAACTGAGCCACCCAGGGGCCCATAAGTCCAAGATTTTAAGGGAGGTTTGGTAAGAAACAAATTAACTTGAAAGAAAACAAGGAACAAAGGGAGAGAAGAATGGGTGAAAGGAGAGAGGGAAATAACTGCCTATATGGTATTTAGGAGGGAACTGCCACTGGTGAGTTCCTACCAAAGAAGCATAATCCCAAAGCAGTAACTGGTTTCATTTGATCATTGATCCAGACTCTCCCAGGGAACCACAAATGGCTCTTGATAACCCTTGAAACTACTTGGAACTATCTGTATACCTAACAAACACTTTCATTACTTTATAGTTTATGTCTAGATTTTTATTTCAGTTAAGGCTAGGTAATGGATGGATAATTCTATACTGAAAAGTTCACATTCTGTCCTTGGCTAATAAATATATTATCAATGAACTGATGTTTAATAGCACAATGCTTAAAAATAGGGTTAGAACTTTACATTTCCCCTGGGATATTAAATGAGATGGCTTTTTCATTATTGTAAATTATTTTATATACCTCAGTATGCTATTTAATCTTTTTATATAGAATATCTCTAACATAAAACTTTCCTCTGTAATCTAAAGTCTTCCTAGAGAGATTTTAGAAAATATTAAAATTTAAAGTGTCCCCCTGGGCCCAAATGTATTTATTTTATAGCCATGGATGTTACAGCTCAAAATCTATGACTACCTAAAATCAGTGATGGAGGAATGAAAAGGGAACAGAACCGAAGGACCTCTAATCAACCTCAGCCATGTCTCTTTTTCTTTTAATGCACCCCTCTCCTGCAATCAATAATTCTCAAGGACAGTGTCTCTTGAATCCTTCCACTTAACCTACTCTGGTTGAGATTACTATCATCTCTACCCTCCATTACTTCAACGAATTTTTAGCTAAAGCTCTTATCTGTCAAACCATTCCCCACAGCATAGCCAGAGGACTAACTACAACTTGGATCATGCTGCTCCCCAGCTTAAAAAAAAACCCTGTTCAGGGGCAGCTGGGTGGCTCAGTCGTTAAGCATCTGCCTTCGGCTCAGGTCATGATCCCAGGGTCTTGGGATCGAGCCCCGCATCAGGCTCCCTGCTCGGCGGGAAGCCTGCTTCTCCCTCTCCCACTCCCCCTGCTTGTGTTCCCTCTCTTGCTGTGTCTCCCTCTGTCAAATAAATAAATAAAATCTTAAAAAACAACAACCAAAACAAAAACCTTGTTCTTAGGCTAACACCCAAACACTTAGTAAGCCCATTACAGATCCCCATCACTTCTACAGCCTCTCCCTGGAACTCTATGCTGCAGTGCCAATATACATTTTTACCCTCTAGCTAGAAAGATGGGTCTTATTTCCTTCAAATGAGCATCCTGTCCCAATTCCCTCACCCCTCCCCACCCTTGCTGAATCTGGTCAACTCTTGTTTTTTGTTTTAAGATTTTTTATTTATTTATTTGAGAGAGAGAGAATGAGAGAGAGAGCACATGAGAGGGGGGAGGGTCAGAGGGAGAAGCAGACTCCCTGCCAAGCAGGGAGCCCGATGCGGGACTCGATCCAGGGACTGCAGGATCATGACCCGAGCCCAAGGCAGTCGCTTAACCAACTGAGCCACCCAGGCGCCCCTGGTCAACTCTTGTTTATCCTTCAGGTATCAGACGATATCAAAGGCTACCTTCCCAGACACCTTGATGGTGTTGAAGAGCTTCCTTGATATACATATACCACATACATACATTACAACTCAACTTATTCTCTCAAGTCCCACATCACACTGTCTTGAATTAACTGGTTAACCTCCTACTAGTGTGTAAGCCCAGGGGACCCATTGCTTGATTGCGCTTCACTAGCAGAATGGATGGCACAATGGTAAGCATTCAAATAAATACTGACTGAAAGCTGGATATTTGCATGCACTCTAAGACATATTCTGTGTATTCTTTCTCTGGTTTCTTCTTGGAGGGATCTTTCCAAAGATGTGTTCGGCATAATCCTTGCCATCTAAGACTACTAATTAAAATCACAACAGGGAATAGAGACTTATCCACAAGAAACAATTATGGAGCAATACACCAAATTTATTAATAAAGTGTTAAGTGACAAAAACCCAGCTGAAAGAAGGAGTGCTATTGGTGGTCTGGAAATTAGTCCTGCATGCTTAAGACTCTGCCAGTAATAAAGGCTGCAAGGCAAAATACTAAAAGCTATGAATATGAAAAATAAATGAGAAAGCCAGAAAAAAAAAAAAAGAAATTAAGTCAATATACCTAAAAGTGAGTACAGATAAATAGCGTTAGGTATAGGGACAAGATTAGTCTATGAAAGACTGTGCAACTAGCTAAATAAATATTGTAAAGTGCCTTAAATACATTATGCTAAAAAGACAGACTAACAAAACTTGTTTTCTTCCCCCCCTCTTTTGAGAGGCAGAAAAAACTAGCTGTATTTTCTTAACTGCGATTTCAACAGTTGGCTGGAGCAAGTTCCATTTATACTGGAAGAACAGAGAATGTAACTAAAATAGGTACAGACTATAAGAAAAAAACTGCATTTACTCCAATCATCAGGGCTATGGATACTTTAAAACATGACAAAACCACAATTCTTATTTTGGGAGTTCAGATTAAATCCTTCAGGATCACCAATGGACAAATGACTGACATGCAGAAACTAAGAATAGTTCATCAAATCTGAATGTAGATAATTCTAAGTTAGGAGTGATTATAGAAAAGTTAGGGAAAAAAGCCCTACCAAAAAAATGATATGAAATTCAAATGGGGCAAGTGTAATATAAAAATTTAGTGACATAAACATTCAAATACCAGAGGAGTCTAGGCACATGATTTGAAAAAGTCCTCATTTTACAGGTAGCTGTAGTTTAGAGGAAGGGACACTGGACCTAGCAAGAGAACCTGGTTTTCAGTCAGGGTAAGTCACCTAACTTCCCTTGGCTTCATTTTCTTCCTAAGAAAACTGAAATTAGGGGCGCCTGGGTGGCTCAGTCGTTAAGTGTGTGCCTTCGGCTCAGGTCATGATCCCAGGGTCCTGGGATCGAGCCCCGCATCAGGCTCCCTGCTCGGCGGGAAGCCTGCTTGTCCCTCTCCCTCTCCCCCTACTTGTGTTCCCTCTCTCGCTATCTCTCTCTGTCAAATAAATAAAATCTTTTTAAAAAAAAGAAAAGAAAAAGAAAACTGAGATTAATGTTACCGTAATCACTGGTCTTTTCTTTCTATATTTGTGTGTTATTATAATGAACATATAGAAGATTAAATGAGAGGATAAGTGAAAAAATGTTTCTTAAATTATAAACTGTAAAGGACTGTAAAAATATAAGGTATAAGTGGCAATCTTGCAGACCACCAGCAGTTGAATAGTACCTGGTAATCCTGTACAACCCAGCAGAGGTCCTGGATGCTGAGATAGTTTACAGGATGAATGAGACACTCCAGGCAAGGCAATGGATCTAGGACACAGTATAAAGTAAGGCATGCAATGGTCACAAAGTATTTCTTCCTCCGAACTCAATATTTATCACACCCAATTTTTAAAAACAAGATGGGAAAGCCTAAATATTTCACACTAAGCAATTCAAAGACACACAAAGAAAACTAATTCCCCCCAAATGTGTAATAATTTGAGTTAGTTCAACATTGCAGAAGTGTGTGTTAAATCTTTATTTACTCCTCTCCAGTGAAGGGGTAGCAGAAACGTAATGTTTTCCATTAAAATGCAAAATCTCCAGGCAGGGTCACAGTCAAGTCCTCATGAGCCATCACTTGAGTTATGGGTTCCTAGCTCACCAGGATTAGTAGACTTCTTAGTCCAAAGGAAGGGAGAAAGGCCAGGGAAGGACAGGAGGCTTTAGTTAGACTTCATACTTGAGCAGGATATTAACTATAACACTTTGCTGGCTGGGAGGTGGGGGAAGCAGCAGGAGGAAGGGAAGTATAACTCAAAGAGGAGGAAAGCAAACCACCAAAGACAACCTTCTCTCTTGTACTTCACAATTCTGTCTTGGACCAAAAACAAAACAAAACAAAACAAAAAACACCCTTGAAAACAAAAAGCAAATTAGTGTGTTCATACTGTCTTCAACTATTCAGACTTAATGACTAAGATACTGATTACTTTGTGTCCAGGTTTGCAGGAAAACTAAGAGAATACTGGCCTAAATTAAACCAGGGCGACATTAAGGTAGATACTCTTAATTCTTGGCCTTCAGGGTGATAAACCCTACAGAAGTTTCAGAAGCTATGATAACTTGTCTGTGATAGTTCAAGAAGAAAGAAACAACATTTGTCTTCAATGGTTTCTTCATTTGTGTCTGCTGAAAGGGGTTATCCTAGCTCACTGGAAAAGCTCCCACCACTTACCAAAACCTCCTAATAGCTTCTTGATGAGAAGCTGAAAAAAGCACTAGCATCCAAGCATCTTAGACTAGATGATGAAGAAGAATACAAGATGGTTCATAGAAAAGTGGTTAACAGCAAAAGCTCCATGATTTATCATTACTGCTGTATCCCTTGAATCAATTCTAAAACATAACAGGATCTCATTAAATATTTGTGAATAAATGAATGAACAGATGAACAAGCAAATAAATGAAATCTGACTTTGCAGTCAAGACTGCCAGCATTCAAATTCTGGTATAATCTCTCTCTCTCTCTCTCTTTTTTTTTTTAAAGATTGTATTTATTTATTTGAGAGAGAAAGAGAGCATATGAGAGAGAGAGATTGAGATCAGGAGCAGGGGGGAGGGGCAGAGGGAGAAGCAGACTCTCTGCTGAGCAGGGACCCCCCACCCCCTACCCCATGCGGGACTTGATCCCAGGACCCTGGAGCCATGACCTGAGCCGAAGGCAGACGCTTAACCCACTGAGACACCCAGGTGCCCCGGGCACAATCTCTTACTGGCTATATGTCATAGGGCAAAGAACTATTCTGTGTCTCAGTTTCCTCATCGCTTAAATGGATATAATAAAAGTACATATTTCAGGAGTTTTTAAGGGGATTGTAGGAGATAATACCAGCAATGCACTTAATACACAGTAAGCAAACAAACACTGAATTAATTTTAAGAATTTTGTATCTGTACCCTTCCCTACTATTTGGACAAAACAGCAATAAAACAGAAGACATAATTTAAGACCTAATGACAAACAAATACTTAGGACAAATGCCTTAGTATGATCTACTTGCTCTGAGGATGTATGTGGAAGCAACACTTAGTTACCTAACTTTGCTGCAAGTTGCCCTTCCTTGCCCTCTAAGAATTTTAAAATAAGGTTACTCTCTAAGTGGCAAATGAGTAAAATATGAAAATCACAACTTAAATTACTCAAGATGAAATCAAGGAATAGGATGTACACCAAAGTCTAAAGAGTTTTATGAACACTCAAAATTCCAATTGAGTGACCTGGGTATAGTCTTGGGAGGGTGGGGGCAGAACTGAAATGTGACAGTAAACTAAAACATAATCAATTATATTTTACCCCATCTGGAGTAGCTTTATGTAAATAGAAAAAGAATGATGAGCAAAGGGCAAGATGTGAGCTGTGCACAGGCAGCACTGTCTAGGACAGGGAGACACTGAATTTGGCAAACTCTGAACTAGTCACCAGAGAAGTATGCTCTGATCCTACCCATCAGTGGTTTATGAGACCTGGATTATCATCCTTCACCTTTGACTCTGATTCCAATGCCCACAAAGTTACTATCTGAGTATTCATTTGTGTTCCCTTATACCAAAATGCTGGAAGCAAATACCTAAACTGCAAAATTAATATTTGTGACTATTCTACTATAAATTTTAAGATCTTTCTTTTTTACTATAGCTGACTAATACCATGACACTGTATTGAATTCTTTAGAGAAAGATACTAAAATGCACCATTTTAAGAGCTGAGGACATTAAAGTTGATCAGCTTACCTTGGGCCAAGTCAAGTGGTAAATAAGTCAGGGATAAGAATTTTCTTGTTTCTGTATAGCACATTTCCTTCAATTAAAAAAAGTTATGGATAAGCTTGTTACAAAAGGACAACTACTGTATGATTCTACTCATATGAAGTATCTAGAGTAGTCAAATTCATAGAGACAAAAAGTACAATGGTGGTTGCCAGGGACTAGGTGGGGGAGGAGGAGTGGAGAGTTAGGTTAATGGGTACAGAGGTTCAGTTTGGGAAGGTGAAAAAGTTCTGAAGATAGATGGTGGAGATGATTGTACAACAATATGAATGTATTTAATGCCACGGAACTATACACTTAAACATGGTTAACATGGTAAAATTTATGTTATGTATATGTTGCCATGATAAAAAATGTCATGGGAAAAATCTTCCTTTTTTAAAAAGGAAAAGAAAATCACAGCAAACAGTTAAGATCATTGGCTAAGCACTTCATGAGCCCTGGTCTACCCATCTAGAGCATTGTTTTAGACTTGGGTTACATAATCTCTAATGGCCCTTAAAGTTCTTCAATTATATGGTTGTACAATTTGGAAGCATTACCTAGAGCAAGCGTTGGCAAAATTTATCTGTAATGGCTTAGATGGTAAATATTTTAGGCTTTGTGGACTCTATGGTTTCTGTTGTAACTCCACTCTGCTCTTAGAGGGTAAATCTGCCAAAAACAACACATGAACAAACGGATATAGCTGTGTTCCAATAAAACTTTTTTTAAGAAACAAGCAGCAAACCAGATTTGGCCCTTAGGCTATTGTTTGCCAATTCCTGATCTAGAGCATATCTCTGTGAACATGTATAGACGATATCAATTAAAAACTTTCCTGTGTCCCAGGGTTGAAAACTTCTACAATTCCAATAAGCTCTTGTCAGTGTAACACCGTAACTTTATGATTTCTATTTTCCAGGCAATGAGTAGAATACAGTGGCTTTACTAGTAAAAGGTGGTGGTGGCACCACCACCATCATCACCACCACCACCACCACCACCACCACCACCA